>NC_090271.1:226186920-226515045 GCF_040414725.1 Anabrus simplex | reverse complement strand
TCATGTAGTTAGGAACTTTAAGGAAGCATTACAAGTGCGAAGATCACATGGCAATGACAAGGTGAAGGAAATAGATTGACTTTATATATATATATCATTTTTTTTTCCTGTTTGAATGCAGGAGTTTGTCAAATGACGGGAAGAGTGGAAAAAGAGCATGGATATGTACGCAGGATGTGTATCTCAGTAAACTGCAATTTGCTTATGCTAACTGAATAGTGTCTAAGAATGTTTTTAATACCAAATTTGAATCAACAACAATAAATGTAGAATTCATAAGTCAAGTTGTATGCTGCTGTTTTGATGTCCAGGTCCCTTTAACAACTCACCCACTCACTCTCTCACTCACTCACTCACTCACTCACTCACTCACTCACTCACTCACTCTCTTTGTCGTCCTTTCATTGCTGTATTAACAATTTTACAAAACTACTTAAGATCAATTAGTTGGTCCAGCAATAACTGTTATGTAAAATAATTGAAGTCTTTCTAAAAGGACCCTAATACATACACATCCTTCATTCACACATTCAGTCACTGTAGGTGCTTCTTACATTACACAAACTTCCATAATGTTTGTAAAAGAATCTCTAGAAAACCTGACTATTTAAGAGAAGTATCTCTTGCTTCAAACATGGCATACAGAAGGAGAACATAAGCTAGCTCAACTGTCATTTCATTTACAAGTTACGGTATAACTGACTTTGGGGCTGTGGCAGGTGACAAAAGTGAAGATATAAGTAATGGAAAGGAACAAGCAAGTGACAAATCAAGTCATATCTTGAAAGATAGGAGACACAATGACAGGTCATGATAGATCCTATTCATGTTCCTATCAGTCTGTATAAAATTATTACGTGATATCTGGTTTTTGCTCAGCCCACCTGGTGGCCACGATCATAAAGGCATTGAAGTCTAAACGGTCTGACATCGTGGTTAGCCGGTTCGAGTTCCATTGGTTGAAAAATTTCACCATCAGAATGTTGGCCGCCAGGGTAGGGGAGGTGGTGGTATACAATTTCTAATCACTAGATTGCGTGCCAAAAGCCTGGATTAAATTCCAAACCTCTCCGCAGTGCTCATATGGAGTGAGGGCATATGGCGTCGTTGATGCTGATTCGTCCATCGGATGGGGACGTCAAGCCTTGAGCATACCCTTGGTATTGTTTGACAGGAGTAGGCTATGTGCCGGCACTGGATTTCACCCTTTCCCTTCCAACTATCATATCACAACATTCATTTAATCTCATTACAGTAACTCCTTTGATGTCAAGAAGGGCATATGGTCATAAAAACTGCCATGACAGATTCATCTCGCCTCATATCCAACCCCATGGAGAAACGGGACAAGGGGTTGGACAAACAAAACAAACATCTCTGGTTGTTTCTCTGTTTTCTAGAGAGTGATACATGAACAAAATGGCATTTTACTTGCAATCTCTAATAAGTTTTTACTCCTATAATAATGTCTTAGGGGCTGCCTGGCCGAGGCGGTAAAGGCATGCTCCGTTTGCCCAGAAGGACGTGGGTTCGACTCCCCGCCAGGAAAAGATAAAAATTTCATTGTTCCGTATTGAAATTATTGATGTTAAAAATTAAATAACTGGAAAGGAGGTTCAACCTTTTCAATACTCAAAAGAAACGTAGCAATCACATTTCTATTTAAATGGGACCGGTTTCAACCTTAGTCTAGGTCATCATCAGCCATAAAAAACATGTAAAATGTTTATGAATGTTGGAGGTCAGTTTTACTTAACTGGAGTACGGGTGCTCATTCGGTTGTACTAATTGGCGTCGTATATTTTTATATACGTACTTGGCTCCCCGCAGCTGTGACAGGTTCTGGACCTTCGAAACGTTCTCCACTCTACTTTGGTGTTTGGCCGCAGCGCGTGACCTTGAGTGTGCCGCGCTGGTCACCGGGAGCTGGCGGCTTTCTACTACAGATCTGTTCGTCTGCGAATTCAAGCCTTTTTGATCTTCGCATGTTGATTGGTAGTGTTGTGACTTTGTGCAGGACAGAATGTGGTGTCGTGTCTTTGTGCCTAACATAGTGTAAAACTGACCTCCAACATTCATAAACATTTTACATGTTTTTTATGGCTGATGATGACCTAGACTAAGGTTGAAACCGGTCCCATTTAAATAGAAATGTGATTGCTACGTTTCTTTCTTTTGAGTATTGAATAGGTTGAACCTCCTTTCCAGTTATTTAATTTTTAACATCCCCGCCAGGAAGTCGTAAAATTTAAGAAACGAGATTTCCACTTCCCGAGGTGCATATGGCCCTGAGGTTCACTCAGCCTACACCAAAAATGAGTACCAGGTTAATTCCTGGGGGCAAAGGTGGCCGGGCGTAGAACTAACCACTCTACCCCATCACGTGCCGAGGTTAACAATGGTGGAAGCCTTTACCTTCCAATCCTCCAAGGGCCTTCATGGCCTGTACGGAGGTGACTTTGCATATAATAATGTCTTAGGAACTGGAACTTCTTGGCTATATACTTCTGTTTTACTACTTATTAACTTTGCATATATTTTCTCCTCCAGTCAGAATCCTTCAAACAAACCTGCCACTGTATAAATAATGTGCTTATTTCAGTTATCTATTAATATTCTGGAATCTGAAACTATAAATTCTATTTTCATCTAAATATATAAATAAATAAATTAATATACCTGGAATATAAAGGTACTCCACCTGTATGTTCATTAATTTGTAATGCAGGTACCACAAATCACAGAAATCATCTGCATACCACAATTAATGGGGCCAGCATGTGGTTAGCTTTAAAAGAAACTTCCAACCTTTTCCAGGGAAAGTTCTTGGAAATGACATTTGCCAAGTTTTTAATGGCAAAGCAAAATAATCCCTGAGAAATATTTTGATGTGAACATCTCATATTTGGTTTTTTTTTAACTGGCTAAAATAATACCGGGTCTTTACAAAAGAATGGTTGGGGTCTCATAAGCAAGTATAATAGCCATTTCCTGCCCTACATGGGCGCTGCTTGAATAATTAGGAAGAGCAGCTGGCTATGTTTGCAAGGCATTGTTGGAGGTTTGTTAATAATCATTATAGGGCTAAAGGGGTTGCAGTTTCCAAACTAGCAAGTATGCAAGAAAGGGCATTGTTTGTGCAATGAGATGACATAATTCATCATTAAAGTGGTTGTTCCCCAACTGGATACTGATTACAAAAACTACATTTTCTAAATGGACAGAGTTCCTCTTCATTTTCACAGGAATGTCTGAGAGCTTCTCAATGGTGTCCATCCACAGTGCTGGACTGGCCATGCTACAAATGACGACAGAAATCTTCGCCTGTGACCACCCCATTTGTCAGACCTCGCACAAAGTGAACCTTTACTTTGGGGATTTGTTAAAGATGACATTTAAGTTCCACCATTACATACATCCATCTAAGATCTTCATGGGTGGATAACACTTGCATTATACTACAAGCCATAAAACTGGACATACTTTGTCAGGTATCAAAGGAATGTGATTATTATGTTGATATGAATAGTGTGATCAAGGGTTCAGACACTGAAGAACTATAAATAATACATCTCAAATTTGGACATACGCCCCTAGTAATGATGCAAGCTGTACCCATGTAAGGCACGGCTAATGAAATTCCACCATTGTTTTGCAAAGACTTACTATAGTTATGAGAAGTACAGTAGTATAGGAATCAGGGCAGCATGATTAGCTCAGTGGTTTAGCTGTTGGCTTCCCATCCAGAAGGCTGAGATTCAAATCTCGGCCGATCCTGGGTAGAGATTTTCATCTCAAAAATCAAGTGTTGATAGGAAGGGCATCTGGCCAAAAACTAAAGGAGACTGGGTGGCTCCAGCAACTCCAGAAATACCTGGGATAAGCTGAAGGAAGTTTTTGTAGTACCATATTTACGCGAATAATCCCTGCATATTTTTAAAAAAAATTTGGAGCACAAAATTGGGGTGTGGGTTTTATTTGCATCAAGGTTGGCAACACACTCCTGGCTCACCTAGTTTTCGACGTTAAGTGTACAGTTATACCACAGATGGAAGAAAACTGTCCCTGTATGTCATATTTAAATGGAAAACAATTCATACTTTTAATTCTAAACTGTCTTTACATTTAAAAAAATAGTATTTTACAGAGTAATTTAAATTCAAAATTTCTCCCTGTCATGATAGAACACGTCTTCCGGAATGTGCAGCGTTAGCTTTCCACACTTTCACTCACTTGTCTATACTGTGTTTCATAGTTGAAGTTTGAGTGAAATCGTAATTCTTTTGTATTCAGCGTTTTAAAGAACGCCACAATATCACGTAGCACGCAGAGTGCAGAGAAGCAGAATCTGTGAAAACTGGCGATGTCGACAGTTGGCGAGAAAGCATGGCTCGTAATTATAAACAATTCGTACACACCGAACAATACTGTCAATGCCGATGAAACTGCATTTTTTTAAATGCCCACCAAACAAACTTGTGGTACTGTACTGTGTTGCAATGCAGACGGAAGTGAAAGACTTCCTCCCCTCGTCATAGGAAAGTTCGATAAGCCATGATGTTTTAAGGGCGTCGGACACTTTCCGTGCAAGTACAAGGCATCTAAAACTGCAAACAGTATAGTAAACCAAAAATAAAATAAAAATAAAGCACTTACGAGGAGAAGGGGAGCCAGCATAATTTGTCCTCATTCTTAAATCGTGTTTCTTCTCCTGTTGTGTAAGGCCATGTTTGCCACTGATTTATCCAAGTGCATTATTTGAATAACATAAATGCACCTTGTTGGATACATTTCGGAAATTTTTTTCCATGGCATTTGAAAGATTTAAACTGTGAATCAAGGTGATTGCATGCATTAATGGTTCATAGAATACTTTGTTACGTGGCAAGGGTTGGCATTACGAGAATTTGAGACGTGCCATGGCGGGAAATCGTACAAGGAGAGTCACTGTACTGTAGTGCAATGCAAATGGAAGTGAGAGAGAGATATCCTACGGGCTTAATCCACTTATAAACCTGTCCCAATCTCATTTATTCATGAAACTTCCCTTTTATTATATATAAGACTGGTGGCTGAACGTAACACGCGAGCAAAGTCCATCAAATACAAATAAGGAGAAGAAGAAGAATATGCGAGAGACTTCCTACTACCTCCCCTCGTTATAGGAAAGTTTGAAAAACCATGATGTTTTAAGGGCATCGGATACCTTCCGTGCAAGTATAAGATATCTAAACTGCATACAGTACAGTATTCCAATGAATAAAGCACTTGCACAGGGGAGCCAGCATAGATTTCTCTTCGCCATTGAATAATTATTTTTCTTTCGTTGCATGAGGTTATGTTTGTCAGTGAATTATCCAAGTGCATTATTTGACTATCATACCGTAAATGCACCTTGTTGGATACATTTTGGAAACAGTTTTTCATGGCATTTGAAAGTTTTAAACTGTGAATCAATGTTAATTCTTGCAATAATGGTTATTAGAATATTCTGTGACACAGCGATGGTTGGCATTTCTTAATTACAAGTTGGCGGTTAATTCAAAATCACGTAATTCAAAGACCGATTTCTGCTTTCCAAAGACTTCGAAGAAACAAGGTTTTACTGTATTGCAAAACTAACATCTGAATGCGCCAGTGTGTCAGTTTCAAGTGTTTACATTGCACGAAAAGAATTATCCACCACCGGTCGTGTTACTATCCGAGTAAAAAGTGACCGCGTGTGAGAAGCGTTTTAGATGTGGAGTGTGATGAATGTGGAAGTAATTTAGGAGAGGATTCGAGTAATACAAGAGACAATGAATCTTCCGATCTACAATGAATTGAGCCTATTGCAATTTCAGATTAATGAAATATCTGTCACGTAAGTAGACCTACTTGCTCATTTTCATGGCAAATATATTTCATAGCAGTGATAATGTATTTTTATCATCTCAGGAAAAAGGAGCTATATTTGTAAACTTCCATGTTCATATTTGCGTAAAGACCGCGTGGACCTCGCGGAGTGATAATAAATGTTTGTTTACGCCTACGCCCGGTCTAGAAAGCCAAGAATAACGGCCGAGAGGATCCGTTGTGCTGACCACACAACACCTCATAATCTGTAAGCCTTCAGGCTGAGCAGCGGTCGCTCAGTTGGCCACAGTCCTTCGGGGCGGTTGCGCCTGTTTTTTTAATGCCTACGTTACTCTTTCGCTGGAAGGAATTTTAGTTCATTTCTTTCTTTCTTTTAATGAGCCTTCCTAAAATTAAGGTGTGGGGATTATTCAGCGGCAGGAATTATTTGCGTAAATACGGTATATGAATCACATGATAAAAGAATTCACAACCATTATTCCAGAATAACCCAAAACTGACACTTTTGAGTGTCTAGATATTTGTTCATATTATAGAAACTAGAACACCCAGTGACACTTGAATTGTTTTCTTGCAAACCATACATATTATAAATGCTCTAGAACAAAATATATATGTATATCAAACAGACGAAGAGCAGTGACTTTTGTAAACAACCATGGATAGAGTAAACTCAAAAGGAAGACACGAGTCCAACATTTTCAGCTACACCCTTCATCAGATGAGGACAAAAGAAGAATGGTAGTGATCACTGTTGACAAGTAGATGCTGTTATGTGATAAAGGGAGGGTGAAGATAGGCAAGACAAGGGAATGGAAAAGGAAATGGTTACCTAAGAGTGAGGGTGGGAAGATGGAGTAAATGTTTAAGGACTTAAACACTGAAACAATCATCAGATGTTGTCCAATGATGCTAGGTGTGAACAGGGACAGGAAGATCAATGTTTTGGGTTTTGTAGGTATTGCAGTGGCCACATATTTGTTTGATAGTGTTGATGGTTAAGCCTGTATAGGAAGCTGGTCAGAGTCTGCACTGAAGCAGGTAGACGATGTTGGATGAAGAACATTCTCACTTGTTATGAGTCACAACAATATGTACTCCCTTCTAGCTCTTTCCCCTGTGAACACAATCACTGCAAGACGTGCTGTCTACATATACCCAGCTCCACTTCCACGAGTAGCATCACCATACAAGGGCGTTATGAGTGAACTTCATCCAACATCTTATACCAGCTTCAATGCAGACTCTGCCTGCTTTCCATATTGGCGTAACTACCAACACTGTAAATGTAACTTAAAAGCTTTTCAGTCTGTCACACACAAGTTCAATATAACACTCTAACATACTAAACTTGTAAAAATACACACAATTACAATATTGACATGCTCTCTTATTACTGACCGAAGATTAAGTCCTAGTACTAAATACATACTAGCCTCCAAGGCTCAGGTGGCAGCACGTTGGCCTTTCACCGCTGGGTTCCATGGTTCAAATCCCGGTCACTCCATGTGAGATTTGTGCTGGACAAAGCAGAGGCAGGACAGGTTTTTCTCAGGGTACTCCAGTTTTCCCTATCATCTTTCATTCTAGCAACACTCTCCAATATAATTTCATTTCATCTGTCAGTCATTAATCATTGCCCGAGAGGAGTGCGACAGGCCTCGGCAGCCAGCACAATTCCTATCCTCGCCGCAAGATGGGGGCTTCATTCATTCCATTCCTGACCCAGTCAATGACTGGAAAACAGGTTATAGGTTTTCATTCACTAAACACACACTATTAAAATTCTTTGTTTAATAGTGTGTATTTTTTACGGGTATGTTATAGTGTTATATACGAAGGGCATATAATATTGTTTTACACTTTATTTTTTCTACCCAAATGACGTACATTACACATCAATTGTTATGTCCACCTTCTCAACATAATCTCCTTGTAACTGTATGCACTTTTTCCATGGATGTGTCAGGCTCTCCAGACCTTCCTGAAACCATTCTTTTGGAGTGCTGTGTACCCACGCCTTGACAGCTAAGTCCAGTTCTGCAAAATCCGCAAAATGGGGACCGTGCAGAGGTTTCTTCCCGAACAGGTAATAATCACTTGGTGCCAAGCTCGGAGAGTATGGTGGGTGTGGCAGCACCGTGAATCCCATTTGATCAATGCCAGTGGTGGTCTCTCGGCTCATGGTAATGGAGCCATGTCTATCACCAGTCACAAGCCTACCCATGAAGTCGGCTGGATCTTGATCACGGTGTTGCAAAAGTTCTCTGCACACGTCCACATGCCTCTGCTTTTCATCTGCAGACAAGCGTCTAGGCACCCACGTGGATGACACCTTCCCCAACTGTAAGTGGCCGTGCATGATCCGACGCAGGGTGTTTCGGCTAATTCCCGTGGCTGCCTCCATTTCCATAAATGTGATTCCTCTGTTTCCTTGAATGGCCTGTTCGACCCGGGTAATGTTGGCTGGTGTTGACACTGTCACATTCCTTCCAGATCTGGGTCCTTTGTCCACCGATGTGCACCCTGTTTTCCAACCTTCCACCCAGTTGTAAACTGTTTTCCGTGACAGCGCATCATCTCCACAGACAGTCACCAAGCGTCGATGAATTTCTGCAGTGGTCACGCCTTCTTTCCATAGGAACCAAGTCGTATAGCGCTGTCCCTGACGGTTGCTTTCCATGTTGTCTGCTCCTACGCTGACAGTGTTGTTATGAAATGGCTATGACGAGTACATTCGTTGGCCCCTGTGCGTGTGCTGCTACCAAACGGTGGAACAAGACACTAGTTACACGTCACCACCTTCAAAAGTGAAATGTGAACCATACCCGGACGTACAAAAAATAAAAGTGTAAAACGATATAGTACGTCCCTCTTAATATTGAACTCGTGTCTTTAACAGACTGAAAAGCTTTTAAGTTACATTTAACTAAGTCAACGCTGGAAAGTATGGCTTTCTTCTTAACAAAAAGCAAGAACATACCAACACTCTAGCAAAGTGAAAACCCATTCACACCCAGCACCATCACATTTGAGGACTGTTTTACAGTAGAAGTCCTTATACATTTACATTCAATAGTAATGTTATTTGCTTTACATCCTGCTAGCTACTTTTTATGGTTTTTGGAGACACCGAGGTGCCAGAAGTTAGTCCTGCAGGAGTTCTTTTAGGTACCAGTAAATCTACCGACACGAGGCTGACGTATTTGAGCACCTTCAAATATCACTGGACTGAGCCATGATCGAACGTGCCTAGTTGGGGTCAGAAGGCCAGTGCCTCAACTGTCTGAGCCACTCAGCCTGGCCATTTACATTCATCTTCCTACTCTCTTGTCCTAAGAAATTCCGAAGGTGGACATTAACTGCTGCTAGGGAAGCACCCAGGCTTAACATTAGACAACCACTCCTTTCTTCCATTCTCTTGGCTCGCCTGTCTCCCTGTTCCCTTTACCTCACAACAGCATCTCTTTGTCAACAATGATCACCACCACTGTATCCCCCAATGGCAAAGGCTGTGGCTGAAAATTTTACCCATGTCTTTCCATATATGTGCTCTATCCACACATACTTACAGGCTAACACTGCTCTCCTTCGCTTTCCTATACACATATAAACCATAGGTATTAGCAAAAGAAACTACACTTCTTCTTCTGTATGCCATGCTTAGAGGTAACTCGAGGAATTCATTACAAAAATACATAATACTGTATATATACATATATATGAACAAATGAAGAGCAAGTTTTGAACATAGATCTGATAACTACTGAAATTATCATAACAAGTGTTTGCCTTCACATACATCCCATATTTACATGCTCTTTTCTTACTGACTGAAGATTAAGTCCTAGTAATAAACAAATGGCAGGAACCTGGCTGCCATTAGAAATGTCCTTCATGTTAAAAAATGTCTAAGAGCACATGTATCTTATGTCAATGGTAACTATTTTGTGCTTCCGTATTGAAAAATGGACAACTAACATAAGTTACATAGTTCTCCTCATTCCAACTAACCATTAACTCTGCAAACCTGTATGAAATTTATCACAATGAGCAATAAATTAAAAGATTTCTCAGACATGAAAAAAGAACAGGAAAGAAGTTGACAGTAATTATTCTCATCACATTCATAGTTATAAAGGAACCACAACAAGCCACAACTGTTTCAACAGTGGCTGCCTAGTTTACCTCACTGAGATGAAGATACATTAGTCACTCTTAAAGAGTCAACTGAACTGTCAGAAGAACTCTCAGGATCTTCTGTCACCGATTTAACCTCTTCATTATTATTTACTGCAGCACAGTTTTCCTCACTACTTGAAGCAGATTTATTTTCCTCATTAGAGGGATTGGTTGAGGAGCTTGTTGAAGAAGAAGATGATGATGAAGACGAGGAGGATGAAGTTGAAGATGATGAAGAAGATGAATTAGACGAAGTAGATGAACTGCTAGAATCAGTTGTGCTAGTGGTAGACAGACTATCTGCATCATCAGCATCAGTTTTTCCACTGGCAGAATTTGCCTCACATGCACCTTCCTCAAGTGCAACACTGTTCATGACTCCAGCAAAAGTGTTGTTGGAGAGAGACTCACCAGTACGAATATCTACATAAACTTTCTCTTCATCCAGATTATCTTTAAAGTCAGAAAGCACATCCTGGGACAGGAGAGGGTAAAATCTTTCAGAATATGGTAGCAAAGGACCATTATCCTGAAACAACAGCTTTTTGTCAGTAGGTTCATTTACCGCAGGTATTTTATCTGTAGTATTCTCTGTACCATTCTCCTTGAATTCATCCTGAACCCATAGCTCAATGCGATCACATTTCATGTATGCTTCAGGAAGGAACTTCTTATGCATGCCAAAATGTACTTTGTTATGTTCACGAAGGAAGTGTAGTTGGGGAACAGAATAATCACAATGGACACAAGTGAAATTTCCTTTCACTCCTGAGACAGCTATGTGTCGCTTGATGTGGCTTTCTACACCATCTCGACGTTGACTAGAGTAGGGACAGTGAGGGCACCAGAATGTTTTACGAAGCAGCTCTTCAGTTGATTCCCTGGCACTGTTTAAGGCATTGCATTGTCTCTGTTCCAATAGCATCATTGTCTGCTTATCAGCCATTGACAGCTGTGGGGGAGCACTGATAGATTTCACACAACGCGGTAAGAGTGGTGGCATATCTTCAGGAGTAAGCAAGTCCCCTTCTATGTCCACATCATCTACAGGTTCCTTTTTTGTGGGTTCAAGAGCAGAATTTTCGGCTTTACGGGCAGCTTGAGCATCTTCGTTATGTTGGTGTTTACGCATATGTTGGATGTAGTTGGCATAATATTTGACAGAATAATCACACTTCTCACATTTATAACGCTGTTTAGAACCATGCAATGAGAGATGGACTTTGTACTGTTCTCGTTTCTCAAACGCTGACGGGCACTTATGACATTTATAACGTTTTTCTTTCAGACGGCCATTCTTGAAATACATAGGATAAATGAAATCTGGATTCCCATGCATTAAGATCCCAAATTGGGGGTCAACATGGACTGTGGTTTGGTGAGTAGTATGAATCTCATTTATACTTTGTTTCAGAGCCTCAGATTTGTGCTGGAACAAGTCCGTTCCAGACAGAGGAACTACACCATTCTTATGTTTAGATGGTGATGTCTTGATTTTCTCTGATGATGGACTATGAATCATCTCATGTTTCACTAGATTTCCATAGGTCTTCACTGCATAGTCACAATGTCTACATTTGTATAAACCAGATCCTCCATGGAGAGATATATGGTACTGCAGAGCAACACTTTTAAAAAAGCGGGCAGGGCACTTCATGCAAGAAAACTGTTTAATCATAGCTTTACTGTGTCCTTCATATGATTTCTTATTAACTTGTGAAGGAGCTTCTTCAGCTGGGTTAGTGTTAACTTGAGTACCTCCACTTATGACCACCCAAACAGGACCGGAGACTCCAGGGCCTTCCACTATTACTGCAGAACGTGGTCGAGGGTGTTTCTCAGATGTTTCATACATTTTAACCAAAGTGTTTGTTTTTTCTTGATAGTCATCAGTATGAACCTTGAGATGAGCCAACAAATGAGGACGTTGTCGAGCTGTATATGTGCACGATTCACATCTGTGAGCCAGACGGACTTCATGAAATCTAACATGAATATTTAACTCTTTAGCAAAAAGAAATCGAGCTGGGCAATGAGAACAGAAAAATAATAGTTTTGTTTCCTTTTCACCTTCTGTTTCAATGTGAGCATTATTTGTATCACTATCACTAGTAATTCCAAGTTCATTGTTCCCCACAGTAACATCCCTTGAATGATCGAATTCCTGAACAGCTTTACCTTCTTCAACACTAGAGCGTCTGTCATTCTGGAAAACTGGAGACATTTTCATCTCCACCTCACTGCCAACTATGGAAGCATTTAGTTCTTCCAGTTGTGCCTCATCACTACGTGAAGCATCAACAAGGCAGTGAACTTGACCATACAATCCCTGATGCACTTTAGCGTGAGAGGATAATACTCCAGCATTGTTACAAACATAGTTGCAATCTGGACACCGATGCTGCTGAACTTGAGGAGATGACCCAGTCCCACCTTCTTTCATTTTGCCTGTGACATCTCTCCCTGCTGCATCTAGTGCTTCACTCAAATTCTTGGTTCGTACACGATGCATTTTTTCGTGCTCTTGAATGTTGGCCTTGCGAAGGTTCACATGTGGGCAATATCGGCACTTGAACATTTTTGAAAACTTCCCTTCACGTGATACCCACACTAAAGGAATTTCCATCATAGTACGAGTGTCTAATGGTGTCGAGCAGGCAAGTGGCATTGATGCTGAGCTAACCTCTTCAATTTCGTTGACTTCATCCTTGGAACTAGGTTTGGAGGGACTCTTCTGAGGAGGAATCAATATGCCATGTACACGCAGGTGTTGATGTAGAAGATGACGGCGACTAACATTATAGGAACACAGTCCGCATTTGAAGGGAGCACCACGAGGTCTATGGAATTGTTTATGATACAGGAATTGGCTCTTGCTATTGCTCACATAAGGACAACCCACACATTTGTAACGTTTATTGGGGCTTGAATCACACCCGCTTACAGATAGTTGAGACATCTGAAAATAAAAGAGAAATACTTGTTAAAAAATTTAATGGAAGTAAGATTGTATAAGATTGATTTGAAATACCATATTTACTGATGCATCTCTCTCACTTTTTTCCAAAAATTCGAGCTTATCAGGATGTGATGTACTGTATATGCAGGAAGTTAGTAAATGAAATTTGTTTAGATATAAATACTTCTTTTAAAGTTATAAAACATGATTTCGTTCCACGGGTCGAAAAGTGGAAAGGGGAGGATTACGGAAGACCGTTCGATCTTGAGCTGACAGTAGGCATGCATAATGCAAGGTGTACCTTATGGTACTTATACTAACACATGAAGAAAAACTAATGAGGATTATTTTTCTCCCCCAATTCCATATCAAAAAATAAGGTGTGTGATATAAGTTTCGGTGAAATATACATGAACAAATATGGTATTTTGTTATTCTTTCCAGCAAAGAAAAGAGTGAAGTAAAAAGAAACCAAGCTGTTAAAAATTAGAGCTATGCGAGTCATTCATTATGAAATCAAACAAATCCAGACACATTTTTCACTAGCAGTTGTCACTCAGACTGCAAGAAAACATACTTCACTGGAAATAGATTTTTCAGCTTATTAGGTTGTGTAGAGTACATATAGCACATGCTGAAGCAGCGTCAAACCTGTAGCTCATTCCAACAAAACAAAAATGAATAAGGCCATCATAGCTCAATCAGAAGAGCTTCAGATGCAAAATCTAAAGGTTGCAGGTTTGGCTCTGACTGGTGTCAGGTTGGCCTTTTTTGTCTGAACTTAAAATCTCATTGGGTATGCATGGTGCTCATTACAAGCTAATAAGCTGAAAGTCTATTTCAAGTACAATGTGGTTGAGAAAAATACATACTGAAGACATACTTCATTCTATACCAACAAAATCTTTATACTATGTCAAAATTTACTGTTATTATGCATGCATTTCTACCAGATTCTTGCTATGATAAAAGGACATGAATGGGCTATGTCTAAGGCACAATCTCAAGTCTTTCTGACTGAAATAAAGTAAATCCTGTCAAACTCAGCTGCCTGACATGCCTCCTCCACGAGCTTCAGATGGTTATATATGGTCTGCAAGAGATACTCAGTGACTGCTACAACATCTATAGCTCACTCCCAGTCCATAGGCTCCACAGATGCGGTAGAAGTGCTTGGCTGTATGTCCCACTGTGCCGACACCCCCAATTTCTTGATGCCGGTAATCTATGGCACATTCCGGTGCAGACTTCTTGGGCTTACTTGATTCCCCAGATAGATTTCTCTCTATCCTTCTGAATGTATTTACCATAGTTTCTGATCCATTTAGATCATAGATATTTAGACATTTTGCAAATTCAGCACAATTTTCAAATGTTCAACACACCTGGTCACAAGGTTTTGTAAGTTATAGTGACTAAACGTAGGACAGAGTACTACAAGACAAGTCTAAAGACACCATTTGAAACACTCTAGCACCAACACAGATAGGTATTATGGTGACGATGGGACAGGGCTTGGAGTGGGAAGGAAGCAAGCATTACCCTAATTAAGGTACAGCCCCAGCATTTGCTTGGTGTAAAAATAGGAAACCATGGAAAACTATCTTCATGGCTGCCGACAGTGGAATTCAAACCCACTATCTGCTGAATGCAAGTTGATAGCTACATGACCCAAACTGCATGGCCACTTGCTCAGTATACATACTGTCTTGCACTTAAGGAGTATCATTATCAATGAAGTAAGATATCCACAATGATCCTTTTCCCTAAATCCAGAAGAGACCTCAGCAAGTTGGATTCCTACTGCCCCATCTGCCTCATCCCAATCCTCGCCACCAATTACTCCCTTATCTGAAATCCCTTCAGTTACTACTCTCATTCTAATGTGAATTCTGTCTAGGCCTCTCCACCTCACACTAGCTAGCTCTTCTGCCTCATTCAATCAACTGCCAACAACTTAGCCTGTCTATCCCTTCTGATCACCTTTGATTTTAATCAGGCCTTTGATTCTGTATGGCATGGCACCCTGATTTTCAAGTTTTACTTCTTTACACTCCTTGTCTTCTAAATCTGGTTTTTCACTGCTTATCTCACCAACTGCACCACCTGTATCACTCAGTGGCCACGTAACCCAACCCTTTCCCACGTCCTTAGAAGTACCCCAATGTTCTTTCCCACCCTATCCCCACTATTCTTTGTCCTCTTTGTTACCACTGTTACCTCCATTTGCATCATATGACCCCACCAGCAGAGTTAGTTTATGGGTACAGCTTTATTCATCAAGTTTATTCCAAATATCCTCTATCTCATCCCAATTACCAACCTGCTATGTTTCCCAACTGTTTTACTTATAAACAAGATGTACTCAAGCCACCCAGCTTTCATTCCTGTACAGCAAAACCAGTCTGGAAAAGACTAAAGTTAGTTTCATTCTAGTGCTCACTTCTGTCTTACAGAATACTGTTGATAGCAACTGTGAGAATGCATTAGTTTTCCATCACCTCAATTCAATTTCACTTCTTACTACCGTCCTGAGAGAATACATATCCTGAATATTTGAAATGATCCACCGGTTCCAGTTTCATGTTCCTTACTGGACTTCTTCCCTAATGACATCACTTCAGTCTCATCTCATATCATATTCACTGCACCTTTTTTTCCAAGCTCCAAGCTGTGCTTTCAGTACAGTCTGTCATTAACACCAAATTGTCAGCACAGGTTTCCTATATTTCCACCCAAATGAATCCCCCCCTTTCAGTAATGTCATTTTGTACCTTTCAGTAAATAAGCCATTGTATAATATGAACAACAAGGGTAAAGTATTACAGCATTGTCTAACCCCTGAAAATACTTTGAACCAAGAACTCATTCTACCATCAATTCTCATTGCAGCTTGATTGTCAACCTAAATGCCTTTGATTGGCTGTAACAGCCCACTCCTAATCCCACAAATGTGCAGTACGATTAACATCTTTTCCCAGGGAACTCTGGCACTCTAGATCTACAAAACATTAACATAACTGTCTATTCCTCTCATAGCATTTTCAGCTCCCTCCGTGGATCAGTTTGTGGTAGAGTGTTGGCCTCTAGATCCCAAGGTAGTGGTTCAATCCTGACAGATGTAGTGGGATTTTTGAAGAGCAGAAAAAAAATGTCGTATGATGTCGGCATATGTTTTTTGGTGTTCACCCAACAAAATTCATAAAAATTTAGCCATAGATACCGAAGAAAGTTTCGGTTTATTCTGCCATATAGTAGGCCTAGAGTAAAACAGAACATTGAGATTGACGAGCAAGCAGCTCGGATGGCGTCAAATTAAAATGCTTGCACACGGCAGCTGAGGCCATACGATTATTATAATATCATATTTCAATCACTTGATGCATACTGAAAATCTGGCCCTGCCATCCCCTCTGTGGTCTGAAACCACAGTAGTTGTCACTGGTTGAACATCTTGCCTGATACATCAATCAATGAAATACATCAATAGTTGTTGCAATCCTTGAAGAGAAAGAAAAAAATAATTTCATCAAAACTACTGAGTCCTAAATTTCAGAGCCACCTGATGGATGTTTACACATATTGTTCTGGAAAGTACAAGTTCATTACTGAAAAGATATGATGGTTTTTCCACAAACAGATTCCATAGTTTTCCACAAAACACACGTCAAGCACAACAAATATTTAAAACATTGATAAATGATACAATATGATTCCATTTTCTCTTCCACATTTTTACAAATATTTGTTTTATACCTCAGCTGTTTCCTTGTCAGGAGACCTGGAAGGTAATTTTCTCTCTTGCGCAGCTTTGGAGATGTACTCTTCAGGTTCTTGAACACCATGGAGGCTCATATGCTCAAGCAGATCCCTAGAGGGAAACAAAATTTAAGATTTATTAAATAGAACAAAAGAAGGAAGAAAATGAGGTCATTAGGTTAGAAAAGTGCAATACATGAAAGATTATGCACCTGTCACCACTGTTAATACCTGGGGAAGGTATATAACTTAGTCAGGAATGAAGCTCTGAACATTTGCATTACTTAAAAACATATTACTTAACCAACTGGCACCGACTCACAAACAGTTCCATGATTATGCTATAGGTCCATCTAATGTGAGCATGGAACTGTTCCGTGGAGTAACTTTACCACATAGTTCTGCTTTCTATACAGAGAAATCACTGTATATTGTATTCCACAGAGTTTACAGTTCCTTTCTTTGTATATCTGTTTAGTCATCATGATAGCAAAATAACTGGTGATAGTGGTGGTGACTGCAGTTTAAGAATATCATAATTGTTCCGTACTGACTTATATATTTTCTTTATGGTGGTGATTGTACAAAACCGCACAAGAAGAGGGCTGAAGTTAGGTGCCTATGTCAGAAATGCCAGGTTCTATTTCAGGCCTATCACAAGCTCTAACTGTACAAATCAAAGGGGTCACTACAATAACATTATATAAACCACCGTCAATCGACGTTTGAAGAGAATTAACTCTTTTTATATGGAATTGAATACTATCACCTCATATGTAAATGAAAATCAATCCGTCCGTCCAAGTGTTGGGCCATGTGGCCTGTTACGGTCTTGCATTTTCTTTCCATCGCTTCTTGGTTGGTAGCGTAGGATCTCCTTTGGTAGTCTTCCAGATTCCATCCTCTGAACGTGACGTTCCCAGTTTTCTTGGTAATCATAGATGTAATTGATTACTGGTTTCACATTCAGTCTCTTAAGCACATCTTCACTTCTTTTACGATCCCATTTTGTATAGCCTGCTGTTCTGCGCATGAACATCATTTCACATGCTGTAATTCTGAAAATGTCTTGAATTCCTGTTGCTCATGCCTCACTGCCATAGCAGTGTTGGTCTGGCTAAAGTGTTATAAAGACGTAAGCGAATGTGTTTTTGGACAAGAGACGGCTTCATAAGGTGATTTATAATTCCTGTTGTTCTGGTAAACTTGGTTATTTTTGCAGAGATATCAATTTCCCCTTGATAAGATAAATTGTATCCCAGATAAATTTTATTATCTAAACAGATTTTACTGGGGATAGGGTCCTTCCCCTTAAAGGCCATTATTTTGCTCTTTTCTGGTGAAATGATCATGTCGAATTCTGAAGAGACTTTCTGGATATTAAATACTGACCACTGAACCACACCCCTCCTTTACCGGTATTATAAGACACAATGTTATATACCCACATCAGGAGAAAATTAGCGTGGAACGTGACTAGGAAAGGCTGAAACACAGCCCTGAACTGGAGATGTCCCTCATTATCGGTGAACAAGGAAATGAAATTAACACTACTCCAATAAAAATCAGAATGAAATTTACAGGGGGTTTATTGATAAAATAAAATTGAAATAAAGGTCATAGTGAGAAAAGCCAGTAATAAAAAGATAGTTAAAGGATTCAAACAATAGCATACCTTGTTGAAGCATTCTCTCAACATCATCAAGCGAGCGTCTCGTTATTACACTCCAACATTAAAATTAAAAATTGCCACATAGCTCACCTCCTCTAATACAAACTTGATACATCCTGTAGCATTATTATCACAATTTACACAGCACAATAAGGTCGTTTCTTTCACGAGATCCCTTATTATTCATAGTACTTGCGTGTTTACATGCCATTATTCACACAACAATAGCATCATCTCATCAAAGCCTCCACGCATTCGTGGAGAATAAGGTAGCAAGAAGAACAAAAACATTAGATAATAACATCCCACAGAGACCAACATCTCTGTACCAAGGCTCAAAGATTAAAATCCCAAAGATACAAACGGGCATGCGCACAACCCAAAAGAATAAAGTAAACAAATATGGCGGCCTCACGGGCGAGCCATTGGCCAAGATCAAGACACGGCAAAAATAAATAATGCAGTAGCGAGATCAAACACAAAACACACAACCACGATTTAAAGGGAAAATACAACTGACCGATACATCACCTTTGCACTCCCCTGACTCACGGACACGCACCCGCACATTCACACATATGCCAGCATGGCCAAAAATTGAGTGGCAGCTCCATTTTATTAGATCAACACCAATCCACATAGCACAACTCACCTGGTCACAACAATGGGTCTCGCATCATACAGCCAACAGCGTGCACAGTCCAAACAATTTAATAACGGGATCGGATAAATATTCCGTGCTCACAACCACCATGTCTCATGCTGCGTACAACCAGAATGGAGCTTCGAGTCGACACAGCGTGCTTACACACATTCGATGGCAAAATGCCATATAACGCAGTGCACATCAAAATCAGTTTGAGACCCAGTTACCAACACCGCATAATCATAATAATAACAACAGACACACATTCCATTCATGCTGTGGGCCGGAAGACGCGTATCAATCAGTTATAATTAAATCAAATGAATATCCCGGCAAAAGTAAAATCGGTATAAAACAAGAATCAACGTACCTGGCATATGAATGATGAAAACAATAAGTAGTAAGCTAGAATAGGGTAAGTTTAAATATGTTAAACAGCCATTTGTAACACAGGAAAGCTGCTCCCAATTGCGTGGCCTCCATTGTTAGTTCATCTCCTCAGAACAAAGCAAAGATTCTCTTCAAAGAGATAAAATTCCTAGTCTCGTAAAAGCAACGATCTTCCGTGTTAATGACAGATAGTGCTGCACTCTCTGGTGTGTTGATACAAACACATAAGTTGCTCGCACTGAGGCTGTACGAAGTCATTTACATACGAAAAACGTCAGATTAATAAACATGCCAGTAGGCATGGTTGACCACTGAGGATTATCATCTGATGATGCTACCAATACAACATCATCAGCAAAGAGTATGCCATCTAGATGTATGAAATATCCATGCCTTTCATGCCTCGATTCCTGCATTATGTTGTTCCTATAGATTATGAACAACAAAGGAGAAAGTCCACAACCTTGTCTCACACCTCATTGTAAATAAAATAAAGTTCTTAATCCTTCAGTATTACTATTGTTGTTGTTGTTGTTATTATTATTATTATTATTATTATTATTATTATTATTATTATTATTAATAAACTTGTGTGTTCAACAGACTGGAAAGCTTTTAAGTTACATTTCACTAAGTCAACAGTGGAAAGTATGGAACCTGGAATTTCTGATATACAACATGTGACAATGAAGTTTGGTGAACGAAGTCGCAACGGTTGATCCAGCAACACTGGCAACACACAACGCTGCACCTGTGTCGCAGCAGGTTTTGACCACCTGCTCCCAACATTGTTCAGTTGAGCATTGTGTGTGTGCTGTCTAAGACCTGTTTGACAGAGTGTGTGTTTAGTGCATTGGTTCTGAACTGCAAACAGGAACATGAACGATGAAAAGATCAATGTACAGTTTTGTTTTAAGCTTGGCAAGACACTGAAAGAAACGCATGCGATGCTGGTACGTGTTTATGAAGATCAAGCACTGTCCTTAAAGTGTGTGCATGAATGGATCGCCTGTTTACGAGGAGTCCAAGAAAGTGTTTCTGACAACCCCCGTAGCGGAAGACCGGCGACCACCGTCAGTGACAAAAACATTGAGAAGGTGAGGACATTAATCACGAACGATCGGCGACTAACTGTGTGCATGACAGCGGATGAACTGCAGATTAACCATGAATCCATGCGACAAATCGTTACCCAGATGTTAGGGAAGAGGAAAACGTGTTCTTGTCTTGTGCCACATCACTTGACTGATGATCAGAAGCAGGCACGTTTAGAGGCTTCACAGGATTTTGTCGAAATGGCGGATGCGACACCAAATTTCTTGAACCATATTGTCACTGAGGATGAAACCTGGTGTCTCAGGTACAACCCTGAAATGAAATGGCAAAGCATGGACTGGCGTTCTCCGGGATCCCCTCATCGGAAAAAGATCCCATGACTCAAACTCGCTTTGAAAGGAAAGAGATTTGACGATATTCTTGACATCCAACGAAATGTGACGAGGCTTTTGAACACCATCCCAAAGGAAGCCTTCCTGCAAAGTTTCCAGGACATGTATCACCAATCTCAGCAGTGCATAGTTATGGGAGGGGACTATTTCGAAGGACAGTAAGGTCACTGTCGTGCATTGTTCATCTATGTTGATAGTACAGGACTATTCCCAAACTTTATTGTCACAGGTTGTAAGAACCTACCTTCAGCCCCCTTTCTTTGTGCAGTTTTGCAACTTATACAAATCATCACCACCAGCTATTTCATTACCATGATGACTAAACAATATTTCCACATCAGTGTCTGTTAAGATTAGCTTTAACAAAAACTGTATAAAATAAAAGTTGTGTAAAATATACTTTCTGATCTTTTATGTTTTGAGCACTTTTACTGTGCAAGGAATAATAATGGAGATAATCACAATTGTTATATTTTTCACAAACTTCCAAATACCTCTGGAAATATTAGTTCTATCTAAAAAGTGTAAGTAACACAAATTATAAAGAATCCAATTTCCAATGTGCAAGCTACTGTAATGGAAATATTTGCATATTCAGATTTTTACAGAATCCATCAACAGCGAGCATCACTGATGTGGAAATATTGTTTAGTCGTCATAGTAATGAAATAAATGGTGAGATGGTGGTGGTTGTGATTGTTTTTATAAGTTGCAAAACTGCACAAGAGGAGGGATGAAGTTAGGTGCCTATATCAGAAATTCCAGGTTCCATTTCATTTGGACTACTGTTTCCAGGCCTGTCACATTAACCTTCAATTGCAGAAATCAAAGGTATCACTATAACATCATTCTACAAATCACCTTCAAAACAGTTTGCTTTTAGAGAATGTGTAAACTTCAGCAGCGTTGTTGGCGACTTCATCACTCACATTACAAGCTGGGGATATACACTAGTGTCCAAAAGTTAAGCATTATCACTAAACAAGGCCATTCCGCCTGATAGGAATGTCAGACGAATTGCTGAACAAACGGAAGCTGACTCACACACCATATGTCACACAACTTGTCCAAAAAAACAGTGTCAGAAAGGTTCTGATAGCTAAGGTACACCTAAGACAACAACTAACAAAACTT
Source organism: Anabrus simplex (assembly GCF_040414725.1). Lineage (NCBI taxonomy): Eukaryota > Metazoa > Arthropoda > Insecta > Orthoptera > Tettigoniidae > Anabrus > Anabrus simplex. The sequence goes on along the minus strand of NC_090271.1, from coordinate 226,492,999 downwards.
GGCAATGTCTTCCACAACAAAATATGCTGTTAATAGGGTGTATGGTTACCCCTAACGGCCACACATACTTTGCAGCGACATGCATGCTCTCTATCAAATGGTCCGAGAGCTCTTGTGGCAGTCGATCCTATTCCTCTGAAAGGGCAATGCGTAGGTGTTGGAGGGTCCTTGGTGGAGACTGACAGGATGCAATTCACCTCCCCAATGCATCCCAGGCATATTCTATAGGATTCAGATCCGCAGACCTCACTAGCCAGTCCCTGTGATGAATGTCTTCCCCAGCCAGAAATTCATCCACCAGAGCAGCGCAGTGCGGTCGGGCATTATCGTTCATTAAGAGGAAGTCTGGATCAACCGCAGCTCTGAAGAGTCGAACATGTGGTCTCAGTACCTCATCCCTGTATCTCTTAGTGTTAACAGTGTTCCTCGGACCATACATGAAGATGTGCAGGTCCGTACGGCCATTCAACATGATGCCGCCTCACACCATGACGCCACCACCACCATACTGGTCCTGTTCCACGATGTTCCTGTGGTTAAATCGGCTACCCATTTCTCTCCAGATTAATGTGCGAAGGGAATCGTTCTGCAAACTGAAGTGGGATTCATCTGTGAAGAGCACATGCCTCCATTCATTCATGGTCCAGTTTTGATGCTGACAGCTCCATAGTAAACGGGCCCGTCTCCGTGCTGGAGTGAGCGGGACGCACACCGTTGGACATCGGACAAACAGCCCTGTTGTTCTGAGCCTCCGGTACACAGTTTGCCAGGAAACGGCAACCCCTGAGACGGCTGCAAGCTCTGCTGACAATTGTCTAGCAGGTGCACTCCGATTTCATCGGGCAGTTAAGGCCAGATATCGGTCCTGCTGCGGGTTGGTTACCATTGGTTGACCTGGTACTGGCCTACGACTAACATCTCCTGTGGCTCCAAAGCCTGGAAACGACACTTTGTGGCACATTCAAGGATACAGCGACTTCGGTCTGCGTATGGCCTGCTTCCAGGGGGCCGAGTATTCTACCCTGCAAAATGGGATCCAAATGTCATCGTTGTACCATTATGTTGTCACGTTCACCATGAGGCTACGCTCCACACACTATAACTGGGCAAATACGACTGAGGAAATATGGGGTGTAGGCACTGGCTGTGTTTACCTTGCGGTTACACCGCTAGTCAAAGCAGGGAACACTCCTTTCCTATACAGAGCGAACAAGTAAGGTTGGTAGGTGCATATGTCGTGCGATTTGCGGTCTATTTCCTGTTGCCCTGCTTACTCGTAACTTATGCTTAATGTTTGGACACTAGTGTATTGAGGCTGATGAATATAGGGAAACTGCTGAGTGATGGGCAGAAGTAAATGATCTGAGTGTCACATTTTGTTAAGAAGGAAGCGATACGTTCCACTGTTGACTTAGTTAAATGTAACTTAAAAGCTTTGCAGTCTGTCAAACACACACATGTTCAACAACAACAACAACAACAACAATAACAACAACAACGACAACGACGACAAGTAGGTCAACGGATTGCAGCCATTTTGGACCCAGGCCAACGACACAGAAACGGTTTCCAAAAAAAACCCACAGCAAATGCAGGAGTAGAGACAATAATATTATTGTTTTTACGTCCCACTAACTACTTTTTTGTTTCTTTTGGAGATGCCGAGGTGCCAGCGTTTAGTCCTGCAGGAGTTCTTTCACGTGCCAGTAAATCTACTGACAGTAGGCTGACGTATTTGAGCACCTTCAAATACCACCGGACTGAGCCAGGATCAAATCTGCCAAGTTGGGGTCAGAAAGCAAGCGCCTCAACCGCCTGAACCACTCAGCCCGGCAGGAGTAGAGACAAAGGAGGACATCATAAAGATAAGTTCCAGATTTCAAGTTCCTAAGTATTTAAACAGAAATATACATAAATATTCTAAATATTTAAGTGTGACTTTGTAGAATCTGATGATGTTCTTTCAAGAACAAAACATGTCATTCTTTGTTTGATACTGTGTATTTTTATTCCTTGTTTAATAATGTAGTTTTTTACAGGTATGTTATGTAATATCATACTGAACTTGTGTGTTCGACAGATAGGAAAGCTTTTAAGTTACATTTAATTGAATGTCATATACAACTCCAAATAGCCCAAGTCATTCATGAACAGATGCTGGTCTAATCATACTTACCCAGACAACATCTTTATCAGCACCAGTATAAGAACTTTTAAGTAGGCAATGGAAAGGAACAAGCAAGTGCAATTTTTTTTTTGCTAGTTGCTTTATGTTGCACCGACACAGATAGGTCTTATGGCGACGATAGGACAGGGAAGGCCTAGAAATGGGAAGGAAGCGGCCATGGCCTTAATTAAGGTACAGCCCAGCATTTGCCTGGTGTGAAAATGGGAAACCACGGAAAACCATTTTCAGGGCTGCCGACAGTGGGATTCGAACCTACTATCTCCCAAATACTGGATACTGGCCGCACTTAAGCGACTGCAGCTATCGAGCTCGGTAAGTGCAATTTAAGTCATATATAGAAAGAGAGAAACAATGAAAGGAACACATAACAGGAAAATCACAATGACAGGTCAGCTTGGAAAGAGGGAGAAATAGAAAGGAAACGCAAAAGACAACTAATTCCCGCACAGCCAACATCGACCCATAATGTACAAAATTGCATCTGGCACTCAGTCCCAGTACTCATCAAACCAAACCCATCCTAATTTCAATAAGCTGGATTGGTGGTATCCCCACCAACTGGGAAGGATACAAAGACTTCTCTATCGTTATACAAGATATCTCAAAAAAAAAAAAAAATTCCTCTGAACATACCAAGAATGTGTATTCCAAGACTAATGAAGAAAAACCACTATTTAGAGATCTCCATGTTGCCTACTGCATAAATCCTTTCTCTGAAGAGGTTACCAGCATATCCATCAAACTCTGTAAGCTAATAGGTAAACAATAGACAGAAAAATTTGATATCGATATAAAGAGTAGCCGAAAAACATGACACTGTAAAATTAACAGAGTAATAACAGAGGAAGTTCTACACATGCCTTCTGACAACTTTGAAAAACCGTCTGAGACCCAGATAAAAAAAAAAATTAAAGAAGACTGGGATATCAACAAATGGAATACTGAAAAAGAAGATACAGTGTGGTGGACTGATGGCTCAAAGACTGTGAATGGCACAGGAGGAGGGATCAACAGGGAGAGACCGGAGAGATCAATCCAGATGAGCCCGGGCAAACACACTACAGTCTTTCAAGCTGAAGTGATAGCTATCACAACATGTCTTGAAGAAAATCTGAAAATAAACTTAGGAATAAGAACATTTTCATTTTTACGGACAGCCAAGCAGCCATTAAGGCACTAGAGGCAGTCCAGATAATATCCAGAATTGTCTGGTATTGCCATTCACTTCTCCTGAAGTTCTCAAAGTACAACACTGTCAAAATAATATGGGTACCAGGGCATGCAGGTATAGAAGGAAATGAAAAGGCAGATAAACTGGCCAGGAAAGGGGCAGAAACACATTTTGTTGGCCCAGAACCTGTATGCGGAATTTGTTATGGACAAGACCGATACCACATAGGAAAATGGGTACAAAAGAAACAAATGGAGAACTCTAAAAATACTCCACGATGCAGGCTTGCGAAGGAACTGATAAAAGGACCAAACAAGAAGCATACTAAAGAACTGTTGAAACTCAGCAAAGAAAATATAAGATGGGTAGTAGGACTGTTGACAGGACACTGCCATCTGAAAAAACAATATATGTAGGAAATGCAATGAAGCTGAGGAATCAGTTGAATACATACTTTTTGAATGTGAGGCGCTGGGTAGAGTCCCACTCTAGGACTATCAGGTGAAGAGAGAGAAAAAATCCAAGAAGACCCAATAAGAACAACCTGCAGCTTTGTGAAGGGAACAGGTATATCTAGGTGGGAATGAAGGAAAAACATGGTAGCAAAAGATCTTAGAGGTTGAACGCTAATTAGGAACTAATTTAGAGGCCCCATGAGGAAGAAGAAGAAGAAGAAGAAGAAGAAGAAGAAGAAGAAGAAGAAGAAGAAGAAGAAGAAGAAGAAGAAGAAGAAGAAGAAGAAGAAGAAGAAGAAGAAGCCCAAAAAATGGACTTATCTGGCATTAAACAACACAACGCACACCGCTATAATGTTACTCCAGATCAAGCGTCCCATCCGCTAAACACACGTGGAAAAGACTCCCACGTCTCACCTAGCCAATTGCTCAACCTTCTGTCTAGGTATACTGTACTGTTTACCCCTGAGGAAGTCTGAAACACCATTCAGAAGCTCTAAGTAGGGAAGTCTGCTGGTTTGGATGATATTAGGAATAAACAAATAAAGAATTTTGGTGAAAATACCTTGGAATGGCTCACTAATTTCTTTAAATGGTGCATCTGGTCTGAGATGATCCCCCAGGCATAAAGCAAAAGTGCAGGCAGATAATTTACTGTTCAGAACTGTTTTTTGACCTGCCTTAAAGTAGCAAATGAAATTAAATGGCGTATGGTTTTTAGTGCCAGGAGTGTCCGAGGACATGTTCGGCTCGCCAGGTGCAGGTCTTTCGATTTGATGCCCGTAGGCAGCCTGCGTGTCGTGATGAGGATAAAATGATGATGAAGACGATACATACACCCAGCCCCAGTGCCAGCAAAATTAACCAATCATCAGGTTTAAAACCCCGACCCTGCCGGGAATAGAACCCGGAACCCCTGTGACCAAAGCCAGCACGCTAACCATTTAGTCATGGAGCCGGACTTAAAGTAGCTTAATATGTGCCTCATCAGCTTCTTTCTGTTCTTCTGTATAGTTAGTGAAATGTCACTAACGATAGTTTACCTCTGGCATCCAGAAATAATGGCTACAAATCTCTTCATATGGTTATAAAGGTATTTAAGGGTTGCACTAATGATGTATTGATAAAAAAGAAGGTAGGCAGAGCAGAAATACAAATGATCAAAGCCATGTATGGAAAGTGTGTAAGTAGTGTGAAGACTAAGATAAGACAAACAAATTGGTTCAATGCAGAAATAGTACTTCGACAAGTAAGTGTACTATCCCTTCTACTCTTCATCACAGTCATGGATGAAATCCACAAGAGTGTACAACAAAAAATGGGAAACAAAGAGACAAAGGCTTTACTCTTTGCAGATGACATAGTAACATGGGGAGAAGATGAAATTGAAGGACAAGAACAAGTTACTGTGTGGAATCAGGAGATAGAGGAATATGGAATGAAAATAAGTGTGGAGAAGAATAGGACAGTAGTGATGACGAGAGGTAACAGAGAAGAGGGAACACTGAAGTAAATGGAAGACTATTAGAAATTGTGAAAGGCCTCAAATATTTGGGGAGTTTAAATGCAGAAGATGGGAAAATAAACAAAGAAATTGGAAAGAGAATCCAACAAGCCAATGGGGTTTTACCACTGTTGAGAGGTATATTTCGCAACCGGGGCGTCCCAGAGAAATGCAAGAAAATTCTGTATTCAGTGTATTACACAGAAATATAAACATATGCAGTGGGCACATGGACAACAACAAAACATGATGAAAGCAGAATCCAAGCAGCCAAGACGAAATTCCTCAGAGGAATAACTGGGAAGACATGAAGGGAAAAGATCAGAAATTTAGAAATCAGAGAGGGAATTGGATTCCCTAAACTGCAAGACAAGATACAGAGAGACGAGTAAGCTGAAATGGTGTGGATCCATGATGAAAATGGAAGAAGATAGAGTTCCAAAGTGAGTATTTACAGATAAAATAATAGGAAGAAGACAACAGGTGAAGGAGAGTACCGAGAAGAGAGGAGTAACGTAGAAGAAATATTGGAGGAAGGAACAGTGTAATGGAGAGATAGACAACTGTGGAGGTCCGCAATTCACAATTCGACCCAGAAGATTGGAAATGGGAAATAAAGAAGAAGAAGACGACGTAAGAAGTAAGGCTGTAAAGGAAAGGGACCAAAACCAGGATTACTTGTTTCGAGGACTTGGAAAGATCCAAGGGAAAGCAACATGATCTGTTCTGGGTGATTTCCGACAAAAGAGTAATGTTACAAAATACTGCAAACTTTGGGATGGGAAGACTTGGGAATACGGAGACGAGCTGCTCGTCTATGCGGTATGTTCCGAGCTATCAGTGGAGACATGGTTAGTGGAAGAATGGGGCTGAGTGAAGCTTTTAAAGATAGGAAAGTATATGAAGATAATGTTGGAATTCATGAGAAAAATTATTGGATCATGATCTTAGTAAATTCTGTGTCCAGACCAGGAGTAACAAAATAAGAGCAATTTGCCAGGCAAATATATTATCTAAACCCACACAAAAAGTTCTGAAGATGTCCTTGTTTCATCTTTTAGCTTGCATTTGCTTTCAAGAAAGTGTTTGTTGGACACTTGTGTTCAATTTCTTTTGCCAGACAATGTATTGCTTCAGCCCTTCTGCTTAATGTGTTGGTTAAACAGACAATAATAGCAATCAAAGAGAAATTCAGAAAAGATAACACGGATTAAAGTGTGAAATTTCAAAATCTAAGATTTTCCAATGGTATACATTTTACCTTAGCTGGGAATAAGATCTGGATGAGATACTGAATGGTATGGTCACAGTCCTGAAAATGGTATTCTAAGGAACATAAAGTGCAATAAGAGGAATAAAAATCCACTATAATGAAGTCAGGTGAAGCAGGTTATATCAGATCAGGAAACAAAATGTTAAAAGAAGAAGATGAAGTTTAAAAATAATTCTACTAGGGAAGGAAAAGAAAAAAGCCACACCAGGGTGACTGGAGTGGGATGATAATGATGATGATGATGATGATGATGAAGTAAAAGAAAAATCTGCAATGACAGAAGCAGGAATAACATGAGGTACAGTGTATATTATTCAAATCATGGGAAGCCTTTCTGCAAATAAAATCTTTGATTATCATCAAACGGGGTGATTTCGGACGGTTTTGAGGTTATTTTCGTCTTAACTCACGAATGGAATCTTAAATTGTATTGTTTATCATCCTAATAATGAGGAATATATCCAACTAATGCAATACCCTACAAATGAAAAATATACGCTGATGCACGTTTTCTTGAGAAAACAAAAAGTAGTGTCTGAATTCAGCCCGTACTTCGGGGTGATTTCAGACGCACATTCTTTTTAAAAAATGAGATTAGTTACTTGTAACATTCATTTTAAACCGCTGTCCGAAGTTTCAAAGCGTATTAGGTGATTTCGGACATAAATAGTCCTTTACTTCAATTCTTCGTTATTTTTGCTTTAGTTTTGTGATATTTAAAGTGTTCTGAGGGTGTCCAAAATATGACTAGATGGTTAAAATCATTGTAATGATAAACGTAACGCGTTACTGATTGATCTTTTTTCTTTCTGACAAGGAAAATGGAAAGTTTTCCTGTATAACTTAAAATATTAATAGTTATAAACTGCACAGAGATCCTACTGAGAAATCTTAATATTTTTTCTTACAAATGGCACAAATCTCAGTGCAAAGAAAGGTTGATACAATGAACATGTAGTTGCCATGGCCTATAAATCTAAAATACGTTTTCTTTGAAAATAAAAATTCCTCTCTTCTCAACTAGGACTAGAAATGTTTTCAAAATTTGTTCTTTAGCTATTGTATCCTCAGCAGGGATGTTAGGGAACACAAACACTTTTCTGCTGTTTTTATATGGGCACAAATATTTGACATCCACATCCCTTGAACAAATATTTCAGGCCAGGCCAAAATACTGCCTGTATGCTCTTTGTTCCTCAACTTGTATTTATAATCTGCAACAAGGAAAGCCTCTTCTTGCAACACCAGAACATCATTACATTCATTGTGTGCTTCATCGCATTCATTTTCACTGCTGCTGCCAGCAAATACAGCTGCCAGCGCCATCACTTGTCTCTATACTGCTTTCATCTCGGCGGAAATCACGGCCAAAAATAGACTTTCCAGGAAGAACATTTTATTTGCGGCAGCGGCGGAAAGTAGCAGGTTGTGTTGGGTTGGAGCATGGCCGGCGGGTGACGAGCTTCCTTGAGCATTTCCTTCTTCCTCGTTTAGCATTGGTTTTTTGGATGTACATTCTGCACTTTATTTTGTAGAATGGACCACGGCATACCATAGAAATCAAATGCTTTCCTATAAGACAACTTGCCACTTTTAATATCACGTACGGCTTTTTCTAATAATTTTGGTTCGTAATTACCCCTCGAAGCAGCTTCTTTCTGCCCTGATAATTTCTAGGCATTGTCCGAAATCACCCAGACTGCTTTCAGTTTTCAGTAAAATGTGCGTAAAACACTATTTTTCACTAAATCACACCAAAATTCCACAGCAATCGTTTATATACACTTCAGTCAGTTGATCTTGCTAACAACCATAGTTATAATGCATTCCTTCTGACCACAACAATCAAAAGTATCCACTTAATGATAATGCATGAATTTTTAACAATACCAGTGCACACAGGAAATTTTCCAAAGTATGAAGTCGATTCGTAATAAAAAGCACAGAACGTGGGAAAAATAACCTCAAGGTCAAAATAAAACGCGCGCAGAAGTGCAAAGCACCAGCGACTAGTTGCTATGCGACAAAATATGGCAAATCTACCATACTGTCCGAAACCACCTCTGTGTCCGAAATCGCCCCGTTTGCCGGTTCCTAAGTTGTTGTAAGCATAGTAAGTTGTTTTTCATAGCATTTATTTGAAGCACTGTATTGTTATAGAAGTGAAACATCAATAATAACTGATGCAGAGAGAATAAGAATGCAGTACGTGCCTTTAAATTATATTGCCAGAGAAAAATGTTAGGTGATTACATTGGATCAACAATGAAGATCTTAATCAAGTAGCTTCAATGAGCAAGAAAAATCTGACAAAAGAAGTTTGGAGATATCCAGGACAAGCTTTGTATTGGAGGTGGGAAAAAATAGTAGAGGAATTCCAGGGGAGATGCAACCTATAACAGCAGCATAAACAAGGAAAGTTTAGCACTAGAAGCCCACCTGTAGGCCAAAATCATTAAGGCATCAATTCTTTATGGTCTGAAACCATTAGCTGGTTTGAGTCCTGTTTGGTGAAGAAAAAAAAAAGTCAACATCAGAATGTTGGCTGGCAGAGCAGGAGAAGTGGCAGTATACAAATCCGAATTGCTGCACTGAGTATTAAAATCCTAGGTTCAGTTACAAATCTTTCCACAGTGCTCACATGGAGTGAGGTATGTCGATGGTGATTTTCCCATCAGATGAGGAGTAACCCCATTGGCATTATTTGACATGTGCTGACATCAGGTTTCACCCTCTCGCTACCACATTATCATCATCATCATCATCATCATCATCACACAATGTACAACATATAATGTGCAGTCATCACATTGGACTCAACCACACACACTCACATAATGATCTTTGCCTGTGAGGCAAGGTGTAACTAATTCCTTGATCAAAAATAGTGCACACAAATAAATGAAGACTGCAAACCGCACATCATTATGGCCAATGGACTTGTATCCAAGCGCTTATGCATTAAAATACACATACAGTTTAGCACTAGGTGTGCTACCAAACACACTATAGACAATACAAGTTTAAGAAAGCGGAGATTGTTATTAGTGGAATACTGTGTAGGAGGTATACTGACTGCAGGGTGATTGGGGATTTAAATGAGACTATGGAGTGGGTATGTGGGAAACTGGGAGTGAAATTTCTAGATCCTAATGGGTGGGTAGGAGATAGGGATCTGCGCTCGGATGGCCTTCATTTAAACCGCAGTGGTACGTATAAGTTAGGAAATTTGTTTGGAAGGGTAATAGGGAGGTACATTCAGGGAAACGGCATGGCCTAGGGAGCGGTGATAAGGGAACAGGGAACTGGAAATCGAGTAGGGATGACATAAAATTGTTAGTGTTGAACTGTAGAAGTATTGTAAAGAAAGGAATAGAATTAAGTAATTTAATAGATATATATTTACCAGATATTGTAATAGGAGTTGAATCATGGCTGAGAAATGATATAATGGATGCAGAAATTTTCTCACAGCACTGGAGTGTGTATCGTAGAGATAGGATAGGAAGGGTGGGAGGGGGAGTGTTCATTCTGGTGAAAGAAGAATTTGTAAGCTACGAAAAAGTTAAAGATGAGACACATGAAATTCTAGGTGTAAGGCTCATTTCTAAAGATAATAGGCAACTTGATATATTTGGAGTGTACAGATCGGGAAAGGGTAGCACTGATGCGGATTCGGAATTATTTGATAGGATAGTCAGCTATGTGGGAAACGACATGGAAAGAAATGTGATTGTAGCGGGAGATCTGAATTTGCCAGATGTCAATTGGGAAGGAAATGCGAACGACAGGAAGCACGACCAACAAATGGCAAATAAGTTTATATGGGAAGGACAGCTGATTCAGAAAGTGATGGAACCAACCAGAGGGAAAAATATTTTGGATGTGGTGCTGATAAAACCAGATGAGCTGTATAGGGAAACTGAAGTAATAGATGGTATTAGTGATCATGAAGCTGTTTTTGTGGTAGTTAAAAATAAATGTGATAGAAAGGAAGGTCTTAAAAGTAGGACTGTTAGGCAGTACCATATGGCTGATAAAGCAGGTATGAGGCAGTTTCTAAAAAGTAACTATGATCGGTGGAAAGCGGTAAATAAAAATGTAAACAGACTCTGGGATGGGTTTAAAGAAATTGTTGAGGAATGCGAAAACAGGTTTGTACCTTTAAGGGTGGTAAGGAATGGTAAAGACCCACCTTATTATAATTGAGAAATAAAGAGATTAAGAAGGAGGTGCAGACTGGAAAGAAATAGAGTTAGAAATGGCTGTGGAAGTAAGGAGAAATTGAAGGAACTTACTAGAAAATTGAATCTAGCAAAGAAGGCAGCTAAGGATAACATGATGGCAAGCATAATTGGCAGTCATACAAATTTTAGTGAAAAATGGAAGAGTATGTATAGGTATTTTAAGGCAGAAACAGGTTCCAAGAAGGACATTCCAGGAATAATTAATGGACAAGGGGAGTGTGTATGTGAGGATCTTCAAAAGGCAGAAGTATTCAGTCAGCAGTATGTAAAGATTGTTGGTTACAAGGATAATGTCGAGATAGAGGAAGAGACTAAGGCCAAAGAAGTAATAAAATTTACGTATGATAACAATGACATTTACAAAAAGATACAAAAGTTGAAAACTAGAAAAGCGGCTGGAATTGATCAGATTTCTGGGGATGTACTAAAGACAATGGGTTGGGATATAGTACCATATCTGAAGTACTTATTTGATTATTGTTTGGCCGAAGGAGCTATACCAGATGAATGGAGAGTTGCTATAGTAGCCCCTGTGTATAAAGGAAAGGGTGATAGACAAAGCTGAAAATTACAGGCCAGTAAGTTTGACATGCATTGTATGTAAGCTTTGGGAAAGCATTCTTTCTGATTATATTAGACATGTTTGTGAAATTAATAACTGGTTCGATAGAAGGCAATTCGGTTTTAGGAAAGGTTATTCCACTGAAGCTCAACTTGTAGGATTCCAGCAAGATATAGCAGATATCTTGGATTCTGGAGGTCAAATGGACTGTATCGCGATTGACCTGTCCAAAGCATTTGATAGGGTGGATCATGGGAGACTACTGGCAAAAATGAGTGCAATTGGACTAGACAAAAGAGTGACTGAATGGGTTGCTATATTTCTTGAAAATAGATCTCAGAGAGTTAGAGTAGGTGAAGCTTTGTCTGACCCTGTAATAGTTGAGAGGGGAGTTCCTCAGGGCAGTGTTATCGGACCTTTATGTTTTCTTATATATATAAATGATATGAGTAAAGGAGTGGAATCGGAGGTAAGGCTTTTTGCGGATGATGTTATTCTCTATAGAGTGATAAATAAGTTACAAGATTGTGAGCAACTGCAACGTGACCTCGAAAATATTGTGAGATGGACAGCAGGCAATGGTATGTTGATAAACGGGGCTAAAAGTCAGGTTGTGAGTTTCACAAATAGGAAAAGTCCTCTCAGTTCTAATTACTGCGTTGATGGGGTGAAAGTTCCTTTTGGGTATCATTGTAAGTATCTAGGTGTTAATATAAGGAAAGATCTTCACTAGGGTAATCACATAAATGGGATTGTAAATAAAGGGTACCGATCTCTGCACATGGTTATGAGGGTGTTTAGGGGTTGTAGTAAGGATGTACAGGAGAGTGCATATAAGTCTCTGGTAAGACCCCAACTAGAGTATGGTTCCAGTGTATGGGACCCTCACCAGGATTACCTGATTCAAGAACTGGAAAAAATCCAAAGAAAAGCAGCTCGATTTGTTCTGGGTGATTTCCGACAAAAGAGTAGCATTACAAAAATGTTGCAATGTTTGGGTTGGGAAGAATTGAGAGAAAGAAGAAGAGCTGCTCGACTAAGTGGTATGTTAGGCATACTTGTAAGTGGTATGTTCCGAGCTGTCAGCGGAGAGATGGCGTGGAATGACATTAGTAGACGAATAGGTTTGAATGGCGTCTATAAAAGTAGGAAAGATCACAATATGAAGATAAAGTTGGAATTCAAGAGGACAAACTGGGGCAAATATTCATTTATAGGAAGGGGAGTTAGGGATTGGAATAACTTACCAAGGGAGATGTTCAATAAATTTCCAATTTCTTTGAAATCATTTCGGAAAAGGCTAGGAAAGCAACAGATAGGGAATCTGCCACCTGGGCGACTGCCCTAAATGCAGATCAGTATTGATTGATTGATACTGGACACTTCCATATTCTCCCGTATTAAGGTGAAAGACATGTTAACAGTGGCGCACCTGGCGGCCTAACCTAAGAAGATATGTATTGTTTATTCATTACAGATGATATAATTAATTTAATGGTACATGAAACTAACTAAAATGCTCAGCAAGTTTTGATGTCTAAGCATTTAAGCAGATCAAGCTGCCTTAATGAATGGGTCGATACAACATCTGACGAAATAAGGAAATTCCTCGGTTTGCGCTTGTGGATGAGTCTTGTGCAACTGACATCCTTTGCCTGTTATTGGAGCGATAAGACAATGTTCTACACGAAAGGTGCTCACAGTGTTCAAGATTAACTCCTGAAAAAATAGAAAAAACTAGTTTTGCTGCTATTACCTTTACTAATCCGGCTATATACCGTATAACCAATCTGCTAAAGAAATATGACGTCAAAATCGTGTATAAAACTCGTAACACGAATCGTAATATATTTTTTAACTCCAATACCGTTAATTCAATACACAATAAATTTTCGAATTCCAGAATTTATAGACTCAAATGTGCCCAATGTAACTTTACGTACATAGGACAAACCGGACGCAGTTTCAAAACTAGATATTTGGAACATTACAATGCTTCAAAACATAGAAAATATTCCGCTATGAGCAATCATATGAAGGATACCGGCCATAACTTTACCAAGATTGAACAAGACCTTCATATTATAAAACACGTCAACAAGAGTAAACTGATGGCGGAGTTTGAAAATGCTTACATTTTTCTAGACCAACATTATAACATTAATAGTAATCTAAACGATGTTCTTGACACAAATAGCCCATTAATTGAACAAATCCCTAAATTACTCACAGCCTTCAACATAAATACAAATAATTTCATGAAAATATTTAACTATAAACATGTCAGCAATTTCCCTAACGCAATAGTAGCCACTCCCAAGTCACCGATTCACGTCACAGCCCCTCCGCCTACTCCTAATGTCCTCAATGCTCCCCCTACCTCCCCTCTCCTGACTCATTCTCCGCCTTCACAGACACACCCCTACAATACACGTAGCAGTAGAATAACAACGCCAGATTGTCTGAAACAACCAACAAGGCTAGTCACCTCTCTGTCAACACTTACATTTATTTTCTTACACATTTCAATTTTCAACATGCACTACATTGCGAATTCTCCCACATCTAAGGCTTTATTGAACACCCTATTTGTTGAATCTACGCTAGACAGCTCATGACTGCAACCTATCACAAAGATTATACTTATGCTTCAAACGCATTTTGACCTTATCACGCAGCCACTTGGAGTTAACAACTCTACTGTAATTCTACGTACTTGATTTTCAATCAACAACATTCAAAGATTTATTTTTTGATATTAATTAATCCACGCTTCATTAATATCAAATAATTTGTACACTCCAAATGTATGTCTGATCACATGACTGTCTTATTCTACAAACAACCAACTTGTACTTTTTTAGACAAAGATTAGTATTCATTCAATGTACATACAATACTATGAGAAGTTCATTATTGAATTTTAGTTGCATTTAAGCATCGCTTTCTCCACAGACTAGATTTTTATGACTGTTTTATCTTGTATTAAAGCATGTATTATACTTTAATGAGGAACCCAGTTCAGGGCCCTGACTTAGCTTTAGATTAAGTATGGCTGAAGATGCTTACAAAGCCTAAGCAAAACATGTCCCATTTTAACATATATGTAATATTTGTATCTTAAACTTAAAGATTGTAAAGTATTGGAATGGTGGTTTTTAATAAATTAATTTGAAACTTTTACATTCTGTACTCCAATACGACTATCATAATGAAACTCATAACATGTAATAATGTAATCCCAAGAATTTTGGTCTGGCACTCAACGTGTTAAAACTGATAGAAAAATGAAACTTAAATAATGATTTTTGCTTTGTTCTACTACGAAAGTTGGATGTTAATACTGATGGAAATAATCATACTCAATAATGTTTTTGTTTTGTCCGAATCCTTGGCTGAATGGTCACTGTAGGTTTTCAGTTCAGAAGGTCCCAGATTCGAATCCTGGCCGGATCAGAGATTTTAATCGCGTCTTATTCTTCTGCCTCGGGGACTGGGTATTTGTGCTTGTTCCAACACATTTCTCTCCATATTCAAACAACAAACTACACTTCCAACCACCACAGAAACATGCAATAGTGATTACTAAACCTCGAATTTTTAGG
The DNA here is from genome assembly GCF_040414725.1 of Anabrus simplex. Taxonomy (NCBI): domain Eukaryota; kingdom Metazoa; phylum Arthropoda; class Insecta; order Orthoptera; family Tettigoniidae; genus Anabrus; species Anabrus simplex. The sequence continues at coordinate 226,477,994 of NC_090271.1, read as the reverse complement.
TGCTTAGCTGCCTAAAATAGACCCTCAAATATGTTCTAAAATATTTTTATGCAGCTTCAGTCTTGTGTATTTTAATAGGCATCAATAAAATACCATGTTTATTTTGCTAAATTGATTAATAATTTGTTAAGGGGAAATATAAAACAAGTTTCACTCACCTCTTTGCTGCAAACATCACAGAATATACAGTAAAACCTCATTAATTCAAAATCGTTGGGACGCAAAAATCGGACTTCAAATTACGTGATTTTGAATTAACCACCAATTCTTAATTCAGAAATACCAACCCTTGTCGCATCAAAAAATAAGATCTGTACTGCATGCAATTAACCTTGATTCAAAGTTTAAACCATTGAAATGCCATGGAAAAAAACAATTTCCAAAATGTATCCAACAAGGTGCATTTACAGTATTCAAATTCACAATACAGTATTCACTTGGATAACTCACTGACAAACGTAACCTCCCTCAACGAAAGAAAACAAATGCATGATTCAAAGATGAGGAGAAATCTAAACTGACTCCCCTGAGCAAGTCCTTTATTCATTGGATTACTGAACTGAATGCATTTTAGATGTCCTGTACTTGCACGGAAAGTACCCGATGCCCTTAAAACATCGTGGTTTATCGAACTTTCGTATGACGAGGGGAGAAAGTCTCTCGCTTCCGTCTGCATTTGAACACAGTACAGTGACTCGCCTATCCTTGTACAATTTCCCGCCATGGTACTTATCTCGTAATTCAGAAATGCGAACCCTTGCCAGGACACAAAGTATTCTAAGACGCATTAATGCACGCAATCAACTTGATTCACAGTTTAAACCTTTCAAATGCCTTGGAAAAATCTATACCCGAAATGTATCCAAGGTGCATTTATATTATTCAAATAATGCACTTGAATAAATCACTGGCAAACATAACCTCTCGCATCGAAAGAAAAAAACGCACTATTCAAAGATGAGGACAAATTATGCTGGCTCCCTTGTACAAGTTCTTTATTCATTGGATTACTGTACTGAATGCATTTTAGATGTTCTGTACTTGCACGGAAAGTGCTCGACGCCCTTAAAATATCGTGGTTTATCGAACTTCCCTCTGACAGGGGGAAGAAGTCTCGCTTCCCTGTGCATTGCAACACAGTGCAATGACCCCCCTTGTACAATTTCCTGGCTGGCACTTCCTTCCTATAAAACCGTAAGTCCGTTTGGGCTCGGCATTAAAAAAAAATGCAGTTTCATCGGCATTGACAATATTCGGTGCGTACAAATTGATTATATGAGCCAGGCTTTTTCACCAACTGTTGGCATCGCCGGTGTTCGCGGATTCTGCATCTCCGCACACTGCGTGTTAAGTGATAGTATGGTGTTCCTTAAAACGCTGAATACAAAAGAATTACGATTTTACTTGAACTTAGCAAATATGAAGCACACTGTAGGCACACCGAAGTGAGTGAAAATACTGAAATCTACCCCAGCATGTTCCGGAAGACACGTTCTATCATGACGCGGATAAATTTTTAATTTAAATTACTCTGAAAAAAAAACATTTTTTAAAATATAAAGGCAGTTTGAATTAAAAGTCTGAATTTCGGTAATGGGACTGACATTATTCTTCGAATGACGAATTATCCATAATTCGAATTAAACAATTTAAATAACATACAAAATCGTACCTCGTGTTTCCGGGAACGAGAGATTCTTCAAATTAGGCGAGGCTTTGAATTAACCGATTTCGAATGATCAAGGTTCTACTGTAATTTTACCCTCCAATGTGAAATGGGGAAACACCTGTAACCACTTTTTAATTAAAGACAACTTGGAACCTGACAATTCCAGTATAATTCCCAGTGTATAGTGTACTACTACACTCAGTTTCAAGGCCGTCCCGCAAGGTGCACTGGCAATCAATGTCTTGCGATATAACGCAAAGTGGCACAAATTCTCTACATAGTGCATTTGATGCAACTACTTAGCAGGCATAAAAAAGTGCTACATATTACTTACTTCTTTTGGTTCACATAGAAGGGACAGAAGTAGCATTTGAAAATAGCGCCGGGCCTGGGGATATGCTGAGCCAGGTGAGTATTCAGTTCCAGGGAAGAGGAGCATGTGAAGGGGCAGTTCTCGCATTTCCTGATTTCAGCTATAAACAAAAGGGAATATAAATCATTATTTTATCATGAAATAAGACAGACACCCAAAAGTAACAAATACACTGCTCAAAAATTACAGAACCTATTCTACTCGACTGAAATATTTTTATCCTGGTGTATCCTAAATGGAACAATATACCACCAACTGAATGTATATCCCACACATTTCAGAAACCCCTTTCTCTGCAAAACTCATAGGTGAAATCTGAGATAGTTGCAGACTAGAAAAGAAGAAAATAATGAAATCTAAAATCTATCATTCGTTCATTTACTAATTCTCCACCAAGTGTTTTGTGAGGCATCTTGTCATGGTGGAAGTTAAGTTACTGATCTGACAGGTTCACTATTTTGCAATGCCGCCAGTTGAAATCCTTAAATAAAATTTTGCCATTTGACCATTAAACTTGTCAGATTTTTATACATGCTGACATATGTGATGTGGACATTGTTAATCTTCATTTTTAAAAGAAAATGTAATTTTATTAATAAATATGATTGTTCTGCATCCCATCAACTACTTTTACAGTTTTTGGAGATGCAATGGTAGTTTGTTACCCATGATTTTGGAAACAAGAGCCTTACTCACAACTAGATCTATCAAGGTAGCTCAGATCATAAATAATCAACCAAGGGGAAAAATCTGACCAGTGTGAACATATATATTATCAAAAAACACAATGGAGGAAACTGAAATTCATTTGGAAACATTGACAAGTCCAATTCTGCTTCACTCATGACAAATAATGTCTTCTTGAACACAGATCACTACAATCTAAAATGGAGATACTCCACCAACAAGATGAAGCATGTGGATGGTTGTTGATAATCCCACAGTTAGGCTTAGGTCTCTTAAAATGGCAAATTATCTAATGTCCCCTGGCAACAAATCTATGTCAAAGGCTTCACCACACACTTCATTATCCCCAAGTATCTCACTGTTTGTATTGAATAGGACGATGCAATAAATCCTTTACTTTGTGAAGCGAAAAAAGTAGGATCAGGGTGTGAAATATGGGGGTGGGAGGAGAGAGGATTCCCTCACTACCGACTATTTTATCTCAAAGGTTCCTCCCCACTAAAATTGCCCACGGAGGGGGATTCTTTCACTATAAAATAATGAGGAAAATCTAGAAAAGATATATTACTGAAATTGATGTCTTTTTCTGTGTATTTTTCCATAAAAACATCAGCAATAATACACATAATACAGAAATAATAGAATGACTGCCAGACCTTGAGCAATAAAGCAACGTAGCGGTGGCAACTTCACACCTGCAGCCTACTGTGTTGTTCATGTTTCACTCTGACAAGTCCATTTGAAACCCAAGCAAAGATATAACTTTCCTCCCTTGTCAACGCTCTAAGCTTACACCATTCCTGTACTTCTTGGAGAGGGTGTGTTTCTGATAGGAAGCCAATAGGACAATATTCACTTAAAGAGTTTACAAATGAAATAACTTCCCAGTGTTTATCATTCTTTTTATAACAACAGAATTCAGACAAAAAGATTTAAAATTTAAATTTTTTCTGGGGGAGGAGATAATTTACTTACTGGGAAATTATACCCCCCACCCTGCCAGGTACAGTATGAAATAAACACTAGTAGTTAAGCCCTATGATCCTTCTGCTCCCCCCCCCCCAACAATCATTTATTCCTGATTTTGCATCCTGGATGGAATTGTTTTTACTTTTTGTCCTTGTTCCAACTTACCAATATATATCCCTTAAAATTGTTATCAACTTGCTAATATGTACTTTAAAATAAATTTGTTTGTTTGTTTGTTTGTTTAATAGTGTATGGCTTTAAGTGCTGAGAGTGTCCGAGGACATGTTCACTTCACCTGGTGCAGTTCTTTCTATTTGACGTCCATGGATGACCTGCACATCTGATGTAATAATAATGACGTAGGGAGAGAATGAAGCTCGGTGTCAGCACATAGCCTACTCTTTTATTTCCTGTTTTGATGATTGAATCTAATATAACTCTACAGTAACAGAAATAATAGATTTTAAGAAATGTTCCTCCAATTTTTTTGGCAGAGTACATGCATGTAAATGAACTAAACATCACACAGTCACTTTTATAGAAAAATCAAATTGTTAATATAATTATCAGAAAAACTAAATATTTCCTCTAGCATGAACTCCTTTCTGCCCTATCCATATAGATAATTTTACGACAAACATAAAAGTCTCTCCTCTTCATGTACAAATATTTCCCACCCAGACTACAAACTTATTTCTGTACTTGTATCTACAATTAATTTATCCATCCATCTTCATTTTCCAAATATCCAGTTTGTTGCTTAAAGATAAAGTGGACTAGCCACATGTTAGCATTTAATGTACATTGGCCCAATTTATCTCTGTATCTCATATATCTCCATTAAAATATACTATCCCTTCAATATAATATATATGCTAAGTAAATCCCTTCTAATTATGATATTGAATTTTTGGTACAACTTTTCCAACCTCATTTTCACTCCTACAATGAATTCTGTTTTATGTTCTGCAGTTATCAGGTTTCCATTGTACTCTCTAGTTCCTTTACCAATAACCTTGTAAGGGACCCCACACAGGGTTGCCAGGTTAATATAGGTTCTTCAGTCTACTGAAACTAATTTTGAATATGTACATTTATAAACTACTTGAAAAAGAAAGCATATGGTAACACAATTATACGTGACCAAGAAACAACTTCATTAAAATAGAATGACATGTTTCGTTCTTGAAGGAACATCATCAGATTCTATCAAATCACGATAAAAAATATTTAGAAATGTTTAAACATTTGTGTTTAAATTGTGTTTGAATCCTTAAAAATTTTAAATTTGGAACTTACGTTCATTAAGTTCTCACTTCTCTTCACTCTAACGATAGAACGCAAGCTGGTATAACACTGGTACTCTGTCATTGGCATGAGTCCAGCTTGCTAGCAGTCCGTTAACCCTCTGTGACATACTCCCCCCCCACTCCTTGGCCACGTCATTGACATGCTGAACCATACTTTTAGGTGTGTTTTTACTCTTAGTGTCCCCCTTGATTATTATTATTATTATTATTATTATTATTATTATTATTATTATTATTATTATTATTATTATTATTATTATTATTATTATTATTATTACATTAAAATTGTTGGTAAACTATGTACAGATTCTTAATGAGCATTTAATGGGTTTCCTATGATACTGGTAATTTTCCATTACGTCATTTTCCGCTGACTTTTGGAACTGTACTTTGCAGTTTTATTATTACGAGGGCTATTTTTTTCAAGGTCCGATCGGTCGCGACAGTCAAACGCCTGCGAATATATGATGAACCGCTGCGCAGATGCGTTGCGCAACGTCTCTGAAATGACCGTTATGCGCCTCACCTCAGTCCCGTCAGTAGTGAACGTGCAGCGCGCTCGTAAACATGGCTACAACGATCGCTTCGCCCGCCAAGTGTGAAGTGCGTGGTGTAATTCGATTTCTTCAGGCTGAGGGGTGCAATGCAGCCGAAATTCATCGCCGAATAAGTCGTGTGTATGGTGAAACGTGCATGAGTGACAGCAAAGTGCGACAATTGTGCAGGAACTTTACAGCAGGGCGTACAGACGTCCATGATGCAGGCGGCCAGGGAAGGAAGCGTGTGTCAACCGATGATCTTGTTCAGCGTGGGGATCAGGCAATTCGAGAAAATCGTCGGTTCACAATTTCTGTGTTGAGTGTTTCGTTTCCTGAAATTTCCAGGTCAGCTCTCTACACAATTGTGAGTGAGACACTTCAGTACCGCAAACTTTGTGCGAGATGGGTTCCGAAGATGCTGTCTGACCATCACAAAACACAGCGAATGGGCACCGCTTTAGCGTTTCTCCAGCGCTACCATGATGAAGGACCGGATTTTTTGAACAAAATCATCACAGGGGACGAGACATGGGTTCATTTTGAAATGGAAGAAACAAAAGAGCAATCCAAACAGTGGATGCATTCGCACTCCCCGAGTAAGCCAAAGAAATTCAAGCGAACATTCTCCAACAGAAAGTGTATGGCTACTGTGTTCTGGGACCGGAAAGGAGTTCTGTTGGTGGAATTCATGGAACGACGGGCAATTCAGAATAAGCGGAGAGGGATGTTGTCATCAGGCATTGTCCTCCTCCATGACAATGCTCGGCCGCACACTGCAGCTGCCACCACGAACCTCCTGCAGCGTTTCCAGTGGGACGTTTTCGATCACCCAGCATACAGTCCGGATCTGGCTCCATCAGATTTTCACCTCTTTGCTCACATGAAACGCTGCCTAGGAGGACAGCGTTTTGACACCGACGAAGTGCTGCAGACCGGCGTACAAAGATGGTTACAGGCGCAGGCGGCGACGTTCTATCAAGAGGGCATTGACAAGTTGGTACCACGCTACGACAAATGTTTCAATCTGAGAGGCGACTATGTTGAAAAATAGCTGTGATATATCAGTAATTGTTACTAATAGAAACGTGTCAAATTTGTACTGCTGTTTCATTTCATGACCAATCGGACCTTGAAAAAAAAAATAGCCCTCGTATTATTGTAAACGTAGTTTATCATTATTAACTTTCTTTTTCAATATTTTTTCTTGCCTATGCATTTGCTTTTATTTTCAATATGTAACTTTCAGATCTGTGATGACGTCTTTGGCCTGAATAATAATAATAATAATAATAATAATAATAATAATAATAATGATGATGATGATGATGATGATGATGATGATGATATCATCTTAAATATTAGTATCTTAAAAATAATGTTTGTCATTCGACAATTATCCAATTTCAATTAAATTTCTTGTTAATTTAAAAATATATAGTACTTCTGACTAATTAAAAACAGTGACATTTTAATTTTTTCTTTCTTACAACTTGTATATTGCTTCGATAGTTAAATTTAAAAGTTCCTGCTAGCTGAGCTGAAAATCAAGAGGAACTTGAATTTCCAATTTCAACACAGCTGCTTTTAAAAACAAATGAGTTTGAACCTGGAACACTCAAAATGCATAACATCAGTGGTAACATATATAACTTAAGCTAAGAAAAGCATTTTGAATTGACTTCATAGCTTTAAACAATTCCAATATCATGTACCCACAATATAAAAATAAATATTTCATAAATATTGTCCATCTTAAAATATGTTCAAATATTAATGACATTTCATACATTAATTACTTTTTAATACACATAAGTTCAATCTTATTTTAATATTTTGAAAAGACTAGAGGCATTATGTTTAGAAATATTGTAGGACTTTTGTCAGTAACTAAATGCAGAAATATAAAATTCCAATGAGATAGATTTTACTTTATTTGGAAGATTTTTAGTTAATTTACCCAAGACCCGACATCACTGCAGATGATTTTCTGTACATATTTTTGACAATGCAAAGATGCAAGTGCCCTATATTATGTCAACAAGGACACCTGGCAACCCCAGAACCCATACACTTTGTTAAACACTCCCTCTGTTCATCCCTCTAATGGTATCCCATCACAACCGCTAAATCTCAAGTTCACAACATAGAGAGAGAAAGAAGAAAGAAAAAAAAAGGAGGAAAATTAAATTACCAGTTTCCTCCTCATCATCCTCCTCCTCTTCATGAGGGGTAGTATCAGCTACATCAGTAGCATCACCAACATTGGCCCGGCGCTGCCCCATCACCACGCGCACGTCACCACTGTGCTTTAACCGGCAATGGCGCTGCACCACAAACACAGTAAGTTAGTAAATCTGAAGCAAAATAAAGCTAGTAATGCTCTTAAACATATTCAACAGATCCTCAAATACAGGGTGAACAGTGCTACTCTCATGTCATTCAGAATGGAACTTGAGGTCAATAGTCAATAAGCTACAAAATACTGTCATAAAAGAGTGTTTCTGAGAAAGCATTGTAGTCTTATGATATGCAGCAATTTCAGTACAGCAAAATCTCGGATTATCCATCACCCTTTTAGAACTCGCTCCAAATAGATGTGCCATCCGGTGCACAGGAGAGGAAGTGTACAATCGCTTATACTATGGTCCCTACGAACCTTCCCACTGCACCGCCCGGAATATCTAACATCTCAAACTGAACGACTTGAATTTTGATGTTCTTGGTGTAGGACAGATCAGAAAGTGGGAACATTCCCCTGAAAAGGGGACATTCTAGAGAAAAGCTTGCTACATCATTCAGTCCATTGCATATCTTAACAGCGTTAACATAATTTATGAGCAGTGAGATGGTTATGACCAGATATGATCAGTAGCATAGAATGGGGAATGGAGCTTCACTCTGTTGAAATTTTTTTGTCACTTGTTCCTCCCCTGTCCAGCAAGGGTACCAGATGTGTGTCAAGCCCTCAACCTCAGCCGTTGCTTCAAAGAGATGGCATCATAAGAATAAAATATTGCAACTAGGACTTTCTTAAATAGGGATGTCTGTATAGTTTACCCATGGGTGATGTATGATTTTTTGTTTCTGCATGCAGGACAGTTATTTGTATCAAGTTATAACCATTAGTTTCTGTTAAATGTCACACTGTTAAAACCACATTGCTTCCTTCCCACACCTACTGACACCCCCGACGTAAGTAACTTTTTATAACTAGCTTAGTAAATGTAATTGTTCATAGTATAACCTCTGTTTCTGGATTATGTTTCCACATAAATTATGTTTTTTCTTTGTTTTTATTTTTTGCACTGTGCTGTTCCCAGTTTGACTTGAACTGTTAAAATGGCTGAGAAACATAAATGAGTAATGTTGAGGTTGTACTAGAAAATGGAAATTATTAAATGTCTAAGGAAAAGTGCTGCAAGTACCACACTCATTTGGTGAATGATAGTCAGTGATGATATCAGACATGATGCAGACAAAACCAAAGGTCATGTTTTGAAAATGCAAACCAACGACAGTTATGTGAAAGTTCACAAAATGATGAAACTGGTGATAAATGATAGGTTGGACACTGTAATGTTTCAGTGGTTTTTTCATGTTAGAGATCTGTCTTTCAAAGCAAGTATAGGCTGTCTAGATAAACTGGATTACTTCAAACTTTTCAATTTTTCCATTTAGTAAAGATTCTATTTATTAATTTAGGCTACTTTTGTATCAAATGAAATCATAAGATAACTGGTTGTTAAGGTAGACCATATTGAAAGCATCTAATATCTTGGAAATAGAAGAGAAATACTGTGATTATAGAATATGAATAGTGATTCTAATACTAAATGAATGTCAATAAGGAAGAGAATGAAGAAGACAAACTGTGTGGTGGAGCAGATAGACTATTTGATTATTTGAAGGATGGTACAATAGTGAGGAATACTAAATCATTGTGCCCATTCATTCTCAATGGGCATTTGTAAGAAGTTAGAATGAAAGCATGGGATGAAAGTTAACCTGATCTTCATGATGGGAAAATATGAGGCAAATGAAGGAGGGAATAGGAGACCAATAGACTTACTTGGCTGTGAAATGTAACAGAAGCAGAGGAAGACCTAGAATATTATGGTCAGAATCAGAATTTCAGATAATATACATGAAAAAGAAGAGGACACAGTGCAAGCTGCAGATAGAATTGTGAAGGCCAATAGCTCAATCATGGAACCTTACAGCCTGAACACTAAAAAGCACATCAATCCACATACTGATGTTCATAAAACACAGTAGAATTCTGATGGTGTTTATTCCTCTTTAGCTTTCCATCAACAATTCAAAAAGAGCCATAGAATATGGTACATATTTAAAAACTGCCTCAATTAACATATTCTACAGTAGAAGCAGGTAGGTACATTGAGATAATGAAGATGAATGTATGCTTGTTAACTTCCTTTTTAATTGCAGATGGCTCTGAAAGATGCTGGAGTACTAGAATTTTTCCAGTAAAGGGTTTCTTTAACATACCAGTAAATTTACAGAGAGAAATCTCCCTCATTTAAGCATATTTAAATGCCACCAACCTGGTGGGAGTCAGTCTTGTGAATTTAAGTACAGGAGGCAAGCATCTAACTAAATCACTCACCAGGCAATATTGTATTGAATACTGATCTCAAGTCTATTTACTAAAGGCAATTAGAATGACATTGGATTGTAGCATATCTTCCCTCTTGTCACCATGTATGTATAAAGACACAAAGAAATCTGTGATAATAGCTCTCACTAGCTTCATTTCATGCTATAACATGCAATTATTTTTGTGCACAATAAAAACAGCAAATATCATCATTAGATTAAATTAAATATAATATTACAGGAAAAGGGAATAGCTTTTCATTTAAATAAAAGCAGAAATGGTTGTGAAAGGTAATGTATAACCTCTGCTTTATAAGTGTATATATATATATATCTTTATCTTTCGAAAAATAAAACTGGAATACTTCAAACTTTTCAATTTTTCCATTTAGTAAAGATTCTATTTATTAATTTAGGCTACTTTTGTATCAAATGAAATCATAAGATAACTAAATAAAAATATTTTCAAAATATTGTTTTATACAATTCTCATACATTGCTTCCAACAGTTTCACAGCAACAGTAATCAAACTTCAGCTTTTCTCTGAGGAGATTTTTTAAAGATCTCTTTTACATCACACCACCACAGACAGGTCTTATAACAACAGGACAGACAGGGCTACTAAAGGGAAGGAAGCAACCATGGCCTTAACTAGGTAACAGCATTTGCCTGATGTGAAAATGGGAAACTACAGGAAACCATCTTCAAGACTGCCAACAGTGAGATTTAAACCTACTATCTCCCAAATGCAAACTCACAACTACGTGACCCAAACCACATAACTAACTTGCTCAGTCTATCTGAGGAGTATTTTCGAAGAAAATCTGATGCATCTGAACGGAAAAGTAAAATACGGTATATTAACTGATAAAAACACTGATGCTGAGCTTAAGGAGAGAAAGAAACAAATGTTCAGATATGATATGCAGCTATATTAAATACAATATTGTATTGTAAATATTGGACATCTCTGATTTAGATATACAGAAATACCGTAGATGGAAAAACAGTGATTCCCCTTTATGTTAGCAGACATTAAAAACAATGTACAGTACTGTGACCGTTTTCTCATTTTTATTCTATCTATTCTCAAATTCGTCACCGCCTTAGTCCGATCTCCTAACAGATAATCAAGTTTCTACTGTACATCAATACTGTACTGGAATTCTGCCTACATGACTTGCATGCTTCTAACATTTAAACAAATATTTAACGACCACTGTTGATATAAGTAAACTTTCTTCTTCTAACCACTTCATAATATGGATAGGCATGTCGTAAAGTAATCCACTACCTGTTATTCTCAAGCATTTTCTTCCACTTTTCAGTATGAATTGCATGTTTTCCTTATAATTATGGATTACATTATTTCATGTAAGAGGAATGGAAAACAGGACAGTTTATAACAACTGCAAATTTAGTATTCAGTACTCTCGGCATGAAAGCAAGCATTTAGATATTTGAAAGAATTAGTACCTTATTGGCTAATGAGAAAACTAGACTGGATGTGCAAGGAAAAAGTATCATCGTTGTTTAGTTGTTAAGAGAGCTTCTAATTACATTAGTCAAAGATAGAAAGTTAGCAATGAGGATAGGAACAATGAATACAATGATAGTTCAGTATGGGAAGAAGGAGTCTGCCTGACGAGGTTGCTTCTGCTTCCCAGCTTCATCAGGAAAGCAGTTGAGGGATCATCTTGACAGATATTTAAGTTTGATGTGTAAAAACTAGGATAAGAAGAAAGCTGGATAAAAACACGAACAGGGAAAAGGCAAAAAGATAAAGATGAATACGAGTGGTAAAAGACTAGAAGGCGAAACAAGCCTGTTTGTCCCTGAGAAGAGATGGATGTAAAAGAACTGGGCCTGCTGAGGGGAGAGTCTATCTATTTGAAGACAGCAGTATGAAGATGCGGAGATTTTCCTTGTCCTTTTGTGTTTCCAGGTTTGTCCTTATCTCCTATTTCTTTTGCTTCCTCTCCTGATGCTGATCTGTCATTGTGCTTACCCTATTCACATTCCCATTTTACAATATATCAATGTAAACTATGATATTTCGTATACAGTATTTCATTGATTACTTGCTGAAGATATCAACGCTTTCTGAATTAATGTTGCTATATGTTTAGCATCGTTCCTGTACCAACATACTGCAGAGAAAATTACCTTCCACATCATTTCTGCTGGTAAACTTATAATATTGTAATCTAACTTTTAAATATATATCCTCATGATTAGTTTAGAGGGTAAAAGAAATAGGTTACAATCAAGAATATGCAAGTGCAACATGTTCCAAGGGACCGACACCAACAGGGCAAATTATAGTAAGCACAAGCACTCAACAACCACAATTCACTACCTAAATCCTTTGTAAGGGGATTATATTTTGATCAGCCCAGCAATGAAATTTTAAAAAGTCACAAGTAACTATCCTTTAATTTTTTAATTGATACTGTATTCTATATCTTGTTTCGACGATAATACATGATTCAAGTTTGGTTTTGTTACCTATTACAAGTATAATCATGAAAATTTTCTAGCCACCTCCTCTTTCTCTGTCTTAAGTCGTCTTATACATCTCTGTCCTTCCAGAATTGTGGGCACTTTACAAGCAACACATTAATATCAGCGTGACATTCTTCAACAACCTAAAATGTTCAGTAGATAATGAGTGAAAACAGTACTGATGAAGGGCTTCATGATTACTATGTTTCATCTTATAGGTTATTGTAAGAGTCTCAAAGCAAATATGTCAACAATACCATTTGACTAAGATGAAAACAACATTTATCTTTTATTTTTAGGTCTCAAGAACTTGTACTAAATACCCAGCAATTGTTATTTTTTATCTATTTTTTATTTCAACAGCTACTTTTTTCCCTATTAATTTTTAAGATTTGATAGCCTATAATAAACCTTCTTCAGTTCCTGTTTCCAGTTCTCTCCTGCATTAGCTTGTGAATCAAGGATCTCCACTGTTGCTAGTCTCTCCACCACACTTTTCCTGTTTCCAACATTTCTTCTATCTTTCTTCCTATCTCCTCCATACCATCCTCCACTGCATCCACCCACCTCTCTTGAGGCCTTCCTTGTGGCCTCTTTCCTGTTGGTATTTCTCTGTAAATACATCTTTGGAACTAGATTTTCTCCCATTCGCATCACATTTCCACACTAATTCAGCTTACTTGTTTCTGTCCTGTTCTGTAGGTTTGAAACTCCAATCCTCTTTCTAATATCTTCCATTCTGATCCTATCTTTTCTCGTCTTCCCTACGATACCTTTAAGGTATTTCACCTTAGCTGCCTGAACTCTACTCTCATCTTGTTTTATTGTTGCCCATGTACCTGCTGCATATGTCATATCAGTACCAATAGTCCGCCTCCATAGTGTAACGGTTAGCGCTATTAGCTGTTGTCCTTGGGAGCACAGGTTCAATTCCTAGTACTGCTAAATATTTAAGAATGGGAGGAGGGCTGATATGTGGTAAAATGGTACATGCAACTCAAGTCCATTGGGGGTGTGCCTGAGGAGAGCTGCACCACCTCAGGGCAAGGACACAATTTTGCATTAGCACTAACAGGTAGGTTAAATGCAGAACTTTTTAGAATTTCCTTGGAACTTATCGGTTCCACAGTATATCCCTTACACTCTGGTAATACCCATTTGTTTGTTGTACTCTCTTTCCAATTTTCTCAGTTATCTTCCCATCTTCTGTGATTACACTTTCCAAGTATTTGAAACTTCTCACAACCTCTATTGGTTTTCCATTTATTTTTATGTCAGCTGCCGTAACATAACAGTGATCACTATTGGCTGTCATCCTCAGATGCCTGGGTTTGATTTCTAGTACTGCTAGAAATGTTAAGAATATCAGAATGTGGTTAAAAGAGCTGTACCACCTCAAGAAATACAAACACACAAGTTTACTTTATTTACTTCTATCTTCCTTTCTTCCTTCCTTCCTTCCTTCCTTCCTTCCTTCCTTCCTTCCTCTTGTTATATTTACTTTTTTACTCTTTTCTGTGCTTATTCTCATTCCAAGTTCTTCCATCGCCTAATCCCATACATTAACTTGTTCTTGAACTTCCATTTCATTTTCTACCCATTTCACTATGTCATCTACAAAGAGTCAGGGTCTTTGCTGCATTTCTTTCCATCTTCTGTCTTACACACTTACAGGTTTCATCCATGACCATGATTAAGTGTATGCAAAACAGTACGCTTCCCTGCCGAAACCTGTTTCCACATCACACCACTTTGTTCCTCCTATCTTGACCTTTATACTACTAACAAATTTTTTGTACAAAGCTTTTATCATTTGCACTTCTATTCTGTCTACTTTTTTTTCCTATTCAGTGCATCCCAAACTAACTGCCTTGATCCAATGACATGTGCCTTCTTGATGTTTATAATAAATTATTCATATTTTACATCCTTGAAATGCACCTTCTTCTGGGCCCTCATTTGCCTTGAATTTTTCCTTCAGTGAAGAGTCAAAGAAGTATGTACATTTTGTTCTGCATTCTGTGGCCAAAACATCTCTCTTCCTTTCATTTCTTTACTGTCCTGTCTGTACAAACATCTATAATTTATTGTTCCTTCATATAGATACAGATGTTCACATTATCACAAAAATATATTGGGAACAAATGGCAGTAGAGTGAATTGAACTTTTTATCAAAGGAGTTCTAAGAAGGAGTAAGTTAGGAACATGTAATAAAAGTAATAATAATAATAATAATAATAATAATAATAATAATAATAATAATAATAATCATATAGCCTCAGCTACCGTGTGCAGACATTTCGATTTGACGCCGTCTGGCTGTCTGCTCGTCAATTTCGACGTTCCGTTTTACTCCAGGTCCACTAGATGGCAGACAGAGTAATTTTCAATGTATACTCAAACAGCATCTTCAATTGAATCCTCTGAAATATACTAGATCTCTAAATTAATAAATTATATCAAAGAGATCAACAATATAGTAAAACTGTGAACTTTTCTTGACAGTTTTCAAAGTTTTAATTGATTAGCAATCTCTGTAGTACTTGTAAATTTTCTTAGTGGGCAATTATTTTCAATACTCATATCAAGCAGCAGAACAATGAAGAAAAGACAAAGAAATAGCACAAACACTTGTTCAGATTTTTATGAGAAGCCATATCTTCTCATGCTCCCATCATATAATCCTGTTTGGATTACAGATCCTCTATGAGATTTAATACACCGGTTGGTGATATGTACAAGATTAAGTTACATTTGACAAAACTGAAAGGCAATATAAAGCCAGATGCTCATTTGATCATGTACATTGTATTCAAACAAAGATATACCATCATGGTACATTGCAGCTATGCTAGTGATGGCACCTTTCTATTTCCGATGCTTGGGCATCAATAACAACACTCATTCCCACCTAATCAATATCTTGTTACGATACCTCAAGTAAGGCCAGCTGGATTCCATTCACCCAGATGCCAGTGGAGGATCTTGAATCGTGTAAGAAATGATCAAGAAAGATCATCATCATCATCATCATCATCATCATCCTGCATTGGTGCTTCCACTGCTTTAATTCTGGAACACCAATCTGCACTATTAGGGCAAAGGCCAGCAATTTTCAAGTCAGCATTCACTGTGTCTTGCCATGAGAATGACGGCTACTGACTTGGAGGTGGTGGGGGATGCGGACAACTATGAAATGCAGACTACATTTCTGAACCATTGGAATCTTCTCTATTGCATTTTCTCTGTAATGGGTACACTGTCCATCCACTGTTGTATTATGTCATTGAGTCGATCAGGGTGAACCCTATCACATAGTTTGGTGGTTCTGATGAACCATTTAACGTGACTGAGCAAATCATTATCAGACAGATTCTGAACTTGTCAAATCAGCGTTTTCTTGTCACAACAGACTGATGGTGCTTATTTTCTTCATAAATGGGGATGGCCGATTTCAACCAAGATGCGACTGAGGAGTTACGCTCCAGATCATTCAACATGTGGTCTCGACGGCCCTCAACAATCTTTCCATGGCTCCTTGATGAACAAGGCCGAGGTAGTGTAGTACATTGATGAACATTATCTGGAGATCTGAACTTCAGTATTTGCACACACGGTAGTTTTTTTCGTTTTGTAGATCAGTTCTTATTGTCAAACTGATCCTTTGGGCATCATATGCTAAATCAAACAACCAAAGACATAATGATGATTATTTTAAATATAATCTTTTTATTTGAACTGGATGTACTGGCCGAGCTAAGGAGAATAACAATGACTTATTTTAAGCAATCTTTTAATTTGAACTGAATGTACTGGCTGAGCTAAGGAGAATAACAATGACTTCCCACACTTGTAACATAGTAAGTAGACAATCCAACAGTCAAACTGGAATCTGTTCCCTGCGTGACAGTTAAGAGATACACTTGGTGCTACACAGATATGGCCTTACAGTGGATGTTTTTGCAAGTTACAACTTACCTTTGAACAAGAAGAATGAAATGCTTGATGAAGTCTACAGAGACATAGAAATGCAGCATGCAGTTAGTGGTGTGAAAGAGTGTTAGTTGTACCTGAATGACATGCTTCCAGTTTGATACCTGATGGCAGTGCCCACACCGGAACAGTGCGTGGCCCCGCCCGACACTTGCCTCAGAGGAATCAGCTGCAGCACCCTGTGCCTGGAGGCGCTGCTGGTAGTGCTCCTTGACGTGCGCCAGCACCAATTCACGACTTGAGTCCCTGAAGCAACAATAAAACTAAAATATTTACTACAAAAACTTAAAATATTTAATAAACCTTTGTCTCCTCCATCAATGACATTTTCAAGGTAAAACTACCATACAAAAGATAAATACTTCATGAAACTTATTAAGCTGTGCGTGATCCATATGGAGCATTCCATGTGAAATCAGACAGAAAAAAAACAACAAAAACTGAGTTTGTTTTAATTTTGAAGTAATATCTTAGAAAAATAAAGTGGTTGGGTGTATTAATTTCTGCGTAATATCAGTTTTCTCTGTTCAACATCCTTCATTACATTAAATGTTGAATATAATGTTTTTCCAACACTCAACTTTTTACAGAAATACTATGAACAAACTGTAAAGACAATACTATGTAGAAACAATAAGTCTTAGAAATTTAGTTATTCAATAACATGTTCTGAAAACATACTTATTCAATTTAACTGACTTCCTCACATTTAAAAAATAATTTGAAAGTTACTTACTCTTCAGAGCAGGAGATGGATTAGTTCATAAAAATTTGGGATGGGGAGAGGGGGTGTCTTCCTGTAATTGTATGGAACTGAATTTATTTGTTCAGTTTTCTAAACTCGCATGGCTAAACTTATAGAACCCTACAATACCTGCAATCAGTGTGCACTTTTCAATTGAACTCGCCTTGCATTACTACCTGCTAGTTGAGTAGCTATGTGCTTCTTGTAAGAGCTCAACCTTTATTCTTTATTAATTTTATATTTGTATATCACTCATTGCCCCATACATTTGACAATAGAAATTTATTTAACTGCCAAAGCTAAATGCAGTTATGTATTCAGATATTTTTTTTTTTCCAGTGTGGAATAAAAATATATGTAACATTTTAATGATCTCAATAATATCATGAACACCACACATGATTTAGATATCATTAGAAAGCCTATATTACATGTTCAGAAATAAAATATCATTCCATTTTCTATGTTAAGTGTAACCAAAATATGGCGTGGGAAGCCAGGAAATAGTTATTTTACGCAACTGCCATGGAAAGTGATCTTCTATGTTTGAGGCGAGGGTAGAATTTTGAAACGAGTAACAAACTTTAGTGGCTATTGCATACAATATTTTACTTCTCACTATGGTGAATTTACTTATTTTGAATGAGATGAATTTAATTATAAATAACTTTGATTCGTTGCAAATCCTTCATGTTTGATCCATGCATTGGTGTTTCTTATTGTTGTTCGTGTCTTACTATGAAAGTTATAGGAGGTGTGTACATGGGGTTATATGGTAATAACACATAAAAATTAATGTTATTTGATGCAACAAACAGTTCACTAAGCTACCAGAGTCATGAATATGGTCCTCTGGTTCTGGATTAATGAACGAAATATGAACTTCATGATATACTGTGACATATACAATATTTATCTGTTGGAAATGGATTAACCTATACATTATTCAGTATTGTGATGGTGGAAGATTACTTGAGCTAGACACGCCATTTTGTGTATAGATGGGTACAGAACCACAGTGCTGCAAACAGGTGGAAGTAAAGTAAACTCGTGTCCTCATCCCGAGGTAGTGCAGCTCTTTTCAGGCACACCCCCAATGGCGGTGAGCTGCATGTGCCATTTTAACCACATATCAGCCCTCCTGCCATTCCTAAATTTCTAGCAGTACCAGGAATCGAACCTAGGCCACCGAGGACGGCACCTAATAACACTGAGCGCTACGCTACGGAGGCACACAATCAGGTGAAGACACAATTCAACAAGGTTAAGTTTGGTGCTTCTCAATTCATGATCTCTCTGACTACCCGTGTTTATGTTACTATAATACGGAGTTCAACCAATCAGAGCTGATTTGTAGTAAAACAGTGCGAAAAGTAATTACAGTATGATAAGTGTCATTTTCCGTATTCTTTTCAGTCATAGTATGAAATAAAATTATATTATATGATGAACTGAATTACTTTTTCTGTGAGTACTATTACAGCTAGGAAAATATTATTTACATAGTCGTGATTTTGAAGTTTTTCTACATCTATTTTAACATTGTTGTAATTAAAAAGTCCCAAGTTCTGTTTTTTGGGTCCAACTTGATGTGAAATTAATGAAATACTGACAGTACTGAAATTAGGATAAAGATGATTGCTGAGAGAATTTATAGAGTATTTACAAACACTTATTATCTACTGTAGAACTTTTGATTTATTATATCTAAATATGGTATGGGCTGTTTTATCCTACAATTGATCATCCAGGAAGTTCTCAGAAAATATCAATTAAGAGCTTCATTACGGTTCACTGCCCGTTCAACTAGCAGTAAGACTGAAAATCCCATGAAAGAAAGAAAGAAAATAAAT
The DNA here is from genome assembly GCF_040414725.1 of Anabrus simplex. Lineage (NCBI taxonomy): Eukaryota > Metazoa > Arthropoda > Insecta > Orthoptera > Tettigoniidae > Anabrus > Anabrus simplex. The sequence goes on along the minus strand of NC_090271.1, from coordinate 226,458,732 downwards.
TAAATAAATAAATAAATAAAACCCAATCAATCAATCTATTATCCATAACATGCATAAGAAGAGAGACTAATTGCTGCAATTTCATTCAACCACAGAATCAGCCATGGCCACCACTGGACAGTGTTCTATGGAAACCTAAGATGAAGCAACTTGATGTTATTTTTTATGAATGCTTTACTGTTAAACGGTCAGAGAGTGTGTCTATCTCTGGACCCATAACAGAAAAGACTAGCGTATTTTAAGAGAAAATGGTTCCGACAGAGGAGAACACCTTCGACTTGCCATGGTATTTAAAAAAATTTGGGTGTAACTGGTGAAAAGAAAATCATTGGACTAGGAAGCAGCTACAGAATTATGTTCAAAGTTTGAGGAAAGAGTGAAGGAGCACGTCTAAACTTAGAACAATGTATGGAACAAGGTTACCTTTTATGATAAGTCTGTTTTATGAAAGCGACTATGAAACAGCATTCTAATATACAGAAAATTTCAATAACTGGCAATGCTCTGGTCTCAAAGGTGTCAGATAAAACAGCTTTTACTGTAACACCATTCATACAATTTCTTACCTGTAGTTGCATTTCTTGCACTTCCACAGTGTTTTCTTGCCCTCAACTGCAGGTCTCTTGACTTGGGGTTCTTGATCAAATGGCATCTTGGCTGGTCTCTTGAGGTCTTTCTTTGTATGATCTTCAGGTTCTTCCTGGAGAGGTGGAGGAGGAATTCGAGGCTGAAGTGGAGGTGGGTTGGGCAGAATTCCGGGATGAGCAGCCTTTAGCGGTGGTGGTGGGCGTAGAGTGCCAGGTAGAAGCATAGGCATGTTAGTATTGCGAGAAGAAGGTGTTGGTGCACGAGTGAGTCGTGGAGGTGCTGGTAGAGGTTGTTGCTGATAGATGCCACCCTCTAATGGCACTGCTGTACCCTGGCTCAACTCTCTTTGGGATCGTCTACCACTGCCACTGCTCTCTGCAGTGGATTCGTGGACACGCATAAATTGGAGAAACTTGTTATACTTGGAATAATTGCGTCGTCCTGTCTCGTCCGTCATGAGAACTCGAGCACGCTCGTGGCTAATGTCTCTAGCAGACTTCAAACGTATATGTTTAGTAATGTCCCATCGCCAATTAGAGCGGTATGCACACAAAGAACATTCGAAAGGCTTCTTATTGAGATGACCCACTATATGTACATGGAATCGTGATGCAGTAGATGCCCAGAAAGAGCAGTGTGGACATTTAAAAACCTACAAAGAGAAGAACAGAAGGGATCATTAAGGATTCACAGAAAAAATTAGCATACTTTTTCTGAGCCCGTGCAAACACTGCAGACATTCCTAATTCCAGTAGTTCATGTTAAGTCTAGAGTGAGAAGAAAAAGGATATGAGATCACTGAACTGCAAAAGAAGAATTTTGACCTTCATTAAAACAGCAGTATTGCCAACTCACAATCAGGAATTGCTCCCTACATATGATGTGAAACCTTGCTTCCATTAAGTGATAAAAATTTGGTTTCTAGACTTTAATTTTCATATGATTAAAGTCTCCCTATACATAGCATAAAAGGTTGCCATTTTCCTGAGATTCTACAGAGCTTTGCACTTGAAGCAGAATCCTGTGGAAACTTGCAAGCTACAACTGTTGTAATCAACTAAAGGAGGTTAACAGGAAGTTCTTAAAAATGAATAGTCTTATGTACAATCTCAGAGCTTTTTACAACCAAAATAGAATTTTAAGTACCTCGCTCAAAGTAGTCTTGCCTTCAAATGTTCAAATACTAAATATTCTTTGTATTCAAGCATGCCATTGGTTGCTATTTCATAGAAATTGCACAGATTTATGCCTCCAGCATCTTGAAATAAATTATAATCAATCCTTAAGTTGATAATTTTCACTATACCACTACCATTTCAGAACATTCTCGAAGTTTCTTAAAAATACACCATATATACAGCAATAAAATATTTTAAAATTTCACAGTGATAAAATTAAATGACGAGCTATTTTCAAAGTAATAAAAAATTATGAGGCAACCAGATTTATTTTCAGATGCTGCACATATTTTAGGCTACTATACTAACCTGAACAAAGCCATGTGGTATTACTTCTCTTTCATAACATGTTGTAACAGTAATACCATATGACTTCTTTCAGAACAAGACAGTCATGCTACCAATAAAAGGAAAAGCCATGGAAGGGTTGACCAGTATTAGGATGATCAGTAAGATTCAGATGTTAAGGAAAAGTCGTATTTCTTTCCTCAGCTCATTTTACACACAGTCTGAAAAATAAGTGAATGACAGGTCCCTGACCCCATTTAAAGAAATTTTATTTTGCTTATTCAGTAATAGCAAAGTCACCTTCGTACAGGCCATGAAGGCCCTTGGAGGAGTGGAAGGTAAAGACTTCCACCATTGTTAACCTCGGCACGTGATGGGGTAGAGTGGTTAGCTCTATGCCCAGCCGTCTTTGCCCCCAGGAATTAATCTGGCACTCATTTTTGGTGTAGGCTGAGTGAACCTCAGGGCCATATGCACCTCCGGAAGTGGAAATCTTGTTTCTTAAGTTTTACGACTTCCTGACGGGGATTTGAACCCACGTCCTTCCGGGCGAACCGAGCACGCAGGCAGCCCCTGCTTATTCAGTAATAGAAGGTCATATTTGGTTATATTTTAATCATTTTTGTTTAAATTGAGATCCCATTTTTAAGAAGGTACATGTTATCTGAGTTTAGCTCAGAAGCAATTCCATGTTCTCTCTCATCCAGTTCATCCTTGAAGGGTCCAGTTACAGCCCCCTTCCCCTTTCACCACCAACGTAATTTCAACAGATTGGTCACACTTGTAGCACCGCAGTGAACTCCATCATGCCTAAAAGTAAGTGTAGTGAAGGTATAAAATGAAGAAATTATGTGAAAGAGTTTGGTGAAAAGATCTTTAGACTGACAGAACAATTCTTTTGTGTGAAGTTAAGGTAGTGGCAGTAAAGCAATTTAATGTGCAACAGTACTACACTACAGATAAGCACGAATTGAAAATCTTCTATAAACAGAGCAGACAGGCTCTTTTGTTTGATGTAATGAAATCTTAGTCTACCAAACTTTATGATTTCTCAAAAGACCTGTGCAAAATGTTGGTTAGTATCTGCCAATATTATGCTTAATAAAGTGAACAATGAGCACTTCTGAGAATTCTCTACTACTTACACAACTTAGTCGATCCCGTAAGAGGCAACATTGCCATAAAAGTTATTTGCCCTCCTGTTATGAAGATGTGCTTTAGAAAATTAGAATTAGTGTAGGCAACAACAGCATCTGGGTACCCATTGATGAGACTATGGATGTGTGTGGGAGGTATGTTATGAAGGTTGTAATTGACATGCTTCTCATGAATCATCAGGGTGATGTATTTTTACTTCATTCAGAGGTTCTAGATTCTGCTACCATTCCACAATTGCAGTACTTTTTCAACAATGCCAAGAAGCTTTCGTGGGATTATGTTAAGCGAGAATAAATCCCTGTTGATTCTGGGGCTTATGCTTACCTACCTTACATATGTAACACAACGGATCGTATTGCTAAAATCTTACATAGGTACAATATACGAACTGTATTTGGAACTTCAATTAAGATTAGACAACTCCTGAGACCAACTAAGGACAGTTTGCCTAAATGGCAACAACCAGGTATCTACAAAGTTCCTTGTACTTGTGCCAAGGTTTATATTGGGCAGACTTCGAGAACGATATGCACTCGAACTAAGGAACATAACAGGTGCACCAGACTCAACCAACCAGATAGATCAGCTGTTGCTGATCATGTTTTAACACCTGGTCATGCTGTCATGTTCCAAGGAGTAGATATTCTTGCCCATATAAAACAATACTGCACCAGAATCATCAGGGAGACGGTTGAAATATTTAAACACCCAGATCATTTCAACCGCGATACAGGCTACAACTCAGTGAATCATGGCCACCTATTATCAGAACCATCAGAAAATTATGCTTTACTACTGCCATTCATTGTCCCTAGCATGGGGCTAAAATAGTGTCCCTATTACATCTTTGGGCACCATTTTAAATTCTTTGTTGCCTTCTCTTAGCAATCATTGACACACCGTGTTTCCGTTTTCTGTTTCCTCCTGATGAAGAAAGGCAAGGTACCATTCAAAATGCATGTTGAGTGTGTTTATATAGTTTTTTCTATGGCAAAATCCCAAAATATTACATCATGAAAACTTAAAATGTATACTTGAAAACCCATCACCCTGTCCATTTTCACAACTTTACATGTTTGGAACCACTCATCCTATCAGCCTGAAATACAGTGACCACCAAACAAGAGTCTATGACACACTCAAGGGACAAGTAAGCAGCTACATGGTGAGAGACAACAGTTTTTTTGTCCCATCCTCTTCCTGTAACTCTCGGTCGTTAGTAGAGTATTTGTGCTAGCGAGACACGTGATTTACTTGACATGCTCAGCGATTGTGATTATAAAGTACATTGCAACAATTATCCACCATGGTTAAGTTCACCACTGAGCAATGAGTGTTTATTGTTGAAATATGTCTTTTAAAAAGGAAATCATATGATAGGTTTAAGTGGAAGAGTTGCAGACAATTTCCAGAAAGTTCTATTCCTTCCAAACAAAAAAGTATTACAAAAGACAAAATTATGAGATTGATAAGTGAAATAACAGAGGACAAATTATTGATAGTGCGTCCCAGAATTTCCTTCAATGATGCCAAGTTTGCATAAACAAAATTGGAATTAGTTTTTAGCAACTACTATGACATTAACGTTTCTAAAAAAATTATATGCCTGTCTTTCATTTCTTCCCTCTTTCTTTTACGATAATGAGGCTTTTTTTAATTCCTTCTTGTTGAAGAGAACAGCGGCTCCCTCAAATGAGAAGGACCAGTAGGGTTCGGGGGAATGCAGCCTGTTCTTGCCAACAGCTCACTTTGCACACCTTGCTTGAGTTTGTTGTAAATTTCCATTTGGTGGTCACGATATTATGTGGGTTAATAAACCATTAGAGCTCAAAGGCCATCTTGATTATTCTTAACAAAACTTCAACCAACCCCTTTATTTAATGTACTTATTAAAAATGTACTTACACTATTTTGAGATGCTAAATTTTTGCTTTGTTCCCATACATGCTCATTCCCTTCTTCACACAGCCAGCAATATGGCAAATGGAGTGCAATCTCGGACTTTAGTCACTGTTTATGGCTATCATGGTAAGTGTGATTGTTCTAAGTATAACCTCTGTTCCATTTAATTTTTTTTTTTAGACTCCTAGTCCGTGAACCATGGGCAACGGCTGAGTGGCCTAGTAAGTGGTCCTGAGAGTCGTGATACCAGTTGCTATGGAATGGGAGTGGGCATCTCGGACATATTCTGAGTCCTGGCCCTCCTTGTGCTCAGGCAGCTAGGACTATAGAATTCACCGGTGGTCCATAACCCATTAGAAGAGAGATCCTCACTTGGACTATGTGCAAGTAGGGTAGCATCCTGCTTCATGAATTTCCCGAGCTCAGAACATTTTAAGCAAGCCTCGGACCTATGGGAGTAACGGAGTTCCACTCCCATTTGACAGGCGAGGGACTCCTTGGAAACAACTTGGCGAACGAAATGGAATTCGATGGGGAGCTATCAATATTAATGGGGCTTACGGAAGAAAGAAGGTAGAACTGGCTGAGTCAGCAACGAGGATGCATCTGGATGTGCTAGGAGTAAGTGATATTCGGGTAAGTGGAGATAAGGAGGAAGAGATAGGAGATTATAAGGTGTACTTGACGGATGTTAGAAAGGGAAGGGCAGAGTCTGGGGTAGGGCTCTTTATCAGGAATACCATTGCACACAACATAGTTTCTGTTAGGCACGTAAATGAGCGAATGATGTGGGTAGATTTGTCAGTGGGAGGAATTAGGACAAGAATTGTGTCCGTGTATTCACCATGTGAGGGTGCAGATGAGGATGAAGTTGACAAGTTTTATGAAGCATTGAGTGACATCGTGGTCAGGGTCAACAGCAAGGATAGAATAGTGCTAATGGGCGATTTCAATGCGAGAGTTGGGAATAGAACTGAAGGATACGAAAGGGTGATTGGTAAATGTGGGGAAGATATGGAAGCTAATGGGAATGGGAAGCGTTTGCTGGACTTCTGTGCTAGTACGGGCAAGCATAAGGCTATTCACCGCTACACATGGGAGGCTAGAGGTACCAGATCCATAATAGACTATATCTTAACAGACTTTGAATTCAGGAAATCTGTTAGGAATGTACGAGTTTTTCGCGGATTTTTCAATGATACAGACCACTATCTGATCTGTAGTGAACTAAGTATCTCTAGGCCTAGGGTAGAGAAAGTGAAATCTGTCTGCAAACGAATAAGAGTAGAAAATCTCCAGGACGAAGAAATTAGACAGAAGTACATGGATATGATCAGTGAGAAGTTTCGAACAGTAGACAGTAAGCAGGTTCAGGATATGGAAAGTGAATGGGTGGCATACAGGGATGCTGTAGTAGAAACAGCAAGGGAATGCCTAGGAACAACAGTGTGTAAAGATGGGAAAAGGCGAACATCTTGGTGGAATGATGAAGTGAGAGCAGCCTGTAGATGTAAAAAGAAGGCTTATCAGAAATGGCTCCAAACAAGGGCCGAGGCAGACAGGGATTGGTACGTAGATGAAAGAAACAGAGCGAAAAAAATAGTTGTTGAATCCAAAAAGAAGTCATTGGAAGATTTTGGTAATAACCTGGAAAGGCTAGGTCAAGCAGCAGGGAAACCTTTCTGGACAGTAATAAAGAATCTTAGGAAGGGAGGAAAAAGGAAATGAACAGTGTTTTGAGTAATTCAGGTGAACTCATAATAGATCCCAGGGAATCACTGGAGAGGTGGAGGGAATATTTTGAACATCTCCTCAATGTAAAAGGAAATCATCATGGTGGTGTTGCAAACAGCCAAGCTCATGGGGAGGAGGAAAATGATGTTGGTGAAATTATGCTTGACGAAGTGGAAAGGATGGTAAATAAACTCCATTGTCATAAGGCAGCAGGAATAGATGAAATTAGACCTGAAATGGTGAAGTATAGTGGGAAGGCAGGGATGAAATGGCTTCATAGAGTAGTAAAATTAGCGTGGAGTGTTGGTAAGGTACCTTCAGATTGGACAAAAGCAGTAATTGCACCTGTCTATAAGCAAGGGAACAGGAAGGATAGCAACAACTATCGAGGTATCTCATTGATTAGTATACCAGGCAAAGTATTCACTGGCATCTTGGAAGGGAGGGTGCGATCAGTCGTTGAGAGGAAGTTGGATGAAAACCAGTGTGGTTTCAGACCACAGAGAGGCTGTCAGGATCAGATTTTCAGTATGCGCCAGGTAATTGGAAAATGCTACGAGAGGAATAGGCAGTTGTGTTTATGTTTCGTAGATCTAGAGAAAGCATATGACAGGGTACCAAGGAAAAAGATGTTCGCCATACTGGGTGACTATGAAATTAAAGGTAGATTATTAAAATCAATCAAAGGCATTCATGTTGACAATTGGGCTTCAGTGAGAATTGATGGTAGAATGAGTTCTTGGTTCAGGGTACTTACAGGAGTTAGACAAGGCTGTAATCTTTCACCTTTGCTGTTCGTAGTTTACATGGATCATCTGCTGAAAGGTATAAAATGGCAGGGAGGGATTCAGTTGGGTGGAAGTGTAGTGAGCAGTTTGGCCTATGCTGACGACTTGGTCTTAATGGCAGACTGTGCCGAAAGCCTGCAGTCTAATATCTTGGAACTTGAAAATAGGTGCAATGAGTATGGTATGAACATTAGCCTCTCGAAGACTAAATTGATGTTAGTAGGTAAGAAATTCAACAGAATTGAATGTCAGATTGGTGATACAAAGCTAGAACAGGTCGATAATTTCAAGTATTTAGGTTGTGTGTTCTCCCAGGATGGTAATATAGTAAGTGAGATTGAATCAAGGTGTAGTAAAGCTAATGCAGTGAGCTCGCAGTTGTGATCAGCAGTATTCTGTAAAAAGGAAGTCAGCTCCCAGACGAAACTATCTTTACATCGGTCTGTTTTCAGACCAACTTTGCTTTACGGAAGCGAAAGCTGGGTGGACTCAGGATATCTTATTCATAAGTTAGAAGTAACAGACATGAAGGTAGTAAGAATGATTGTTGGTACAAACAGGTGGGAACAATGGCAGGAGGGTACTCGGAATGAGGAGATAAGGGCTAATTTAGGATTGAACTCGATGGATGAAGCTGTACGCATAAACCGGCTTCGGTGGTGGGGTCATGTGAGGCGAATGGTGGAGGATAGGTTACCTAGGAGAATAATGGAATCTGTTATGGAGGGTAAGAGAAGTAGAGGGAGACCAAGACGACGATGGTTAGGCTCTGTTTCTAATGATTTAAAGATAAGAGGTATAGAACTAAATGAGGCCACAACACTAGTTGCAAATCGAGGATTGTGGCGACGTTTAGTAAATTCTCAGAGGCTTGCAGACTGAACGCTGAAAGGCATAACAGTCTATAATGATAATGTATGTATGTATGTATGTTTTTAGACTATGCTGTCTCCAGATTGACATGATCTGCTAAAATGACTGACAAACATAAATGTAATAATGTTATTCGCTTTACGTCCCACTAACTATCCTTTATCCTTGCGCACCAAGCTGCTCTTGTGTAATTATGTATATAATTGTAAAATCTCAACTGTTCAATTAGATAATGTAATTAGTATGTAGTTACCAACCATTGACATTATTTTTTATTACAAACATTTACGCTGAATGTTATAATGTAAATATTTTAAAACTTTATCTCAACTGTTCAATTGAACAATGTAAATACTGTATAGTTACCAACCTTTGACATTAATTTTTTGGGTACAAACATTGATGCTGAACACTACACCTTTTCTCCCTTAATTGTTATAATGTAAATATTTTTAAACTTTATATTTTCCTATGATTGCGTCAACTGTTCTCCAGAGCACCACTGCCGAACTCTACTATTTTAATTTTACGCATTGGTGCTGACTTCTCATCTATAAACCTATATGTTCAACCATCACTTTTGTACAACTATTTCCCATACTTAATTTTTGTATGTGTATTAATAATATGTATTAATTTGTGCATGTCAACTACTAACCAGGTACCTGATTTTTTGCCTTGAGGTGATAATTTGACTGATGATGCCCTCAATGAAGGGCGAAACATGTCTCAAGTGGAATCAATAATAAATTCCTAATTTATAAAATTTATATGTATTGAATAGGTGATAAAACAAACCTTTTAGCATCCTACATCCCACTAACTACTTTTATGGTTTTCGGAGACACCAAGGTGCAGGAATTTTGTCCCGCAGGAGTTATTTTACATGCCAGTAAATCTACTGACACGAGGCTGATGTATTTGAGCACCTTCAAATACCACTGGACTGAGCCAGGATCAAACTTGCCAAGTTGGGGTCAGAAGACCAGTGCCTCAACCATCTGAGCCACTCAGCCCGGCGAAACATAAATGACTAGTGCTGAGATCAAAAAGTGGAAATTATTAAAGGTCTGAGTAAAGGTGAAAGTGCTGCAAGTATCGTGCCAATTTATGGTATTTGATGAAACAGTTAATATCAGATGTAATGTGGACAAAATCAAAAGCCTTATTTTGGAAATGCAAACTATCGACGGTAATGCAAAACATCACAAAATTATGAAACTGGCAGAAATGATCATTTGGACACTGTAATGTATCAGCAGCTAATTCCCCTTTATGTTAAAAGGCATTGAAAACAATGTACATTACTGTAACTGTTTTCTCATTTTATTCTATCTATTCCCATTTTTGTCACAGCCTTAGTCCGAACTCGTAACAGATAATCAAGTTTCTACTGTACATCAATACTGTACTGGAATTTGAAAAGAGGGAAAGTTGACTAAGAAAGGTTGAACAGGATAGATGGATGAGATGAGCCTGGCACAAGTGGCAGCAAAGGTAAATTCAACTAAGGATCTCTGATGTTTAAAGAAGACAAATATTGAGGTCATTGGGCCAGGATCTCAGACATCATCGTGTTGTTCTAGTGGACACTGTGGAGACAAACAATGAAACAAAAAGAGGAGAACATAAAAATTTAGTAAAATAGGACCATGAACTTACCTTCTTAAAGATGGGAGGTGATCCTCTGCCAGAAGCATCAGAAGGTACATTCATTTCACTGGTCTTGCTAGTAACAGCTCCATACCCAGGAGTGGTCTCCACCCCCACCATACTACCATCACTGATAGGAGACTTACTGCGTACAGACATGTCTCGACTGTCCTCGTCCAGCTTTGTTTGCGACTGATTTGGTTGAGATGTAGGAGATGGATCTTCCTCGCTTTCTGTCTCCATGGGTTGAGGTAAACTGTTCCACACGAACACTTTGTTTTCCATGGGATGGGGCCCCATATCTACTTCACCACTTTTAACTTCAAGTTCAGGAGCAGGTTCCGGATCACTGGTATGATCAGGCTCAGGTTCTGGCTCAGGATCAGATTCAGTGGCAGGATCATGTTTAATGTCAACATTACATTTAACTTCAGGATCAAACTCAGAGGACAAACCATTTCTGACATCAAGAACAGTTATTGGATTCTGTTCCTGATCATGTTCTTCTTTTGATGGAACTTTCATGGACACTTCTGCTTCTTGATTACCACTTGCTGTACACGACTGCAAATGTACCAAAAGATCAGCACTTGTCTTGCAACGCTGACGACACCTTTGACATCTTGTTGAAGACAATTCGGCTCCACTCGGTTGGGTCACTGTACATCCGGCCCCTGAAGCACTGTCACCACTTCCGTTAGTATGCAGTTTCTGGTGACGTACCAATTCCGATAAGCATTTGGACTCGTGCCCACACCATGCACAAACCAGATTACAAGTCTCGCCAGCCCCTGCTCCAACCAGTAACTTCTCCTTCAACTTATCAAAGAATGAAGCATTTTTCTTTTTAAATGTACCGGGTGGTGACGCAGGCTTTTCACTTAGAGAAGTATCCTGAGGGGTTTCTTCAGGTTCCTGGGATGGTTGAGGCTCCTCTTGTGTTTTGAAAGCATCCTCTCCTCCAATCAAAGAGGCAAAATCCTTTAGAGCACTATTGGGACATGATTTAGCACATATTTCATTAAGGTCCTTTTCACTGAGACCACTAGTCTCTTGCGTCAAGGAGAGAGAGTTGGAGGGTGACACTTGCTTCACCAATGATGAAGATCGAGCTCGCACTGATGGGATACGCAAAATGGGCAGCGCAGATGATGTAGGCACTTTATTCTGAATGGGAATCAAGTTAGGAATTGGGCGTGGAACCTTCTTCGGAGGGGTCTTGGCTGCTGTCTGGCGATGAACACCATGTACTTTGTTTTCATGACGCGCCATCTCTCCTTCCCAAGCAGCCTTGAAATTACATAAACGACACTTAAGGTTCTTGATGTACACGTTTCCATTTTTGTGATGTATTATGTCATCTGGATGAATAAAGTCAGTCCGAAAATTATGACGTTCATTTTGCACCTGAGTTGATAATGATTTGATCTTCTTTGCAGTCATCTTGATTTTAGGTGAGCGCCGAATTGCACCTACAGCCAGTCTAGCTTCTTTGTCAGTCAGCAGATGGGTTTGCTAGGGAAATTAAAACAATGAATTAGAATACAATGTTACAGCAAACCTCAACAAATCAATCCATCCCATTCATATAACATCACCACCACCACCACTTGAATAAGCAATGACAGTCCATGGAAAGAGGTTTCTTATCACACATGATGAATTTTTCAAAAAAAGAATTTATACTTGTGCCCACTCCATGCATAAACAAGATATAAAAAGGAAGTACCAGTATGTCATGTGTAGTTCATTATCGTTTTATATGAACTTACAGTTGAATTTCACTCAACAAAATGTACGGATTTTTTAAAGTTACCCAACAGTTATTCATCGGAAGTTATTTTCTTACATCATGCAGCATATACCTTGGAGCAAATTTGTTCCCAACTTTTTGAAATTTACTTGTAGCTATGGTTATGTACACTTCTAATATCCAATTTTGTTTTACACGAAAATTAAATTATTAAAAAAAATGTTATTAGCTTTAGTGTGAATCTGTGGCATACAGTGATTTTTTTTAAAATATACAATTTGCTGTACATCGCACCAACACAGACAGGTCTTATGGCGACGATGGGATAGAAAAGAACTAGGAGTAGGAAGGAAGCGACTGGAACCTTGATTAAGGTATAGTCCCAGCATTTGCCTGGTGGGAAAATGGGAAATCTTAAGTCAGTGCCACTTTCCTATGAGCACTAGCAGTTTATTCAACATAACTCCCTACAGATGAATATAGGCAATGATATAAGTTACAATAATGAATTCTTACTACCCTTCTAAAATAATATACCTAGTTGGGCTGCTGTAAGCTTGCATTCCAGAGCTGATGACTTCCAGCCTGACCATGGTGGCCGTAAAGATACTTTTCATGATATTCCCACATACACACTAGGAAAACGTGGCTGTGTTTTAACTGAGAGCACCGCCACTACCTTTCCATTCTACTTCTTCACCAGCTTTACATACAGGATACAGTAACTTTACAATTGGCCTCAGAAGATCAGATTATACCAAGACTTTTATTAGACTGGCTGAAAAGACTTTTACAACAACTATCATAATAGTTTATTTGTCAGAATAAATAAGCAAAACATTTTCTTTGAAATAAAGACTATCATTTCTGGGGATTTTTACCTGACTCTAACATCAACTGAATTCAATGACAATGTGAAAGAATAGGTCTTCTCCTAGAGAAAACCTGCAGAGAGTTTTCAACAGTGTAGCAGACTGGGCAGGAAACAACAAGCTAAGCTTATATAAGTTGACGACAGTGAAGCTCACATTCAAAAAAGGAGGCTAATTAGGATTTACTGGTAGGAAAAAGACCTGTTGCAAGATTTCAACAGAACTGGCAAAACCAAATCAAGGATGATCTGAAAGAGGAATACCTGACAAAGAGGACGTATGAAGAGAAATCAAGATGATAACCACTCAGTGAGATGGAAACACTTGTTCCAATATGGCTTCTGAACCCATGGCAAAGCACTCACACTCAAGACACCCAAAAACCTATTGCAAGTTAACATCATCTTTGAAAGAAATAGGATTCACTGTCCATGAAAAGGTTCCTGTCCTAACAACTCATGGAGAAGCAAGGAGGATTCACTTAATAACTTTCAAGGAAGGATCATCTAGAGCATGCACCTTCAACTCAAGGAAAAGCAGACAGAGGTTGAGGTCAGCACATTGTGTGCTAGAGAGCAGGCATCAAGACACAGTTGTTTATGAGAGTGCAGCAGCAGCGGACAAGTGTAACTAGAGTGCGATCCATTTGTGTTTTATAATATGAAAGAATGTAATGGAATTCTAAAATATATTACTTTACTATATTCAGTTTTTCCCCCTTAATGTTAAGAACAAAAGATAGGCAGCTAGTATAATTTTAAGAATAAGAGCTGGGTAATTATAAAGTTTAATAAGAGGTAAGGATGTTGAATTGTTAAAGATGAAAATATTTATTTATTTATTTATTTATTTATTTATTTATTTATTTATTTATTTATTTATTTATTTTATTCTAAAAAATTGTTAAATATGTTTTAAATAAAATATATAATTCTTCTACTTCACCGCTCCCTTCTGCCTCTCAGTATTGGGCTGTAATAGCAGTTATAAAATAATTCATTTGGTTAATATTGAAATATTTTATTCTAATAAGTTGATTTTACATGCCTCTAATATACCATGCGCTCATTTCAAAATTTCCTACCTTCATTAAATTTAATGGTTCCTATGAATTTTTTTGTTCTTATTGAGGATAAACAAGTCAATTCATTTTTCGAGGGGTAAGTTCAAAACAGCTGCTTAATTGAATTTTATGTACCACTCCTACATTAACGTGTTCTTTCCCAAAAAGAACAAAAAATCCATAATAGGAACCATTAAATTATTCACGGTGGGAAGTTTTGAAATGAGAACACAGTATATTCAATGTTAACATTAGTGTAAGGTTAATTACCTCAAGTATGAACAACAATTATCACAAATGCAATGGGCTGGTATTGCTAATGTTTTTGTCAGCACAGCGCTCGCTCAAGAATATTTGGCTGTTCAACTGTTCCGCTCACGTTATGTATTCGTCACTTTGTCTCACGTCAAAGGAGCCTATGCTCCTGTGAAGACATCAAAGGACAGCGAGTCGAGGCTACCTGATCTAAAGCACACACCGTATTTTAGATCCTACTGACCCCTTCACCTTTGAACTAACCAAGTTTGACTGATAAACATACGTTAAACCAAACTGAATATAGTGAAGTAATATATTTTAGAATTCCATTGCATTCTTTCATGTAACAACAACAACAACAACAACAACAACAACAACAATAATAATAATAATAATAATAATAATAATAATAATAATGTTATTGTTTTTACGTCCCATTAATTACTTTTTGACGGTTTTTGGAGATGCCAAGGTGCCAAAATTTTATCCTGCCAGAGTTTTTTTACATGGCAGTAAATCTACTGACATGAGGCTAACTTATTTGAGCATCTTCAAATACCACCGGACTAAGCCAGGATCAAACCTGCCAAGTTGGGGTCGGAAGGCCACTGTCTCAACCATATGAACCACTCGGCCCGGCCATGTTATAACACACAAGCCAATAAAGTACTCTAGTTACACGTGTCCGCTGCTACTGCACTTTATAGATAACTGTGTCTCAACGTCGGCTAACTAGAACACAATGTGCTGACGTCGCCCTCTGCCTGCTTTTCCTTGAGTTTTGAGGGTGCATACTTTAGATGATCCTTCCTTGAAAGTTATCAATTTAATCCTCCTTTATTACAGAGCAACCTTACTAATCAAGGAAGCATGCTAAATAAATAATTGAACAGGAACAAGACGTAATAAGAGCTTGTTTTCATCGTGTACTCTACTTCAGTCCCTTCAGTCTACTTATAGTCACAGATGAAGTTACTGTAGCATTTTTTTTCTTTTAAGCATTTTTATACAATGCTGTGTGTAAAGTAGGCCTACATCGTGGGCAACAGGGTTTGTTTATAACTGAACTACAAGGGCTGTAAATAAAGTCACAAATGCCATGGCCACTTCCTTCCCAACCCTAGCCCTTTCCTATCCTATCGTCGCCTTAAGACCTATCTTTGTCTGTGTGACGTAAAACAAATTGTAAATCAAGTAGTGGCAATGTAATCCAGACACTCGCAGGAGATCGGGCATGTGTAAATAGGATATGGGAATGGTCAGGTGGCGCTGTTGTCAATGTGTAGAGTGCATTTGATGGGCATCCAGTGGGGAGTATTGTTGCTGCTGCTCGGTGTTCAAGTGAAGTGTGCCGATTTTACTGCTCTAAAGCACGTTTTCAAAATTTGATCAGCGTTTGTGGATTAAAATCGAGGTTGCCCATGGCAAAAATGCATCAGAACGTTATCAAGGATTACGTGAAGCCTATGGTGAAATGCATTACCGTATAGGACAGTTACACGATGCGTCAAGGCGTTTCATGCGGGTAAAAATGAGACTACAGATTTGCACCGCACAGGTCGGCCGACCATTCCTCAAGATCAGATTGACATTGTGAGTGGTCTTGTTTCCGCTCAGTATCAAATGGTGTGACACATACTGACGAAATGTCTTAACATAAGGAAAACTGCATCCTGTTGAGTTCCACATCAACTCACCGATGTACAGAAATGGCACCGGCATGCCCTGACTGGCTTCCACCTGGACAAATACTGCAACGAAACAGATGCATTTCTACAGCGTACTGTCGCCATTGATCAGACGTGAGTACAAGCCTACGAGCCTGAATTAAAGCATCAGTTGAACGAATGGCATCACCCAGGTTCGCCACATCCACAGAAATTTTGACAGGAATCCAGTCAGGTGAAGCTTATGCTGATCGTGGCATATGACTGACTACAAGGGTGTTATTCTTATACATGCTGTGCCTGAGGGACAAACCATCAACAGTGACATTATGAGTGATGTCCGCGCCCAGCTATGCGGCGCAAACATCCATACTTATTGCAAGACGATCGCCCTATCATGTTGCATACGTTGTCATGTAGCAAACAATGTCAAGCTCTTATTGTAACGGTGGCATTGGGAGGTCTTGGAACACCCTCCATACTAACCAGACATAAGTCCTTGGGACGCTGACCTGTTTTCAAAGTTGAAGGAACCTCTCCGAGGCCGCTGATTTCCTAACGGTGCATCTGTACTGCACGCAGTAGGGTGCTCCATCACTGTCATCAACAGAGAACACTTTGCCAATGGTCCCCAAAGACTTTGCGGGTGACTACGTTGAAGGAATGTAATGGAACTGTCTTGTGAGTTCATTAAATATTGCATTCTATCAATTGCCACTATTTTATTTACAGCCTTCGTATGTTGACAAAGTCTCTGTCCAAATTGACTGAAAGAACTTTGTGCGAATGAAAGATTAAATGCTAGAAAAACAAAGATATCAAGCTTCTTTTAACAAAAACTTTGAATTATGTACTGTACCTGTATTTTAATCTGCAAAAAATGTTAATAAATATGTAATTTTGTTCTTTTTTGTAACTGCACTGATTTCACACCTAAAGTATTTTAATTTAAAAAAGAATTGTCTGATTCATAATTATGAATAATGCAATTTTTTGTTGTTGTTGTTGGTCCCTTCAACATCAAAGTAATCAAGTTTGATATACTGTAATCTCTTTTAACATATGTTTATCAGTAACCATTGTCAAAGGACAATCTCACAAGTCAAGGAAGCATGCTAAATGAATAAACAGGAACAAGTAACAAGAGCTTGTGATCAGCTCTCTAGTGGAAGAAACTAAATAATGGTGGTGGTGTTATCATAAATCCATACAGAACCCTATCACTGAAAACTTGTCAAGACTCATCCATATTTAATTTTTAAAATGAATCACTACTCTTGTTCACAAATGTGCTTTAAATAAATGCTTTTTCCAAAAGGTGCTCTATTTTACATTGTGCTCGGTGAACATACAGTAAACACTTGACAACTCGTACTAAAGAGGGCATGCATCTGTCAGAGTTATGCAAAATCCATCTAATCGAGAAGGAAAAAGTTGTGGCCAAGGCATAAGAACTGATGGGTTTATTGTACTTTAAAACACAATATTACTTTAGATAATGTGACAACTCTGCAAATAACCTTACTCCTTGTGGGTGGGGTTAACTTCCAATAAGTAACCAGGGGAAGCTGACCCCTACAGAGCGCGTCCCCAGGTGGCGGATAGGGGGCCCCTACAGTATGTATACTCCGCACGGCTCTACTTCTAAATTGACGTTTTGGCATATTTTGGCTCTGTCTGGTGGTTGTATGCAGAAGCATAGGCATCCAACCAATCCCAGTCTGCCATTCATATCGATTTATATCGGCAGAGCACAATCTCGAAACCTAGTTGCCAACTCTAATATTTCATTCACCACGTGGTTAACCAATCTCCTCAGCATGTATGGTATTTGGTACGCTTCCCGATCTTTCGCATTTTCCTTCAGTAATTAGTGTTTTTTTTTATATATATATATATTGTTGGAGGGTTCTAGTGACTGAGATCAGTGGAGTGTTCCCTTTGTAGGCCATAACCTCTTTCCTGTGCCAGCCATTAATGGTGAGTGATATTTTATTTCCTCATTCTCGTTTATTCTTAATAATATATTCTCTTATTAGTGTCAGATGTTGTTAGTAAGTGTAGTTTTTGTGAATTTGTTTTCAATCCATATTCATTAGTTTTTCTGAGTACGGTATTACATTTTACACGGGCTGTTTACCGCGGTCGTATTGCGTCAGTTGTTCTCGCGGGCGTAGCGCGCTGGCAACAAAGGAAAGGCGATGCTCATTTGTTTTGCGAAACTTCAATTTAGAAGTAAGGCCGTGCGGAGTATAGGGCTGGTTGAAATAACCAATACAACCCGTGAACCAACAGGTAGCCCAATTCCTGGGGTTTTTAAAATACTGGGACACCCTCTCTCCAGGGGTCATAAATATGGAGGGCCCTTGCCCTGGGTTAAGGGTGAAGACCTCAACGGCATCTACGGCGGAGAAGATGGACTTCGGTACGGTGGAGATGGCGGAAGAGGCAACCCATCCTTCTGGGGTGTACAGATGGAACCTACTGCCTTGTAGGACGAGGAAGGCATCCTCAAAGGCTAAGGGAGTAAACCCTGAAAGAAAATCCTCTTATGCGTTAGGCCTAGCAAGCCAGCAGGAGAGTATTGAGTACAGTCGCTTTCAATAAGAAAAAGAGCCTCGGAAAGAATATTATAGACCGGACTGACACATCCTCTCAGACAATTGTAAAGTATGATGACCGTAAGGCTGATGATATACAATGTTCTGAAAGGAAACCCCAAATAAAAAAGAGACCCAAATACCGAATTGGAACTATGAACATTCTATCATTAACTGGAAAGTTAGAACTCCTAGACATGATGGATAGAAGAAAAATATCAATATTGGGATTAAGTGAGACCAAATGGAAAGGGATTGGAAGTAAGACACTTCGTGGAGGTTATAAATTATACTGGAGTGGACAGGAGAAGGTAGTGAAAAATGGTGTTGGATTCTTAATTAACGAAGGGACTGATGCTACAGCTGAAGTTATCTGCAAAAGTGATAGAATCCTTAAAATGTTCATGAAACTGGAGAACACTAAGTACACCATCATACAAGCGTATGCCCCACAGACAGGCTGCAGTGAGGAAGACAAAGAGAAATTTTGGCAAGACCTGGAAGATACAGTTAATGAGGAAAATGTTATTATTATTGGAGATCTAAATGCGCAAGTTGGGGTAGACAGACTTGGGTACGAGAACATCATTGGTCCACATGGATTTGGACAAAGGAACCCAGAAGGAGAACAACTATTAGATCTGTGCAGAAGAAATGATCTTATAATCAAAAATACATTCTTCAAAAAAAAGAGACAGGCACAGAATAACAAGGTACTGTTGGGATGGCCAGTATAGAACACTGATTGACTACGTAATCACAAATAAAGATGGTGGCAGGTACATCACAGATGTAAAGGCCATCCCTAGTGAAAGCATGGACAGTGACCACAGATTGTTGGTAGTAGACTTCAAACATAAGACAAATGAAACGCAGAAACTTATTACGAAAAAACCAAGGGTTAAAACTTGGAAGTTGCAAGAAGTCCAAATAAAGGAAGAATACAACTAAGGATTCAACAGAGTTTGCCAAAGTGTGAAGTACCCAGCGTTAATGAAGAATGGAAAGCCTTCAAAGACACCTTTGTGGGAGAAGCCAAAAACCTATGTGGAGTTACAAGTTCTATCAAAAGAAAAAAGGAGACACCATGGTGGAATGATAGAGTGAAAATAGCGGTGAAAGAAATAAACCAAATAAAGAAGGCACTGGACAAGGAAAAACAAAAACAGGGACAAGAACGAAATGAACAAGAAATACAAAGACTTCAAAGAGTATACAGGAACAAGAAACTTGCTGTAAATAACATTGTAAAGAAAGAAAAAGAGAAGAAATGGAATGAGTTTGCAAACAAACTGGAAGAGGACAGTAGAGGAAATATGAAATTGCTATACAGAGTAGTGAAAAACAAGCGAAGGGATCAAGAGACCATAAAAGCAATAGAACGTGATGATGGAACTCTGGCACAAGAAGAGGGAGAAATTAAACAAGAACTCAAGATCTATTTCGAAAAGCTGCTGAATGGAGATACAGAAAACATAACAATGGATAAAGGAGAGCCAAGTCGAGGAACCACAACTGAACCACCAATTACATGGCTTGAGGTTGAAAATGCGCTCAAGAGCATGAAGAAAGGAAAGGCAGTGGGCATAGATGAACTAAGTGCAGATATGCTGAAAGCAGCGGGAATTCCAGGAATCCAATGGCTCTACAGACTGCTCAACAAGATATAGGAGGAAAATACTATTCCTGAGGACTGGAAGATGGGCATCATTGTACCTCTGTTCAAGAAAGGAAGCCGACGAAAATGTACTAATTACCGTGGTATCACACTACTGTCTCATGTCCTGAAAATATTGGAAAAAATAATAGAGACCAGAATCAGAGATATTGTTGAACCAATTTTGGAAGAAGAGCAGTATGGTTTCAGACCAGGAAGGTCAACTACAGACCTTATATTTGCAATTAGGATGCTAATGGAAAAATACTGGGAGAAGAACAAGCCTTTATTTCTAATATTTTTGGACATTGAGAAAGCATACGATAGTGTACCAAGGGAAAGAATTTGGCAATGCATGAAAGAACTTCAAGTGCGAGACAGCCTCATAGACAAAGTGAAAATGTTGTATAGTGGGAACAGAAGCTGTATTCAAGTAGGCTGTGGTTTGTCGGACTGGTTTGAAACAAAGAGAGGAGTGCAGCAGGGCAGCTCATTGTCACCACTTCTATTTATTATTGTAATGGATGTAGTAACGAAATCTATTAAAAGGAAAGAACATGGAGATATCAAAGCCTTCACATTTGCAGATGATGTTGCGATCTGGAGTGACTCAGGAGAGGAATTGGGAGAGGGAATACAAAGCTGGAATGAGGAATTTAAGAAATATGGTTTAAACATCAGCAAGACCAAGACGGTGGTGATGAAAGTGTATGGGGAAGGAGCAGAACCAATAGTCATGTTAAATGAAGCTCAACTGGACAGCGTTCCAGTTTTCAAATACTTGGGTAGCGTTATATCAAATGACAACCTAGCAAAACATGAGGTGAACAATCGAATCAATAAGGCAACACAATTTTACCACCAGGTAAGACACCTGCTGTGGGATGAGCAAATACCCATGAAAACAAAAATGACATTGTATAAGTCCTATTATACACCAATTCTTACATACAGTCTCGAAACCACAACACTGACCAATAGAGATAATTCCAGACTTCAGGCAGCTGAAATGAAATTCCTCGCACTATGATCCAGAAAACCAGGAAAGACAAGATTAGGAATGAGAAAATTAGAGAAGAAGTAGGAATAGATGATTCTCTCCTCAATAAGATTCAGATATCAAGATTGAAGTGATTTGGTCACATGAAGAGGATGCCAGTAAACAGAACTGCAAGGAAGGAATTTGACAGAAAGGTAGAAGGAAGACGACCCGTGGGAAGGCCACGAAGGAAATGGATAGATTTAGTTAAGAGCAATGTACTGCTGAGAGGTCATGATTGGGACAAGTTGGTGGAGGAAGAATGGTACAAGGACAAGATGAGATGGAGGAGGCTCATATACCACATCCGGGAAACTGGAGATGGTTTAGGATGATGATGATGATGATGATAATGTGACAAGGTAAACAATACATATCAGTGAAGCCATATACACATATAACACAAACAGGTACCAGATTGGGAAAGTTTAAAAATGCAATTGGCCTATAGTACTTGCAAATTACACTATATTCTACATTGTCATTTAAGAATGGAGACCTTGTATGTAACAACAACCTGGTTTTACAGGAGAGCAAAAAACTGTCCTATGGCTGAAAATGGAAAACAAAATTGTACCTATTACACGTTATACATTAAATCTGATAATTTTGTTATTTTAAGATTGTTATCTCTCACAAAGTGTCTGTAGACAAGCATCATAATATACAAGCTGATGGTGTTTGTTCATTTTAAGCAACTGTACCAAATATTTTGTTACGTTGTCTCCACAGAATGATCCCGAGGCTTTGTACGTAGCTATAAGCACAACGAAATAATAATACAATATTTCCGCAAAATTGCAGATCAGAGGTTTCCACTTCAGTAATTATATGCAGAACAAGGACAAGGATTTATTGCAGCCTAATGATACTTAACATTCTAATTCAGACTCGTTTTTGGCAGCCGTAATATAGCAAAATGATGGTACTGATCCGTTCCTGTGATGTTTTGTTCACAGGTGTTGTCTGCCTCCGTAGTGTAACGGTTAACACTATTACCTGCTGTCGTCTGTGGCCCGGGTTTGATTCCCGGTACTGCTAGAAATTTAAGAATGGCAGGAGAGCTGGTATGCAGTTGAAATGGTACATGCAAATCACCTCCATTGGGGGGTGTGCCTGAAAAGAACTGCACCACCTCAGGATGACATGAGTTTATTTTACTTTTTGACTCTTACTTTACAGGTGTTGGTTTAAAGAAGCTTCCTTTGGTGAATACTTTTGATGTTGTAGTTAAGGTTCTGAAGTAGAGTCTATAACACCAATAAGTATGTTTAGAACTTCATGACCACTTGACAGCTCCAAATTGGACAAAGGTTGCACTATTCTGCTCCACCAGCCCCCTACAATATCCAACTTAACACTTGCAATGCCATGTGTATCAATCTGATACCCAGTTGGTTTCAAACAGGGTTTTGTGTTGTTGTTTTTAAGCAGGTCCCATCTCTGATAAATAACATCTTGCATGGTTCATAAAAGATATTCACTGTGACAGTGCTGCCACCTACTAAAGCAGATATTGTTGTATGCATTTTGAACTGAAGGATGATTGAAAGGAATTCAGCATCTGGAGAACCATTGCCTAGCAGAGACTCCAAAGAGAGGACAATGTTCACACTGCTTTTCACAAATAGCTAATAAACGTGGCAGAGAGTATGCATCAAGAAAGGCACAACAAGTTTGTCTAGTGTATCCTGAATGTGATGAACACAATTTTATGAGTACAGGCTGCTTTTTCAAATTGCATAATTACCGAGCTCGATAGCTGCACTCGCTTAAGTGCGGCCAGTGTCCAGTATGTAGGATGCTAAAAGGTTTGTTTTTTCCACCTATTCAATACATATAAATTTTATAAATTAGGAATTTATTATTGATTCCACTTGAGACATGTTTCGCCCTTCATTGAGGGCGTCATCAGTCAAGTGGAATCAATAATAAATTCCTAATTTATAAAATTTATATGTATTGAATAGGTGGAAAAAACAAACCTTTTAGCATCCTACATTCAGTATCTTCAATACGGATAACAATGATTTTTATCACTTGCAGTGTCCAGTATTCGGGAAATAGTGGGTTCGAACCCTACTGTCGGCAGCCCCGAAGATGGTTTTCCGTGGTTTCCCATTTTCACACCAGACACATGCTGGGGCTGTACCTTAATTACGGCCACGGCCACTTCCTTCCCACTCCTAGCCCCTTCCTCTCCCATCGTCGCCATAAGACCTATCTGTGTCAATGCGACGTAAAGCAACTTGCAAAAAAAAAAGCATAATTCATTGAAAAAGGCTCCATAAGCTACATTATTGCATTAAATATTGCCCTATTTTTTACTCATAATGAAAACAATGTATTTCCTTTCATATATATTTGTAATTAAGTGCATTTCATTTATTAATTCCTTACTATATATACTGCTTTTGACGGCCAAGCACTGACCCGACGCTAACCTTGAAAGTCCTTATTAAGAGACAGCTTCATCTTCAACTCCTGAAACTAGTGCCATAACAGCACAGACGACTTTTAGTAGATCGCCAGCTTCTGAGAAGATGGGAAATGGAATGAAAAAGCATTACTGTGACTGTTATACTGCAAAAACTAGCTCTAGCTGAGAGGTCACAGAAAACAAAGAAAATATATGAGGTGTTGAAAAAAAAAAAAAGAGAGAAGCAAAAAGAGAAAATTTTTTGACTCCACAAGTGACGAAGATGAGATAGAGAATGATACAACTCTTTGCTTATGCGACACAGATGATGATCTTGATGATGACAATCTTCTTTCATTAGATCCTACAGCATTTGAGGAACTGAACTGAGAACCAGCGCCTGGTGATTATGTTCTCATTGAATTTCCTAGAAAGAAGACTATACATTGGACAGGGTGACTGCACCAAGAGATAAGGAAGGTAATTATGAGCTGAGTTTTTTGAGGAAATATGGAAAGAATGTAGGGACGAAATTTTTGCATCCTCACAACCCTGATATGGCATCTGTTTCATCAAATAATACCAAGAGGATTTTGTCTGAGGCCTTCGTTTCTGCACTACAAAGAGGCAGCAAGCATTTATTTTGTTAGAAACGTATTACAGACTCTTGAATATTCAATAATTAGGCCTATAATTTTTTATTTTTTTTTTTGCATAACTATAGGAATTTTCTTTGAAACACTTGGCTTTTCCTTTATTATCATAGTTGTTGAACACCTACTGTAGCAGCTACAGAAAGACCAAATATGTTCATTTTAACAACATCAACAATCATCAAGTACGTGTGAGTAATGTTTATATATTTGTCTCATTGTGTACAAGCAGGTGCCCCATTATGTATATCATACGTGGGATATAATGAGACAAATATCATTTTTAGGGAAAGGGAGGTTGTTCTCATAAGGTAAAATAATAATGAATTTTCAAGGGTTTACTTCTAGAATAAAAATGGGCTCGTATTTTCCTAGTGTAAAACCATAATTTTTTTGTAATACGTAATTTTTTTAAACTGACATGTAATTTCTGTCTTGTTACTGCCCACCCTCCCCTATATCTTATTGTGCAATTACATGGATTTTGAAAATGACATTTAACTGAGAGCCCCATTGATATACATGGTCCACTGTAAAAGATTTTGGTGCCATGTGACCCCAAATTCCTTTTATTTGGTCTGTGTGTATCAATATAAGTTACAGTAGAACAAAAATCTGTTCTGATACATCATGCAGATGATTAATAAATTTCTTTCCATGTATTGTGACCATTATACGCAAATTTGTAAAATATAAAAAATCCAGAACAGACCTGGCACTGGAAGTGTTAAATATGGTATACCTTAAGTCTACCAGCATGCAGCTGGCATGTCACTCAATAACCTTTCTTTTCGAGAAATGTTGCCCATATTATCTGACGTCCAAGTTATCGAGAGTTTACGATATCTTCTTAACGTCTGTTAACAGTTTATAGGAAGAGGAATTAGGGACTCAAATAATTTACCAAGGGAGATGTTTGATAAATTTCTTCTAACTCTGATATAATTTAAGAAAAGACTGGGTAAAAAACTAATAAGGAATCTGCCACATGGGCGGCAGCCCTGAATGCAGATCAGTGGTGATTGATTGATTGATTGATTGATTGATTAATAACATCATTACAACTAATAGTAATAAAATATTATTAAAATTGCAGATGTACATACCATGCCTGCATCTTCATCCTCATCCTCGCGTTCTAGTCTCAACAGTTCCAGCTCGTCTTGGTCGATGTCTTCCTCTGCAGCTGTTGTGTCGCTTGCTCCTACTTTATTTCGCCGCCGTCCTCCTCCGACACCAAGTCCTATTGCTCCTGGTGTCTGGCCCACAGGTGGAACATGGTGGTTCATCTCGTGTACCGTGAGACTCTGCTTGATGTCTGCCGTAAAGTTACAGAGCGAACAACGGAATGCACCATCTCCCGTGTGGTTCTTATAATGTCTATCGAGATTCCACTTGTAAGGCGTACGGAAGTCACAGAGATCACACTTTATCATAGGCATGGAGTGGTACTTAACATGTTTGGTATAGCGGGCCCGCATGTGTGTCACATAATTACATTTAATGCACCGAAAGAACTTCTTCTTGAGGTGAACCAAATGCTCATGGCGTGTCACTAATGTCTTGCTCTTGCTGGTGAAAGTACAGAGTGAACACCTATATTCGCCGTCGCCATCTTCTTCTTCCTCCTCTGGGGATGGAACAGAAGGATCGACAGGCGGTGGTGGCGGCGCGGGTGTCTTCTTGACCTTGAGCGATGACGGTTTCTTGGTGCGGCCTTTGCCCATCACATGCACCATGTGTACATGGCGCTGTAGTTTCTGGCTGTGCTTGGATGCATACAAGCAGTGAGGACACTCGTAGATGCGGATCTTCTCCTGGTGTTCGTCTCTCAAATGGTAGAGGTAGGAACGCGGGTTTTGAGTGTAGTAGGTGCAATGGGTGCACGTGTAGTTCCGCTTGATCTTGCACTGCGGCAGCAACAGGTCGTCCAACTCGCCCTCCTCTTCCATCTCCTGCAACGACAACGAAACACAAGAATCAACTCAACTCACCTGGAGACAATCGATAAGGTTGTTGAATGTGCCGCCACGCGGCTGGCCCAAACAATCAATAGCTCCTCCGGTAGCAGCGCGCGAGCTGCTTCCAATTTTATCTCGAGGGGCCGACACCGCGCCGCACTGCCTAACAATAGAAAGACAAGCAACAGCAGCCCACCTGAACTAGATGGAACCAAGTGACCAAATCACATGTTTCGTCATCCTGCACAGTAGACAGAGAAAGAATTGGAAATAAGTTCCTTTGTCTTTAACAGCCACATTCTATAACCTGAACAGGCCTTCAAAGCAAACATAAAAGAAATAATTCGATTTTCCAGTAATTCTATAACGATAAGCAAGGAAACAATAAGAAGACTACTGCTGGAAGCTAAAGATCATTCTCAACGAAACAACCAATACAATCCTGAAATGGCCATTATATACTAGATCATTCCAGCATGTTAGCACAGCGACTCAATCGAAACAGGTTTACTTCTTAAATCAGTGTTACAGATTCCAACAGGTAAAGAGGATTTATAACATTCATAAATCACCGACTGACTCCTTGGCTGAATAGTCAACGTAGTGTCCGGCTCAGACGAGTCGCGGGTTTGATTTTAGGCTGGGGCTTTTAACCGCATTTGATTAGTTTCTCTGACTCAGAGACAGGGTGTTTGTGTTTGCCCCAACACATTTCTCTTCATAAACCACCATACTATCAACCACAATAGTGAATACAGGAAGGGCATCCGGCCGTAATACTGGACCAAGTCCTCATTTCCTCCACAGATCGCACCTACGACCCTCCAGGATGTGGGAGAAGCAGCAGAAGTGGATTAAACACCGAAAGAGCTAGACTACCAAAAGAGACAGAGTAATAAACTCATTTCAGCTGAAGACAGTTTACGGTATTAGACTCCATTTCATATCAATTTTATTAAGGCTACCCTCCTTCTAACGAGGAGCAAGACCCATATTCGAAGTACTGAGATAATAATAATAATAATAATAATAATAATAATAATAATAATAATAATAATAATAATAATAATAATTTATATCATCATCTGGCCTCAGCTACCATGCGTAGATGGCAGAGTAGGGCGATCTGCGGCTGAGTTTTTAATCATTTTGTCGGGTAAACATCAAATGTATCGCCAGAGACTTTTTTGCATGCCTACATTACACGAAATGGAGTGTCGAATGGACTATCCGCCCTTCAAAAATCCGACTACCTCTGCCAGGTTCGAACCTGGGATCTTGGGTCCCAAGGCCGCTGATCCATAGAGAGAGAATGCTGAGGTATTATAATCGTAGATCCAAATAAAGTACACTTTTCTGGAACTTCAGTTATTCGTATTATTCTCCTTCCATCCGACCTTTACCAGTTGATTTACGATAGCAAAGAGTGCCTCCTGTTCTGAACAGAACACACTGACGACGTCTTGCAACACATGTTTATTCAGTTGCTATATTCAGCGTTCGTCTCGGTGTCAAGGCAGTATGTGTATGTGTGTGTGTGTGTGTGTGTGTGTGTGTGACAAAATACTTCATTTTTTGTTTTCATGTTTTCCAATTTTTTTATAAATATTGGCTATATATAGACCTATTTAATAGCGAGAACACAAGCACTATTTATAAGAAAGATCCTCATCATATCAACGCATCTGTCAGTCTGTTTGTTAATAACTTAGATAGCACCTTCCCCTAAGAACTCTTCCGAGTTCGCTAGACAATTAAACGGAATAAGCTCTAGCCACTGTAGTGAATACTAAAGGACATCGGTTTCTAATTCTTCTACGATCATCTTGATATAGACAATCATACGTTGTTACCATGAGAAACACTATAGGTACCCTACCGCATCTTCGTGTACCTACCAGACTCCATTCAAGAATTCTACAGCGTAAAAAGTACCGATGGCCTGCTATTAGTATGGTAATACAACGTTAAGTGCAATACTATAGGTATCTGAAAATACAATGACTGCGGTTAATATAGATAATTGGATTTAAAAACAGTAATTCTTCATTATTTAATGATATGAAGTACCTCCTACTCATACTTTGCTATGCTAATGCAATAAACCTTCTTATTACTTGATCTTAGCCTAGTAATAAGTTGCGTATCGTAGCATACGAGCATAAGAAACTAAGAATTAAGTAAACTAGAATACGGTGCGATGGAAACCTATCAATAATGTAATTCATAACCGTCTACAAAGAAAAGTTCATGTTCCTCACAAACCTTACAATGAGATAAAGCCTTAACAAGATGGTCGACTGTGAGGTCAAACATATGACATTTCCGGTATCAAGTTTCATTTCGGCCAGACGTGTCCATCACGGTATGGCTGTGTACAGCATTCCTAACAGGGAAGACGAACATAGGGACTTCATCAGGTCATCGAGCTATTTTAGTCTACCCATCTGGATACTACTTAGTACATTGTCTGTGACCTTCAAGCGTCAACATTCAGGCCTACAACTAAATTACAACCGATACTTACAAGACTGAAGCGAAGAATAGCGATCTCTCAGTTGGAGGTGATCAATAAAGCGAATACTGCTTTCCTTAGACGTACAGTAACAAACTGGATCACTGACTGAACACGAACGAAGAGATACGCGATGAACGCTCGCCCATCCCACACTGCAGTGACTGAAAGGGCAGACTTCCAGCTGCGTCATCTTCTACAGAAGGTACGGTGTGCAGTGGTCGTGCGAGGATCTGTTGCAACTGGGTTCGACAAATAGGCAAACAGCTGGCGAGAGAAATGCAGTAGCCTCGCAATATAAAATATTTAAAGTAATGAGTTAAACTAGTTCCCATTACACCTCATGCTTGCGGGCGCTTGAGAAAATTTTAGGACAAGTCGCATCCAACGAAGATATAGGAGGCACCCTATGGGAAGCTATGACGCCCCCAGTTGGAAAGATTCTCGAGATTCGAATTACAAATCTCTGGTAGATTCCTTCCTTACTCCCGAGAAAAAATCTCAAAAGAGCAGAGTTGGCAGGATGTTACTGATTATGGTCATTTGGAGAATATATAATCACAGGGCACTAATATCTAGTGGGAAGGGATCGGACCACTTCAAGGATGAGGAAGTAAAAAATGTAAGGCACTCTAAAGTAGGTCTTTAAGATAACGTTAAAAAAACTAATCGGAAGAGAGCAAGAGTTAACCAAAGGAGACAGTATAACTTTGGGACAACAATATGGAAGTGGTGGTGGTTGTGATAGTTCGTCTTAAGGGTACCTGGACGTGAAAAGTCATTTTATATCACAGTTTTTCACTTCTTTGAATAGAGTAAGGTTTCCTGAATCCAACAATATAGGCTAATATGTGTATCTTCTTGGAATAAAAGTGTATTTTAGATGGCTATTTTAATATAGCGGAACCACTGCCAGCTGTCAGTTAACATTACATTTCCGAAAGAGACACTTAAAAAAATGTAGGTACATGTTTCTAATGAACCATAATAGTTAGAGCAGTCAAACTCAGGAAACTTATTTTAAGTGCCTGAAAGATACAAGCAAAACTTGTAAAAAATCCCCGAAGTGCACGTGGTATAGCAGTAACTACCTCCAAATATGTTAGGGAAAACATATTTTCTTTTCCAGAGCAGATTTCGATTGGGCAAGATATTTTTTCGATACACTGGTTTTCATTGTTGGTACTAGTGTTATTAACTTGCACAAAAAGATTTATGGCTTAGTCATAAAGTCTTCCGTGGACACTGCCCCGAAAGTTGTGGCAGAAATTTGAATTTTTAAATGTGATTTGTTGCTATCTGTGTCCCTATTGATGAACAAAGAGAGAGATTGTTGACGTATTATTTCCTGATTGATGTTAAAAGGTGAGCAAAGTTTGGTAGGAGCCTACTAGAACGAGTAGTATCTCAGATATGTACCTGCAAAAATGGGGCTTGAAATATGTAGGTTTCACGTCCAGATGCCCTGAACGACGCGGCGTAACGTACCTATTGCGAGTAAATTCTGCCCCATAACATATGTTACTGCAATGTTTGTTGTGGTGTGTGTATTTTACCATTAACTGGAGCTATTGTTAGAAAGGAGGCAATCTTGACCTTCTAGAAAGTAACATCCAGGAATCGACCTGGAGTAACTTACAAAGAAGGAAATCCGAAGGACTATTTCAAGGATAGCTAATAGCAGCAGAGTATTTAAATCTATTTCTAAGACTGTGAAGTTAAGCCTAGTTAAAATTAAGGCTCTGCGAGCCATCAAGTGACATAGTATTTTAACATAGTATTTAACAAAGTATTTTAGGGTTATATTTTAGAATACCAAAGAATAAATCAGAAAAAACTTGTTTACGGCAGACTAAGCAAGGTGAAGTATCACTTAATATGTAAATGTTTGTAAATGAAATAAGAAATAGGCCTATTGATTATCCTCAATCTATCGTTCGACTATTTCGGAATATAATAACAGAAGACAATTATGAAAGTTCTCAATTAGGTTACAATCTATGCCGCCATTTTTCTGTAAATTACTTTTCCGGTAATTTTGTTTCTGCAGTTCAATTACAGACGTATTCGCTACCGAATATTTTTCCTTCATAGCAGAGAAACAGTCAAATTTTATGAGCCTATTTAATGTGAGTCATTTACTAACTCATATATGTAGTGAAAAATTAACACGTTCCGTTTAATAAGGAATCTCTTATGGTAAGGCAAACAGGCTGTTTAACGTCACTAATCATTGGGGTTTAATACGAGCAGAAAAAGAAACAAAGACGTACAGATATTTAAGACAAAGAAAATAGGATGTTTTTAGGCTATGATTATTTCGTCATATCCTACATAAGCCAGTGATATAGATGGATAATGAAAGACAAAGTAGCATTACGCTTGTGTGGATGAGAAGAATGTAACAGAATTCACACATAAATGCACCTACTTTTAAAATATGAAATACAACAATGTACAGTATATTAAAAGAACGACAGGATCAGTTCCCTGTAACGAACATTCCCGGCTGTGAACTCCAGAATATGGACTTGATCGAGGTCTAATGAGTCCACTCATCTTGCCAATCAAAAAGGTGAAGCAGCACATACTGTAAATATATTCCTGCCCTCCGCCTTCTGCAGGAGAGGACTTCAGAGGAGGTCCAAAACACTAATCTCGATATGTCTCTGTTACCGTTAATTTTGCAGGAAAATTGCTCAACACAAAACTGATTTAGAATACATTATTATTTGTATACTTTTTTCTTCTTTCTTCCGATACAGTGAAAAATAGGGGAAATATCAGTGGCAGCCGTCTGAAAGAGTCTAAGGGCCGATAACCAAAACTATGGGGATCATGCCGGCAACGTTTTAAATGCTATGTACATCCACCCGTAACTTTTTTAATATTAACCTGATAACGGGTTTTTATACCGGAAAGAATATATCAAATTGTGAGAAAGATGAAATTGCGCAGAGGCAGAGAGAGCCAGGAAACGACAAGCCGCTGATAGGGAACTTTCGACGTATACACCTCAGAATCTCAGCTTTCAGCAACAACATGAGGAGCGACAGAGGTGTTATCATGCACATGCTAAATGCTAGTTTCGTCAACAGCGGGTACTGACATTACAAACTACACGTTTTGGATATGAATTTAAAGGATTCACTATGACAATATTTCCCAGAAAATATGTAGAGATCTAGAGTAAAATCTAGTCAAGACAGGCATCGGAAGTCGGTGTGACTGGCTTCCCAATACCATCACGAACTATTTTCTTTCCTCATTTCAACAAACAGTAATAACAGGAAGGGAGAATATAACATCGGTGGATTAATAACTTATTTTATTTTATTAGCTTTCTGAAAATTATCAAGCCTGCCACAGGGACAAAGCATAACAAAGACACAAAATATTGTTATACAATTGCTGATAAAAGATAGGAAAACAGTAGAAGAGATTAAAGACAATAATACATTGTTATGTAGAATGTAAGTGATTTCGCAAAATCGCGACAGATCCCTTAACTGCAGAGATTGGAATATCTTTTATGGCATTATTAGGGATGCCTAGCAATTTGCAGGTCTTTACAAAAAGGCTCAGTATTGTTCCACGAACACCCATCATCAATCCAATCACCTCAATATATTCAAGGTTATACTTGTTTTTATAGCAGGGCACTGTAGGTTTGTACATAAGTGAAACAGTTCAAGTACCTCGGACAAATATTGACGGATGATCTTCGGTATCAAACTGAAATCAGGAGTCGTATAGCTATGACTAACAGGCATTTCACGAAACACAGATTCTGATATGTCAGCGTACCATGCCACTCAACAAGTGAAGACATATGGCCAGTTGCGATTTACGTGGTGAGACCTGGACTCTGAACAAAGACGACATTAAGAAATTACAAGCGTTTGAGATGTGGTGCTGATGCTGTTTCGAGAAAATAAGGTGGGCACAGAAGACGATGTGCTAAACTGAACAGCTGATCAACCAGATCCAGAGGAGAAAGTCGTCATAGGTAGACTTACCAGATTTTAAGGTCAATAAGGGACACTCGACATATTTTTAGAGGTGGTGTTGAAAGCAGACTTGCAAAGAAACTATGTTTAAATAAATTAGAGAAAATCATTTCTCTACGTGTTAAAAATTCGAAGAAAATTACATTAGCATTCACATACATAATTTTACAAAAAGCAGCAATCACAAAACTTTGGTTTGTGATCTGCATTTCACTCTTTATCAAATTTAAACAAGGTTTGTTTCTTCTGTTGTTGTATTTTAGATTATTCAAACTTATGACTGTTCAGTACCCATAAACTATCTCGAAACACGCATATAAAATTTACATAATTTAGACAGTTTGAAAACATGAATAATATTTGTCCATAGGAAGAGGAATTGGGTATTGGAATAATTTATCAAGGGAGATGTTTTATAAATTTCCGACTACTTTGAAATCATTTAGGAAAAGACTACGAAAACAACTAATAGGGAATCTGCCACCTGAGCGACAGTCCTAAATGCAGTCCAATGGTGATTGATTGATTGATTGATTGATTGATTGATTGATTGATTGATTGATTGATTGATTGATTGATTGATTGATTGATTGATTGATTGATTGTCAAAAAACTTAACTGGGGGAGAATCTAACTCCTTAATTTTTGTTGAGAATATTTTTTAAATGCAAACTTAAGTCACAACATGAAATACGGGACATTTTAACGTCCCGTAGGAAGGTCGTTTGGGATGCGATATTTCCTCCTCGAGTGTGGGAAATCCCGTACGGGACCTCTGGCAAGTCTAGTTGTGACCAAGGCACAGACTGAGACATACCAGCCTGTTGATCGATGTACACGCATGCACAGAAATGGTGTCCCGACATAAACAATCAACACTGCCCCACTCCAGTACTGAAAAGGAGGGAGAGGGAGTGAAGGGGTGTATTGAAGGTCACTCCAGTACTGAAAAGGAGGGGAAGAGTGAACGGATAGCGCTGAAGGCACTGTGTGTGTGTATTGCTATACAAAGACTAACTACAATATTATAGGTTGTAGTTGGTCTTGGCTATACACCCACCACTGTACCCATTTCAATCACAATAGTCTTGTAGCGGACTTTCTACCTGCAGCAATGCGCTAAGCGAGGAGGTAGGGGGACGCCTTGCTTTGTTTACATATGGAGACCATTTCTGTGCATGTGTGTACAAGAAGGTAAACTACCTGTAAAAAGCCCTCGTAGAAGACCAAAAAACCATACTAATGAAGTCCTTCTTCATTGGTACATACCTGAAGAAGTATGAAGACCGAGCTTGATAGCTGCAGTCGCTTAAGTGCGGCCAGTATCCAGTATTCGCGAGATAGTAGGTTCGAACCCCACTGTCGGCAGCCCTGAAAATGGTTTTCCGTGGTTTCCCATTTTCACACCAGGCAAATGCTGGGGCTGTACCTTAATTAAGGCCACGGTCGCTTCCTTCCCACTCCCAGCCCTTCCCTGTCCCATCGTCGCCATAAGACCTATCTGTGTCGGTGCGACGTAAAGCAACCAGCAAAAAAAAAAAAAGTATGAAGAGGCTAAAAGGACAGCTCAAAATAGATTCACGTGGAGGAAACTTATCCTAGGGACAAACCAGTCAAGACAATACACATGAAAATAACCCAGTAATAATAACAAACGGTAACAAAGATCTAGCAGAATATGATTTTTTTAACTAATCGGGGTCGGCATTATATATATATATATATATTTATTAAGTCCCGTTTAACGGCCGGATGCCTTTCCTGACACCAATTCTATGTGGAAGGATGCACTATTGCGTGTCTCTGTGATGGTTCGCAGTTTGCAGTGTAATGCACTGTATCCAGACACGGCTTACAAAGTAGCATCCAGGTAATGTTTGTGATTTCGGCATTGAAGTTGTGTAACGAAACATTTTGGCGACTATTAGTCAAGGAGGCGGAAGTTCTATCTCTCACGCTTCATTGCTGGAGAAAAGGATTAAATTTCTGAGTTTTAAATGAAGTTTCAAGGCAAGGATATACTGTTATGTTATGAGAAATAATAACTTTTTTAAAAAACCAGAAGGAATCCAAATTTCAGGAATACCGTATTATGTGGCTTGTTCTATTGCTGTTCTGTACATCAGTTCCAACCAGATTATTTGAGTTAACTGCCACATATGAGTTTTAGAATATCACCCACTAAATATTTTGGAATCTTACATATTCCAGAGACTATCAGAAGTTTTAACAGTGTTTTACATCATTTCCTCCTGGTAGCATAGGGGAGGAGGAATAACGTATGTTTCTGGGTAAGACCATTTTCTAGTGATGACTAATGCAGCTGAGATATCAGCTCACCAGGCCTGGTATTCCTATTGATCACGTTTACTGCCATTCAATACAGCTCAGATACACCTTACCTTTAGTGCCAACAGAGCATACGGAAATTGAAGTCGATATACAAAGGCTACCTCAATAACGATAAGCGCGTCCCATTATTCCTTCCATATACAACTCAAAACAGTTTTTAAAAATAATAATCTTGCATTACTTAGATGAGTGCTCTTCTAAATACAGAGCCGGTAAACTTATTTTATTGGATATTTCATCATAATATACCGGCCCCGAGATGAACGGGTACCGAGCGAGTTGGTCTGTAACCATAAGCTTGCATTCGGCAGATTGTGGGTTCGAAAACCACTGTCGGCAGCCCTGAAGATAGTTTTCCGTGGTTTCCCAATTTTTTTTTGCTAGTTGCTTTACGTCGCCCCGACACAGATAGGTCTTATGGCGACGATGGGACAGGGAAGGGCTGGGAGTGGGAAGGAAGCGGCCGTGGCCTTAATTAAGGTACAACCCCAGCATTTGCCTGGTGTGAAAATGGGAAACCACGGAAAACCATTTTCAGGGCTGCCGACAGTGGGGTTCGAACCTACTATCTCCCGAATACTGGATAGTGGCCGTACTTAAGCGACTGCAGCTATCGAGCTCGGTTTTCCCAATTTCACATCAGGCAAATGCTCGGGCTGTGTCTTAATTAAGGCCAAGGCCAATTCGTTCCCAGTCCCAATCCTAGTTCTTCTCTATCACATCGTCGTATTCCTGGTATTCCTATGCTGAGGTTGTGCCTTAATTAAGACCAAGACCGCTTCCTTCCTTCCATCCTTCTTGCACTCCTTAGATTAGAGTTCTTCTATGTTAGCGCGACGTTAAACCAGCAGCAAAAAGAAACCACTTGGAAGACTGAGATCCATCAGGGTTGTAGCGCCGTGGTGGTGGAATGGGGGTGGGGATGGTTCATTACGTAGATTAATACACATGGCAAAGTGATCACATTCAGCTCATTAATGACATCGACCCGGAAAGATGGGTGCTGCCCAGCCAGCTATCCTGTAGATATTAGAGGGTCATGTCTATTTCTTCTTCTATCCCTATCTTCTGGATCGACTTCAAATCTGTACACTGCTGTGAAAGCCAATGGACGTCGGATCTTGTTCAGAAGCTGTTTCCATGCTCGCACGATCCATGGCCGTAATTCTAGCATTGTCAAGGTTGAGTCTGTGGTAGAGCTGTAAAGAACGACGTGCAGACTGGTTCAAACTCATTTTTAAAGAGATGGGTCTCGTCCAATATTTCGAAGTCTATACTCGTTCAAAGCTTCTTGCTGCCGACGGTGGGATTCGAACCCACTATCTCCCGAATGCAAGCTCACATCTACGCGACCCTAATCGCACGGCGCGGTACAGGGAAACCGTTTCGACGTTGCCGCGATACATTTAAAGATTCGTTCCACCTATCATGCAGGTAATAATTTCTTTAAACAAATAACAAAATACCGACTTTTATTTTTTCAAACAACCGGGCTGAATTGCTCAGACGGTTGAGACGCTGACCTTCTGGCCCCAACTTGGCAAGTTCGATTCTGCCTCAGTCCGGTGATATTTGAAGGTGCTTAAATACGTCAGCCTCATGTCAATAGATTTACTGACACGTAGAAGAACTCCTGTGCGACTAAATTCCGATACCTCGGCGTCTCCCATAACTGTAAAATTAGTTACTGGGTCGTACAACCAATCACATCATGCATTGTTTTTACAGACAGAAGTTCAAGGGAATATACAGTACTCCACTGGCGAAATAGTTAACAGTTTTTGCAATGTTGATGATTACTGCTGCTCTTCGTCAGGGCTGAATTTAACTACAACAGCGTCCATGGCCCAAGAAATGTTGCGCCCCTACACCATTTCCAAAAACATTGGTAGGATGTGTAGCCTACAGGCCTAGAAATGAGAGTAATCACCAGCTTAGTGGTTTCAGTCCATTAGCAAATTGCCCAGCTCCTTGGCTGAATGGTCAGGGCCTCGGCTTCGATTCCCGATTTTAACCGTAAATGGTACCCCTGGCTCGGGGACTGGGCATTTGTACTGTCCCCATTCCCGCAACTCATACCACACACACAACGCTACACTCCAGTACAATAAGACGCAGTTTACCATTCGCGCCAGATGCCGCACACCCTCGTCGGAGGGTCTGCCTTACAAGGGCTGCACCGAACTAGCAACAGCCACATGCTTATTTTCTTTAGCAAATTTATTTGTGACATCTTCGTAACCCCAATAGTTAAATCATTTTAATTGGCAAGCACAGCGTTGGTGCGTTTGAAACAATTGTAATTAAAAAAAAAAAAGTAATTCATGCAAAGGTTGGAAAAGATCTTTTACTTGGGCTGTTTGAAAGAGGAGTACATCAGTGTATCTTCAAAGCAATGATGACACTTCGATATGTCTCAAAGATGTTTAGTGATAAGAACGT
Organism: Anabrus simplex; assembly: GCF_040414725.1. Classification (NCBI taxonomy): domain Eukaryota; kingdom Metazoa; phylum Arthropoda; class Insecta; order Orthoptera; family Tettigoniidae; genus Anabrus; species Anabrus simplex. Next base: position 226,421,309 of record NC_090271.1, on the reverse strand, counting down.
TTAAGTAGTATGTGTTGTTGTTTGGGTCATCAGTCCATAGACTGGATTGATGCAGCTTCCATCCCACCCTATCCTGTGCCTAAACTTTTCATTTCTATGCAACTACTACATCCTACGCCGGCCCAGTGGTGTCAAACCGAGCAAGTGGCTGTGTGGTTTGGGTCTCGTAGCTATCAGCTTAGATAGTGGGTCGTCGAAGCCCACTGTCGGCAGCCCTAAAAATAGTTATCCGTGGTTTCCCATTTTCACACCAGGCAAATGTTGGGGATGTACCTTAATTACGGCCACGGTCGCTTCTTTCCCAATCCTAGCCCTCTCCTATCTCGTCTTCTCCATAAGACCTATTTTGGTCTGTGCGACGTAAAGCAAAATTGTAAAAAAAATAAAAAATTTTTAAAAAAAAATTAAAAAAATGTAATACAATTTGTCAATTTTCTAGCTGGAATCTACGGTTGCTCGTTGGCAAAATGATGCTGTTCTGCTTAAATATTAATTACTAAAAATAAATTATCGTAGTAAACAAATGCAAATCGGCATACTACCATTCGTCGAGTAGTCTTGACAGCACCTTGGTCATGGAGAAGACTGTCATTTGATGCGACGGTATATTGCTTCGCGTCTCCTAAGATGATTTTCGCAACAAAGAACAGAACAGGAACACGGGCATGAATATTATCCATAGAAAGCTTTCAGTGTTCTCTTAAACCAAGGCCTCTCAGACGCCCAAAATCTCACGCGTGCAAACTGAGGCGCAGAGGTCCTGTGCATAGTGCATCGGTTCCACTCGACTCGGCTCATACCAGCGCGTCGTCTCGGTGCGACTCGGCTAAGCTCGGCTTGACTCGGCTCGGATTTGGAGCGCTACGTAGCAAGTGAGGAAGAGGGAGACAGGCGGACCGAGCGAGGCAGACGTGGGGAAAGAGAGAGACAGCGCTATTGCTCCAAATCGAGGAGTGGAGGTCTGCACTCTGGTCTATCAAGCGAAGTCGTCTTTTGCATCGTGCACCGCATAATGCACTGGAGCATGCACCCTGAGAGGCCCTGCCTTAAACTTGTGAACATAAACTTTCTTCAGCTCATCAGAGTTATTTCTGACAATGAGGTCAATGGAGCCACCCAGGCTCATTTTCGTTTTGTCCGGGGTACTGGATGCCCTTCTCGACGCCAGTGATTCTTGAGATGAACATTTCGATCCAGAATCGACCAGGATTCGAACCTCAGTCTTCCGCATGGGCAACCAGCAACTAATCCACTGGGTTAAACACGCTCCTGTTAAACGTTAATTATATAGTATTTATTTATTTTATTTATTTTGATTTTAAAACTTTCAGGTTTTTGTAACGTTCGTCGGACCTACTACGATTCCGAAACTATAAGACATATTCTGCATCAAAAGGATGGCGAGTTTCGACAAATTAGGACCATGAGGATATCCAACAAGATTTGGTGGACGTGTGATCAGGATGGACATGGTCAGAATGACCAGAAGAGTACGGGATAGAACGGGCAGAACGAGAGGAAAGACGGGAACCAAGTCGGTTGTCGAACTGAGGAAGAACTAGACTGAGATGCGGAACAGGGTAGAAGGGAAGAACAGGGAAAATAAGTACACACCAACCAAATATGTCGGAGTTCAACGACAGAGAAGGGTACGGAGGCAGGGTAGAGAAGCAATAGTGGAGGAGACAAGGGAAGAGGATACTGAAAATCTCAAGAGGGAGAGGGATAGAGAAGGGAGAGGATGAAGAGGTCCTGTGAGGAGAAGACGAAGAACTACGGAAAAACGGACCTATCCGTGGTCCTAAAGAGGCCGTAATGAAACGAAGAGGAAGAAATATGCTGAACAACAACGTGGACCACGTTATTTCAACCGTTTGCATCCTTGAGCTTTAATTCTTTGCCAGTATTCCCGCATTCGCTTTCTGCGAGCCTCCTTTCTTTCATCAGTCCACTTCTTGCCTGTTTTCAACTTCGGCTTTTCTTGGAATCGCTGGTATGCTCGAACTTTCTTCTGGAGAGGAACACGTTCCTGGATGTCTTCATGTGTGATCCCTATTTCTTGAAGGTCTTTTTCAACTTCGGTGAACCAGGGTCCCTTGGTTACAAAGTAGGATAAGATCCGGTTGGTCAATCTCTGCGCGCTCATATTATTATTATTATTATTATTATTATTATTATTATTATTATTATTATTATTATTATCATCTTCTTCTTCTTCTCAACCTTAACTGAATGTTAAAACTATCGATAAAGCAGCATTTAATCTTATTACACGAAAGAACAAAAAACTGTATTGCTGAAATGCGGTATGGGTTCCTATGCATAGACACACAATTTTACTTTCATAATTGCACAGTCACATCTCTATGTAGCATTTGCTTCATGCTAAAACGTGTCTGGTATCCAGTACTACAGTACCATCAACGTTGAGTAACTGAATTTCAAGCCATATGATTTGTAGTATGATCCTGATTTAAATTTTGGCAGGATATGTCCGTACGCATTTCAGAGAAATAATTACATTTTGCGACATGAGAATCAGCAAGCACAGAATCAGGAGATTTACGAATAAAAGCCAACTGGATATGACATGTTATGCGAAAGAATGAATTATGAAATATTATTGAAGGTCAGGTAGAAGGAAAGAGAGGAATAGGAAGGAGGAGGATAAAGCTATCAGATGAATTTAAAAAATGAAGGAAGATGACGTATCAGCAGCTAAAAAATAAACTGGCGAATTTTCTTTAGGCAGAACAAGGGACCTGTCGTCAAACGGAACACGCATTATTATTATTATTATTATTATTATTATTATTATAACAGAGAGGGGAGAGTCCATCGTTGTGTCGGATGTGAAATAATAGTACATGCGATAGATAGCCTTGTGTAAATGTCGAGGAGTTGTATGTGCACCTTATCTTTTAACGTCCAAAGCTTGACCTTGGTGGCGCTGATATTTTGAACATTAATATTACAGAAAGAGCTGATACTGAGACAGGCGTCTGTTACAGCAGGTGAGGAGGAGAAGAAAATGAAATCATCAAAATGTGTCAGTGTAGAAGAAACCATGAGGGGCGCGATAGCCAAGTGACAGGGCCACGAGATTCTCATCAAGGAAAACGCTGTTCGAATCCCAGTCAATGCACCAGATATTTTTGAAATGAAACGTCATGTACCTATGGTTCGCTGATTTCACGGATAACTGTAAGTCTCATGGCTATGAACACGATATCAACAAGCATGCCTTTTTGCTATACTAAAAATAAGGATGAATACATTTTTCACAAACGTCCAGTTATCTCCGCAAACCTCAGTTCTATCTGATACGTTTGCATAACAAAATTTGCAGAAAATATTTGTAATAGTTTATGTCCCGTGCATTTTACTGTGTAAGCAATCATAACGGAGCTGCCAAGTCCATCTACGGCGAGCATCGCTCACGTGAAAATGCCAATAACCCGGCAGAGATGGGTAGTACAACTAGTTCAGTTATTATACTACTACTACTACTACTACTACTACTACTACTACTACTACTACTACTACTAACAACAACAACAACAACAACAACAACAACAACAACAACAACAACAACAACAACAACAACAACAACAACAACAACAATAATAATAATAATAATAATAATAATAATAATAATAATAATAATACATTTTTATTATTAGATTAGATTAGATTATTAGATTAGATTATTATTATTATTATTATTATTATTATTATTATTATTATTATTATTATTATTATTATTACTAAAATGTTCCAAAATACTACTTTTCTCTACTAACCCACCAAGAGAATGCGATTTTTACGAAAACCACGATTAGGAAAGAACCAATGAATTGACATTTTCAGCAAATTATAAATACAGAATGGTCGGAAACAACGCGAATTCGGTATATGAGCGTTATAGGGTTGATCACACAGATAAATGATTTGCGCCATCGTCATTTTGTCAGCTGCTGAAGAACGAATTGGATCGCTTCGCGGGCGAATTCAAATAGGCTTTGCAAGGCGGTGTACCGAGCTCGATAGCTGCAGTCGCTTAAGTGCGGCCAGTATCCAGTAATCGGGAGATAGTAGGTTGGAGCCCCACAGTCGGCAGCCCTGAAGATGGTTTTCAGTGGTTTCCCATTTTCACACCAGGCAAATGCCGGGGCTGTACCTTCATTAAGGCCACGGCCGCTTCCTTCCACTTCCTAGGCCTTTCCTATCCCATCGTCGCCGTAAGACATATCTGTGTCGGTGCGACGTAAAGCAAATAGCAAAAAGAAAAAAAAAAAAAGGCGGTGTTGCTAAATCTGCAGACCGGCTTGAGAGTCAGCATCCAACACAAACCGGTGTCACCACAGCAATCCTGTCGGCTCGGAGGTCCGTGTTCAAGTTCTTTTCTTCAACTGGTTCTCTCAAGCCAGTCTTGAGCCACGTGTAGATTTAGCAACACCGCCCATCTGGATTCGCCCGCAAAGCGATCTGATTGACTAACTTCAGCTGCTGATACACTGACTGACAGAGCAAATGCAACACCAAGGAGGAGTGGTTCGAAAGGGATGAAAGTTGGGGAAAAAACAGAGACGGCACGGACGAATAATTTATGTTTATTTCAAACCGATATGCAGGTTACACAATGCGCACGGCATTGACTCAGTAGGATGTAGGACCACCGCGAGCGGCGATGCACGCAGAAACACGTCGAGGTACAGAGTCAATAAGAGTGCGGATGGTGTCCTGAGGGATGGTTCTCCATTCTCTGTCAACCATTTGCCACAGTTGGTCGTCCGTACGAGGCTGGGGCAGAGTTTGCAAACGGCGTCCAATGAGATCCCACACGTGTTCGATTGGTGAGAGATCCGGAGAGTACGCTGGCCACGGAAGCATCTGTACACCTCGTAGAGCCTGTTGGGAGATGCGAGCAGTGTGTGGGCGGGCATTATCCTGCTGAAACAGAGCATTGGGCAGCCCCTGAAGGTACGGGAGTGCCACCGGCCGCAGCACATGCTGCACGTAGCGGTGGGCATTTAACGTGCCTTGAATACGCACTAGAGGTGACGTGGAATCATACGCAATAGCGCCCCAAACCATGATGCCGCGTTGTCTAGCGGTAGGGCGCTCCACAGTTACTGCCGGATTTGACCTTTCTCCACGCCGACGCCACACTCGTCTGCAGTGACTATCACTGACAGAACAGAAGCGTGACTCATCGGAGAACACGACGTTCCGCCATTCCCTCATCCAAGTCGCTCTAGCCCGGCACCATGCCAGGCGTGCACGTCTATGCTGTGGAGTCAATGGTAGTCTTCTGAGCGGACGCCGGGAGTGCAGGCCTCCTTCAACCAATCGACGGGAAATTGTTCTGGTCGATATTGGAACAGCCAGGGTGTCTTGCACATGCTGAAGAATGGCGGTTGACGTGGCGTGCGGGGCTGCCACCGCTTGGCGGCGGATGCTCCGATCCTCGCGTGCTAACGTCACTCCCCAGTTTGGCTTAGGTAGCCGTAGCAAGCGCACGCATCGTCTAGTGCTAGCCGAGCGACTCGGTGAACGTGTGTGAACAAAAGTGTGTGTGTTCATTTTAATTCATTATCAAGTGCCAGTATAACAAGTGTACTATTACAGAATTATAATTTATTCACTCATCTCCAGCAATGGAGAAACCTCCTGACACCGGTCAAGTTTTAAACATGGCATTACAGACTTGTTATGGGGACCCTCAACAACACCCCGTCAACTTTCAACCAACTGCTACCCCATTGTGTGAACAACAGCAACAGCCCCAGCAGCGGGAATTCCCACAGCAGCACCTCCAAGGCAACTTGACATACGGACCGGGTGTGAGTATGTCAACTACTCTACCACTACAGTCTCCTAACAGCACAGGTATTGAGAACAATCGATCTTATTTTAATACTGAATTAGATCCTCAAACTAAGCGTTTCTGCTCAAATGACCGTCATGAGATCGAAAGTAACTTAATGTTACTTGATTCGAATTCTAGCTCTGAAACTACAGAAACCTCGGAGAGTATAGTCACCTCAAATTCCGATGTCCGACCCAATAATATTCCATCTCAGTTGTCTAGTCATTCTTCTCCTCATCCAAACAACAATAGCAGCAGCAACAACAACAACAACAACAACAACAACAACAAAAACCTAAGAAATAATACTAACCGTTACAGCCGCCTAGATAATGGCCCTTACTACGTAATATTAGAAAGTTTAGAACAGTCCATTGGAAATTTGCATCCCATGTCCGTGGGAAGAATGATATTTAGTGAACGTCTTGCCTGCAAGCAGGACATAGTTAATATCACTCCTATAGGGAAGAACAGGTTACGTATTGAAACTACCACTGGCGTTGCAGCGAATCGCCTTGTGGAATCAAAACTCCTACAGCAGAGGAATTTAGATCTTTACATACCGCATCACACCGTGCACAGACAGGGTATAATCAAGGACGTTGACGTCACACTTAGCGAGGAGGAAATAATACAGGAAATACAGAGTGCCTTCCCTGTAGTAAAAGTTAAACGTTTTACAAAGCAAAATGTTACAAATGGGCAGACAATGTCAAGACCAATACCTGTCTGCTTACTTACTTTCCGCACTCAGTGTCTGCCAGAATATGTTTATATACACGGAACAAGATGTGCAGTATTACCATATGTTTTACCTGTCATTCAGTGTCAAAAATGTCTCAGATATAACCACGTTGCTTCAGCTTGCCGTTCTGCAGTACGCTGCAGTCGGTGCACAGGGCCCCATTCAATTCGAGAGTGCTCGGACAGCATACCTCCTTACTGTGTACACTGTCACGCTGCACACCTGTCGACAGATAAAGACTGCCCGGAATACAAGAAGTGGACTTACGTTAAACACGTCATGGCTCACAATAACATCACACAGGAGGCCGCTCTTCACTTGTTCCACAACAGGACATATGCGTCCACAGTAAACCAATCTGTCCCTCGTTGGCGAAGTCAAGAAGAATTCCCTTCTCTACCTACATCTAACTCAAATGTATTACAACAGACTGGAATTTTTCATGATGTTTCCCCTACCCAAGAACAGCATTTACATAGCACGGGTCATACAGCATCAGCGCCAACTGTTCATATACCAGCCCAAGTGACCTCCACAGCACAGGCTACAACTCGTCAACTTACCCTGCATAACCCCATCGAACAACCACGGCGACCTGTTCGTGCCCCGCCTACTCCCGTGCGCCATCCAATATTTCCTTCAATATCCGAACGCACTTTTATACCCCATCACCTACCAGTAACGCCTATCTCTCACAATCCCTACCCTCCAGCACCGCACCTCAAGCATATTCCGCCCAACCAAAAGCACTCCCAACTAATTGAACAAATATTTACCATAATCATAACGATACTATCCCACATACAGTCCTCACCATCAAATACTTTACATCCAGATGCAATACGTCAAATGATCACTAACGTTTTCAAGTGTGAAGATGGCCTTTAAATTTTTACAATGGAATGCGAGATCTGCTAATGCAAATCGAGAGTCCTTACAACGAGAGTTATATACCCGAAACATCCAGATTGCTATCATCAGTGAGACCTGGTTTCGGCCCGGAGTAGTAGTGACATACAGAGGATATCACATTTTACGCAACGACAGAGAAGATGGAAAAGGAGGCGTAGCAATATTTATCCAATCCGCAATACCATTTAATTACATCCCAATAGATCATGCAAACATAAAAAGTTTTCAAGTGGTTGCAGCCCGAGTGGAAGTGCTTCAGAGACATTTCACGGTAGTTTCAATCTACTGCCCCCCAAGGACAATAATTAGTGTAAGAGAATGGAACTACTTAATTAGTCACCTAGAAGCTCCATACCTAATTTGCGGAGATTGCAACGCACACAATACTGTCTGGGGATGCGAAATAAATGACGTCTATGGGAACACTCTTTTAGATCTAATTGAAGATAACAATTTATTTATCCTCAACGACGGATCGCCAACCCTAGTACCAGTCCCAGGCCAAAGAAAATCTGCAATAGATCTTACACTTTGCTCCTCATCAATAGCTACAGATTATCAATGGAAAACTCTACCATTTACTATGGGATCCAACCATTACCCAATAGAAATTTCCACTATACAGCCACACACACCGGCCTTACATCAACCTACTTCAAAGTGGAATGTTCAAAGAGCAGATTGGATTAAATACAGAAATAGTGTCGAAGCTAATTTAGATACAGTACATAACATTCCAAATCCATTAGAAAAATATGAAGCATTTATACGCATCATCAACATCGCAGCATCGCTAGCCATCCCACAACGACGGCCAATTGACCCTTCTAAGCGCGTACCGGCCCCGTGGTGGACTGCAGAATGCTCAAAAATGATTGCCAGACGTCGACGGTCATTTAGTACTTATAAACGCTACCCAACGTGGGAGAACTATATTGCATACAGGAAAATGGACGCCGAAGTGAAGCGTTTCTTAAAACGACAAAAAAGAAATAGTTGGAAGGGATATTGTGAGAAGATGAATAAAGAAACACCGCTCCCCGAGGTATGGTCCATGATAAACAGATTTAAGAGGAAACGAACCTTCCCAAAACCACTGCGCTGCTGGATCGATGACTTCGCCGATTCCATAGCCCCACCTACAACATCATTTGATGACCCGGAATTCCCACCTACAAGCTCTTCACAAATGCCACACCGTATTCTCCTGCAGCCTTTCACCTTTCGAGAACTTACAGCAGCCCTTAAAAATACATCCAATACTGCTCCAGGAATTGACCAAATCCAATACGCCATGATAGCCCACCTACCATTAAATGCTAAGATTATTCTATTGCAACTTTTTATGGAGTTCTGGTCGCAAAGTATTTTCCCTAATGACTGGACTACACAGATCATTGTACCGATCTTGAAACCAGAGAAGGATCCAGAGGAAGCTGCTTCCTATCGAGCGATAGCTTTGTCATCTTGCGTCTGTAAGACCTTTGAAAGGCTATTAAAATTTAGATTAGAGTGGTGGTTAGAACACAACAACATCTTATCTACCTCTCAATATGGATTTCGTAAATCAAGAAGCACACTAGATAATTTAAGTCTCCTCACAACAGATATCGAGATGACCTTTCTTAAACAAGGATTCCTTACAGCTTTATTCTTAGACATATCAGGAGCCTACGATAGCGTCATTATACCAATTCTTGTTCGCAAAATGCACAGACTGGGTCTGCCCGAAGTTTATCTTCGTGGGATTCATGCCTTATTTCAACGACGTATGATATATATCCGTCGACGTGACAACTCACTCTACGGACCACGAATAGTAACGAAAGGCTTACCACAAGGTGCCATCCTTAGTCCTTTACTATACGCTCTGTATACGGCCGACCTAGACACCATATTCCAATCAAACATTAAGATCCTCCAGTATGCAGACGATATCTGCCTCTACGCGTCCTCATCCTGCTTCTGGGTCACACGATTATGGCTTGACGATGCAGCAAAGGCTCTCTCCACATGGACATTTCAAAATGGATTCAGTCTCTCGGAAGCTAAATCTTCAGTGGTAATATTTACCAGGAAACAACAGTCAATTGCATCACCTTTCATTCGACTCGGTCCATATTCATTTCCTCTTCAGACAACAGCAAAATTATTGGGTCTGTATCTAGACAGGCGTCTGACTTGGAGTCGACATATCAACCACGTAACAACAAAATTCGGACGTGTGCTCAATGTTCTTCGAGCTGTTACTAGCACGTGGTGGGGAGCAGACCCGTCCACTATGTTAACACTCTATCGTGCCCTTCTTCGACCGGTCCTGGATTACGGAAGCATTTTCTTCGGCAACGCACCAAAATATGTTCTTCGCAAACTTGATGTCCTTCAGTATCGGGCGATCAGGCTCTGTTTAGGAGCTATGAACTCTTCACCCACGAACGCTCTCTTAGTCGAAGCCATCGAAATGCTACTTTCAATCAGACGACAGATGCTATCAGATATATTCTTCCTACGCCGAGCTACCCAGATCAACCATCCACTTTATACTAAAGTACTTACCCTCAGTAGATTAATAAATTCATATCAGCACTTACGAAATTTTCGCACTCCACTGCTGGTGACGAGCTACCATGAATTACGGTATATTTCCCCCCTTGTACTCAAGGGCGCCTCAGTACCTGTCTTTTGCTACGACTATGAGCTCATATCCTCACCACCGAACACTTTCTCTATATCTGATACAGTGAGTGCAGGGACGAATATGAACACTTCAGTCAAGGTACTCTTACAAACAGCTTGGTCAGAGTTCACATGCATCTACACAGACGGCTCCAAAACTTCAGAAGGAGTAGGATATGCTTACTATTGCCCATTAACAGCAGTTACTGAACAACGGTCCCTACCAGAGCCAACTTCCATCTACACAGCGGAAATGCTAGCAATTCAAGCAGCTATAATTTATGGTACCTCACAACAATTCCAGAAAATTCTCATCCTAACAGACTGCTTCAGCGTATTACAACGTTTAAAACAACCTGACTGGACCACAAAGACTAATAAGTACATCCTTGACATTCTGCAATTAGTGAGAAATGCAGAACTCCGAGGAATAACAGTTCACTTTCTATGGATCAAGGGACATGCTGGTATCGAACACAATGAAACAGTAGACCTCCTCGCTAAACAAAGTACAACTGCAACCAACTTACGAGCCATCCAACTCCCTTATACAGACTTTCTCCCCATTATCCGTATGAAAGCTCAAAGAAAATGGTCAACGGAATGGAATACACAGGATCTGCACAAAGGACGATATTATGCCGCACTTCAAGCTAATATCCCTAACAAACCATGGTTCGATAGCATCAAACTGGCCAGACGTCACATCACATCCCTCATACGCATGCGACTCGGACACGGATGTTACGCCGACCATCTCTACCGTATAAAAGTGTTGGACTCTCCCACGTGTGAGTATGACCCTCCGTGTGTCGCAGATTTGAATCACGTTGTATTTGTTTGTTCAAAGTACAGTACTGCACGATCAGTAATGCTCTCAAAATTGATTAAAATTGGAACTCCATTTCCTACCAGTGTGCCAGCTCTTCTTGCTTCTGCCAACCAGAGAGTATATGCGATTTTAGCCGAATTTCTCAAAAATAGTGATCTAAATATCTAATTAGTGTCCTTTTAATTTTATTTTTACCTCTCTTAATCAAAAATTTGTAATGGTTTTTCATCATGTTAAAAAAAAAAAGTGCAAATCATGAATTGTGAGTGTCAGAATATCCAAGGCATATGTGTGTGAAGGAGACTGTCTCTAACCAGCGTGCCAGTTTTTCTTTCTCCTATCAAACAGAGAATGTAAGTGACTTCAGCACAATTTCTCAAATATAGCGTTTTAAATATATAATTTGTATCTTTTTGACCGCTCTTATTTTACCAGACATTTATATTGATTTTAGTCAGTTAAAAAAAAAAAAAAAAAAAAAAAAAAAAGAAAGTAAATTTCAGAACATCCAGGAGTTTGTGAAGTGAAAGAGACTTTCAGGCGATTTTTCTGTCTGCCATTTATGTCATTTCATTCCTGTGTCTGTCATATGTATATATATTACTGTGTGACTTGTGAATTTGTAATGTTTTTGCTGGCTGTATGGTCGATGGACCAAAAGCCAAATAAATTTTTAAAAAAATAACGTCACTCGGGCTGCGCCTGGACCCCTCGCACGTGCCACATGTCCCTGCGCCAACCATCTTCGCCACAGGCGCTGCACCGTGGACACATCCCTATGGGTATCGGCTGCGATTTGACGAAGCGACCAACCTGCCCTTCTCAGCCCGATCACCATACCCCTCGTAAAGCCGTCTGTCTGCTGGAAATGCCTCCGTTGACGGCGGCCTGGCATTCTTAGCTATACACGTGTCCTGTGGCACACGACAACACGTTCTACAATGACTGTCGGCTGAGAAATCACGGTACGAAATGGGCCATTCGCCAACGCCGTGTCCCATTTATCGTTCGCTACGTGCGCAGCACAGCGGCGCATTTCACATCATGATCATACCTCAGTGACGTCAGTCTACCCTGCAATTGGCATAAAGTTCTGACCACTCCTTCTTGGTGTTGCATTTGCTCTGTCAGTCAGTGTAAAATGACAATGGCGCGAGATATCGAATTATTTTCTTCAAATTATGCATCAATATAACCAGCCCTCTACTCCGTTCACGTTGTTTCCGACCACCTATGAATGAATGTTCTTCTTTCTGGCCTTTTCCCAATTACCTTCGGTCGGCACTTAGTATGGATTTAGCCCAGTTTTACGGGTAGGATGCCTTTCCTCAGGCAAATCCTATGTCGAGGGATGTATCACTATTGAGTGTTTCATTGGTACTTTATAGTGTGATGTGTTGTGTGTAAATGACTATATTTATTAAGCCGAATACAAATACCCAGTCTCCGAGCTAGTAAAATTAACAATTCGCACTTAAAATCCCAGACCCGGCCGGGAATCGAACCTGGTGCCCTCTGTACCGAAGGCCACTACGCCGACCATTCAGTAAGGAGCATGCCCCATACCAACACACAGTGTATGCCAACTCTTATCCCGTTTCTCTACGGGGTCGGGTATAAGTAAGATGAATCTTCGTCGCGAGTTTTTACGACAGGATTCCCTTCCTGACGTCAACCTCATCAGAGGAGATAATGAAATGAAATGAATGACGTGGTATGTGATAGCAGGGAGAGAGAGGGTGAATCCTGGTGCCGGGATATAGCCTACTCCTGTCGAATAGTACCAAGGTGTCTGCTCAAGGCTTAACATCTCCATCCGACGGACGAATCACCATCAAGAGCGTCATATGCTCTCACTCCATATGAACATTTCGGAGACATTTAGAAATGAACCCAGGCTTTTGGCACACAATCTAGTGATTAGAAATTGTATACCATCACCTCTCCTGCCCTGCTGTACAACATTCTAATGGTGACAACGTTTTCGACCAACAGGACTCGAACCGACTAACCACGGTGTGACACAATATAGACTTCACGCCTTAACGACCATGGCCATCAGGCGGGACAATATGCATTATAATTAAGGCAATAGTAACAATATTTTACAGGTAAAATGAACATTTTGTAGCTATTTAGTGCGTTACCCAAGAATAGCCTACCTAACATTTGACATGATACACTTTTGAATTCTCTGTTTTGTATACTTCAATTTGATATCTATTAAGATCACCGCCATAAAACATACTCAATATTGGTAGGGCCTATACCACTCTCCAAATAACGTAAGTTACTGTTTTCTTCTTCCTACAAAGATAATCCCAAAAATAAGGTCTCTTATTAAAAAAAAAAAAAATACAGAACTCTGTTCGTGCGGCTGCTGGTCACAATACTGTGAATGTTATATATGTTATATAAATCCTCCATTCGGCCAATCCTCGAGTATGCCAGTCCCGTCTGGGGGATCGCAGCCAAAACGCACCTGCAACAAATTCAGAGATTTCAAAATCGTGCCCTCTGCATGATCTCAGGTGCTCAATGGTTTGAACGGAATCGAGACATTCACGTTGATCTTAATATTCAGGAAGTCCATCCAAGAATTCTACAATCCGCCAAGAAATTCTATTCTAGTCTCAACTCCAATCCCAACCCCCTCATCTCCACCTTAGGAAATTACGAAACTGATGGTCTTCGCTACAAAAGACCTAAGTCCATTCTAGTGTAAATCACCCCTTGGGGTACAGGTCATATTCTGACCAGTCCGATTCCGTTCAAGGTACCACCACCGCACACACCAATGCAGCCCAGCAATACGTATGTCGAAAGCAGCACTCAAGACCGGATAGGTCGAAGGGCTAAAATGGCTCAAAGGATCCGGGCTCCCACCCGCATATCCATTGAGTCGCGTGGTCTGACTGTCTCAGTCTTGGCTTGGCAGCTGTTGAGAATGGAGCTCCCGTTGGATGTCACCGCCAAGTGCGAAGTGTGCGCAGTTATTCGGTTATTGAACGCAAAAGGTACTGAACCGATTGAAATCCATCGCCAATTGGCGGAAGTGTATGGTGAGTCGTGCATGGATGTCAAAAATGTTCGTAAGTGGTGTAGAGAGTTTGCAGCCGGTCGGACTGAAATTCACGACGAACAAAGGAGTGGGAGACCATCAATTTCCGTAGAGACAGTCGTGAAGGTTGAGCAAATCATGCGTGAAGATCGGCGGATCACCCTGGATGATCTCTGCACTTTGGTTCCTGAGGTTTCCCGAAGCGCCGCTCACATAATTTTAACGGAAAAGTTGAAATACCGGAAGGTGTACGCAAGATGGGTGCCACGCATGCTGATTGAAGACCACATGCGGCAACGAGTTGATTCTTTCCGCGCATTCCTCCAACGCTTTGCAGCCGAACAGGACAAATTTTTGGACTCAATTGTCACGGGTGACGAAACCTGGGGCGTTCCACTTTACACCCGAGACTAAGCAACAATCACGCCAGTGGCCGCATCCCTCTTCGCCAAAGCCGCGGAAATTCAAGCAAACACAGTCTGTCGGTAAAGTCATGACAAGTGTGTTTTGGGATCGAAAAGGGGTATTGTTGGTCGACTTAATGCCCGCTGGGACCACAATTAACGCTGACAGGTACTGTGAGACCCTGAAAAAATCTCAGATGGGTAATTCAGAACTGGAGAAGAGGAATAGTGAGCAAGGGGGTAAACATTCAGTGGAACATCATCACCCACCCACCCTATAGTCCCTAAGTTGAAAGAACATTTGGCTGGAAAGCGATTCAGCACCGACGACGAGGTGAAAGATGAGGTTCACAACTTCCTGAACAGCATGGCGGCGAGCTGGTATGACATGGGCATACAAAAACTGTCACAGCGTCTACAAAAATGCATCGACCGAAATGGTGATTATGTAGAAAAATAGCTAAATGTTCAAGCTGTAAAATGATGTAAATCATTGTAGAAATAAACAGGTCTATGTATTTATAAAAAAAAATAGGAGACCTTTTTTGAGGGGGGATTACCTTCGTAGTTGCTTTCCAATTTATTGGGGTCAGCACTTGGTGTGGATTTGGCGCAGGTTTACGGTCGTATGTCCTTCCTGACGCCAATCCCAGGTGGAGGGATGTACTGACGTGTTTATGTGGTGGTTGGTAGTGTGGTTTTGTTATATGTAGACGAAGTGAAGTGTATAAGACGAACACGAACACCCAGTCTCAGGGTCAGAGGAATTCCAGCCAAGGAAGCCGACCCCATTGGGTTAGGTCCAGTGGTGAGTACCACCACACTCATTCAAGTCTCTCGCGCGAAAACAAACTAATTCCCCGCTGCCAACCCTCACAAAACGCGGGATGCAAGCCAGAGGCCCAATTTGAATCAGAATTCCTGGTCTCAAATGTAACGAGTACATTTCAATATTATTATTTATTATTTTTCTTCCTAAAATAAAAATAATAGGGCAAACAAGGTCATAATTTATTATTTGATTTAATTGTATGCAACCATGGAGATTTGTCTGGTGTATGCTCGTAAAGGGGTTGGTGAGGACATCTTTACTGCTACACTGCTACGGACACTGCCCAAGTGAAAGTCTCTTCCTGCATCCATCCTCCCCCCCGAAACCGTCATCCAGCGCGTCTCCCCCTTACATCTCAACCCCCTCACCCACTATGTCGTCGGACTGAAGCTCGATAGTCCGAGTCTTATCTTCAACCTGAAAACATTTACCAGTGAACTGCGCGCTGAAAGTCAGTCAGTCACTTCAGTTTGATATTGCCGAACAGTCTTCCTTATTGATGAGAACTTACATTTTTACGATGCAATGTAAGTTTCTTAGCATTATTCGATTCCAATATTTGACTTCACATGTCGAGAGAAAATAAAAGAATCTTTTCGTTCTCTAGGGAGGAACCCGTTCAGGAGTCCTTAAGGGCCGGCCGCTACTTGTTACGTCTGAAAATTCTCGAGTCTCAAAACTCAAGACTACAAACTACGAGTAGTAGCTAAAGTAACGTACTAATGAGTCTCAAAATTTACAACTCCGGACAGCAGGTACCTGCGATGACCGCAAGAGGGATGAGGTGCGCGTTGACGCACGCTGCCCTTCAAACAGCTGTTTGTCCACCCACTTTTAAAATGGGATATCTCATGTATTGTTGACAGAAATTAACATCCTACCACAGACCAAATTCGCCAAGTATGACACTGATCTTTACTCAGTTATTCTACTTGGTTGTCGTCGAACAGTGCACAACATGGAATTCATTACTTCGCAAAAGGGTCAACTAAATTTAATGTACAACGATTAGTTGTGTAAGTATAGAGAAAACAAGTCGGGCGAAACAGTATGGTTTTGTCATAAAAGACTGTCATCCGCGTGTGCCGATAAATTTATAATTGCAAGTGACAAGTGGAGCAACCCAACACTGTGTACCTGACGTCCGTGGGTTGCTCAACCTCCTGTCGCGTATACTTTGTGCGAGGCTTGAATGGTTAGCGTTCTGGCCTTTGGTCACAGGGGTCCCGGGTTCGATTCCCGGCAGGGCCTGGAATTTTAACCATAATTGGTTAATTTCATTGGCACGGGGACTGGGCGTATGTGACGTCTTCATCATCATTTCATCCTCATCACGACGCGCAGATCGCCTACGGGCGTCAAATAAAAACGACCTGCATTTTGGCGAGCCGAACGTGCCCTCGGACACTCCCGGCACTAAAAGCCATACGCCATTTCGGTTTTTTATCAGTCAGTTTAGGGTTGTACAGTATTTGGTTTGTCTGTGTGTTTACGTAGATACAGTAATAATACAGAAGTTATAATAATTCGTTATTGTTACTACAGTATTAAGGAAAAGATGATTTATTACAACATGTGCAATTGATTGAAACGTACATAGCGTGATACTGAAAATTAAACATTAAAAATTATTTACTGACTTGAAACTTCCCATATCCTGATTTAAAAAGTCTTTCCTACATTTCTTTTCCTATTTTCTTTGAGTGAAGACAGGAAATGTACCTACTAAAGAATTTAAAACAATAATCACCACCACCACCACCACCACCGTATAGAAAACTAATCTCAAAGAGTATGGAATGACGGCTTTGAAGTGCGGATTACTTGCTTCAATCGTATATACCATAGCTTTGCATTTCTCTGTGTTTCATAATTATAAATCGTTGCCTTTGTTGCCATTTTTTACTCTGTTTATTCCAACCTGTAGAGACAGCAGTAATTGGAAAGTCTGCTCTGAATCTTTCACCTCAACTTCACTATTAGGGAAATGCTTAGTAGAAGAAACTGTTGCTGGTTCATGAAACCAGCGTAACGAAGCTTTCGTCTTGTCTGTAAACAATGCTTAAGGACAATCGCTGAAAGTAGGAGGGATTAATTTGGAAACTCCGTGTTTTTCTTATGGTCAATTGTATATCGTTTGCTATAGGGTTGGAAATCAGAGGAATTTTACATTTGCACTCTTAATAGTGTGACGCGTAGTATTGTTTATCCTACGGCACTGGATGCATGATTTCGTCGTCAGAAAAGAGATAAAAAGTTAAAGAATCGATATCAATAATTCACAGTAATTTCAAGAAGTTACTAAACTATAGAACAAATGTAATTCAATTTCTATTTGTGATATATTTTCAAGTGTTTGTTGATATAATATTACATTCTATTACCACAACAGTTCATGTGCATTACTGAATTACCTCGAAACTTTGCAAGTTCATCTGTGGGGCTATTAAAGTACAACATGATACATTTGCGGGTAGAGCCCGCGGAAAACTGCTAGTTCAATATAGTTTTGTTGAACTTTTCTCTATATCTGATACACATTGTTCCGTACTGCTTTCGCTACGAGACGAGCCACTAAGATGATCTGGAGCTCTGGAGACATGCTCATAATCCCACATTAACAAAAGAGGAGTTGCGCTCAAGATAAAATGAATCGGTGATTGGAAACAGGAATTAAGTACCACTTTCCTCTTTTCAGGGGAAGGATAAAACTAGATTTGCGCAGTAGTACATTTGTCTTCTTTTGTACTCGTCAAATTCCTTCCTTTGTCAAGGTGATCAACAGTTTTAAATGAAATGTTGTGGAACACGCTTTTAGAAATAGCATTTTGAAAATAAGGCCTTAACTATTTTTTCCACTCTCTAGCCGTCTTCAAACAATAGGCTAATTCTGTGCCTTTTTTTCTTGATTATAATAATCGCAATGTACGTACGTTTTTATGTTAAGTTTGATTTAAGAGGATATTTACTGACCAATCACTTAATCAAATACAGGGTCTTTATTTATGCTTGACAAGGACTTTCTCGCTCGACCTTGGCCGCCGATGACAGGCCGCTACCGGCCGCTGGCGTGCGCGATTTCCGGCACTTCCTGCAGTTGCTGAGAGCTGAGCTCCGAGATAGTAGGGTGTTCAATGAAGCTACTGCGTACAGTATGTCGTATTGTATAGTGTTTTATTGTGCTCCCTGCGTGGTGCTAAGCGAGCAAAAGCGATCAGGCTGCCAGACTATCCTAGTGATCTCCTGGCTATTTTACATGAAAATGAAAAATCAGTGCTGAAGAACTTGGGAGAGTAACCGAAAACTACATTAGGAGATGCCGATTATGTTTGGCAGCGCATGGGGAACATTTTCAGCATAAACTGTAAAAATGGTGAGTAAAATGCATGATAATGATTTTGAGCACCGTATTCTACCGTACATTCGCACGCGCGGTAGCCGGCAACTGAACCGTCACTGGCGGCCAAGGTCGGGCGAGAAAGTCTTTGCCAAGCATAAGACCCTGTAGTGCATAAATTGCAAACGTGTTCTGTTTACAGGTCGAACTTAGGAAATGTTTCGAGCGAAATTAACAAGACCATGTATTAGCACATTAATAATTCCACATTAATCAACCAGAGGTACAAAGTTCACTTTAGTAATCGTTACATGTAAGTATCAAGATTTCTCAGTCAACTTAGTTTCCTTGAGACCGAACAGAGGAGCTTCGGCTGACAGCGGCCGTGGCTTTACAGCTCTGCATTTGGCACCAGGCCACCGTCGACTGTACTGAGAATGGTTTTCCGAGATTTTCCATTCTCCACACTAAGGAGAATGCCGGGACAGTTCCCTTTATAGATCACGGCCGCCCCAGCCTTCACCATACCCTGAGGGTGGGGGCGGTAGAATAGCATCCACGCTATCCCTTGCCTGTTGTAAGATGCAACTAAAAGGGGCCCGGGGGCTCTCAACTTAGGAGCGTGGGTTGGTAACCACCAGACCCTTAGCCGAATCCTGGCATTGCTTCTACTTACTTATGCCAGGTTCCCCACTTTCATCGATCCTATCAGACCTCTCTTGGTCAACTCTTGTTCTTTTCCGACCCCGACGTTATTAGAGCATTCCAGAGCTAGGGGGTTCTTTCATTTTCACGCCCTTCGTGGCTCGTGTCTTTATTTGGGCGATATCTTAATTTTTTGAAGTGACGAATCCCATTTTCTCCCTGATTAGTGTTATACAGAGGATAGTTGCCTACTTGTTCTTCCTCTTTCCTCCTAAAACAATAATCACCAACACCACCTCAGTATGGAGTGAAGATTCCTCATGTTTCCCGCATAAAGAACAGGGTGACATGGTTCCTTTCCTTCACCACAGCAAGGTGTATCTTGGCCAATTAAATACATTGAAGTGAAAAAAAGAGAAATTGCCTAAAATGAGCTTAGCTCCTCTTCATCGACCGATTCAAATTATATATGATCGAAACGAATCAGCTGCGCTCGGTGGTCGAATATGAGTACATATTAGTTGGGCCCAGTAGTCAGTTCCTGTGCAGCACCATTTTCAGTCTGTTGCTAGTTCTTGGTGGATACGGTATTTTTTCGCCTGTTTCTTGGCATAGGCCCGAGAAAAATGTATCTTCCACCGAAGTCCCAGTCTTTTTTTTTTTTTTTTTTTTAAAAGCTGAGACAGTATGAAAGCTGCTGCAGTATGGGTGGTGCTAAATAATGACATTCGAATGTTATGTAAAGGTGCTACTCATACGACTAGTTGTGCTGAAATAGTACTTTCTGGATCAGTAAGAAAAGAAATGACCGGGCGAGTTGGCCGTGCGCGTAGAGGCGCGCGGCTGTGAGCTTGCATCCGGGAGATAGTAGGTTCGAATCCCACTATCGGCAGCCCTGAAAATGGTTTTCCGTGGTTTCCCATTTTCACACCAGGCAAATGCTGGGGCTGTACCTTACTTAAGGCCACGGCCGCTTCCTTCCAACTCCTTGGCCTTTCCCATCCCATCGTCGCCATAAGACCTACCTGTGTCGGTGCGACGTAAAGCCCCTAGCAAAAAAAAAAAAAAAAAAAAAAGAAGAAAAGAAATGCCAAAGTTCACTTCATGTAGTGTAAGCCTCATTATGACTCCACCATCGGTTTTGTGGTTTACCTATAACTACATAACGTTTAGTGTTGCTGTTTGAGAATCCAAACAGCCTCCGGGCTGAAGACTTTACAGACAGACCATTTTCCTTCCCATTTTATAGAGACTTAGGACTCTCCGTGTAACCGTTTTGCTATCAACGGGTATGGTTAAAAAGGCTGTTTAAAATAACTTGGTACTCGTCTAAGTATTTAAAATAATTGTAGCAGAATTAAGCGCTATGTTTGTAATAATAATGAATACTTTTGAGGAAATGAATTACACTAATATGTGCTTGTCTATGTTGAGAAATCAGCTCTTCAACGCACTAAAAAAATATAAATCCATGTTCTTATATCGAGGTAGTACAGTTCTTTCCAGGCAAAATCCCAACTGAAGTGAGCTGCATGTGCCTTAAAATGATAAAATTGATGAAATCTTTTTAGAAATGTAGAAAAATTTATGTTTAAATTTCGTTTATGCACTTAATACTTGAAAGTTAGTTTTCCAGTAGTGCTTCCTCTCTCCTTGCAAATCCAACAAAAAGTGCAAGGTGGTACAGCGTGGGGCCAGCTGGATAGTTGTCGGTAACTTACCGTTACGTCATACTCCGGTGACGTCAACGGCTACTATGCATTGTACTTTTACAGTTATTATTTTTAATTATTATAAACGAAATTTAAACATACATGTTTCTACATTTCTAAAAAATCATCCATTTGCAATAGAAAACAGTGTGATTTGATAGGATATGATGATGTTCTTTGAAGAACGAAACATGCCATTCTTTGTAGTACGTGTTTACAGGCATGCTATAGTGTTATAGATGCTATAATTAGTGTTCGACAGACTCAAAAATTTAAAGTTACATTACCTGAGTAAGTAAGGTAACGGGGTTATTCTGCCCGAAGGCAGGTCCGAACCTCCTCAGATGTGTTCCTGAGCCGGAGTTTACGTGCAGTAAGGTGGCCAGTTCCTTTCCGCTCCTCCATTCCCTTACCCCCCACCCACCAACACCGCGTGGCAACCCATCCAACTCCTGACCACGCCCAATGTTGCTTAACTTCGGAGATCTCACGGGATCCGGTGTTTCAAAACGGCTACGGCCGTTGGCCATGAGTAAGTAAGACTCCTTAATTGACAAACTATTAAAATTAAGTGATAAAGCTCTATGAAACGTCACGTATGTATTTGTAGTTCTTTCAGTACTAACTATATTTGACGCCGAAAACTCGGGAGGAAATAATTCGTCTGATGGAAAACCCAAGTGTCAACTAGAAGGACAGAGATACATTCCTTGCTTCGTACCACACTCTCCTCTTTCCGGACCTCTCACCGCAGGGCTCACGAGCTGATTATCAAACAGTGAGGATCGCCTGTAGTCTAGCAATGTAGTATGCCAAAAGGTATCAGAGCAACGCACCATCCAAGCGTTTGGCCAGTTATCCCGTCAGAAGCGAAAAATCTAGTCAAACGACTAAAACTACACAGTTCAAAAAAATTAGGGGAACATGTTTTTGAACGTATGCCATGCTTCTCAAAACAATACCTCACAATCAGGTATATTACCAACTAAACCTTTATCTTTACCGTTGAAGTATACAAAAGAACATCGATGGATTCGCGTTCATTTTCAGAACACAAACGGAAATGTACGAATAGGGACGAAAACGAAGTGACAACAGTCCTTCAGTGCGGATTTTTATCAGTTGGAGAGCTTCAATATGGTGCATGTCCTCCACGAGCATTTATCACAGTTTGACACCTACGTGGCATGCTCCGTATAAGTCGACGGAGGTCACGTTGCGGTATCAGGTCCCTTTCTTAAATGAGAGCCTGTTCGAGGTCTTGGAGAGTCTGTGGTGGAACAGGACGGCCACGAACACTTCTGTCAAGCCTATCCCACACATGCTCGATGGAATTAAGGTCGGGACTCAATGCTGGCCATTCCATCTCTTGAATGCCCAGTTCTCGCAAGACAGTTCTGGTGATGCACGCTACATGAGCCCTGGCATTGTCGTGCATGAGTACGAATTCAGGGCCAACACAGCATGCAGCAACCAACACATGCTGTTCAGCAGTATGTACTCGATGCACCCAGCAGCGGTAAGATTACCACGGACTACGACAAGATCCGTACGGCCATCAATACTGATGCCACTCCACACCATCACAGAACCTTGTCCGAATCGGTCGCCTTCCTGAACAACATTTGGCATGTACTGCTCACCACGGCGTCTCCATACACATTGAAGTCCATCACGCTGTGTCAGGGGAAATCTGGACTCGTCAGTGAACAACACAGGTCTCCATTGGCAAAGTTGCCAGTTGACGTGGGTACGGGCAAACAGAAGGCGAGCTGCGCGATGTTGCTGCGTTAAATGGGGCACTCGAACAGGACGTCTGCATCGTAAGGACACTTCTCTTAACCTTTTCCTTACTGTCTGGTCAGACACCGTGACTCCAGTGACCCTCTTGAGGTCTTGTACTTCTCTGGCAGTTGCTGAACGACGCCGCAACGCACAGATGGTCAGGTATCGGCCATCCTGTGGAGTTGTCATGTGTCCACGACCTTGTCCAACCCTCCTTGTGAAATGGCCTGTCTCATTGTAGCGATTCCACAAGTGGTGAATAACTGACGGAGAGACATTGAGATCCACAGCAACACGACGAAAAGTCCATCCTTCGTGGATTAAAGTGACTGCCCTTGCGACTTGAACCTCGTTAAGATGTCTCGCATGACCGCAGTAGTCTGTGTACCTCAGAACGACACACGACGCGCCGCTATTCACCTTGTGTTGAGGGGTCACCTGGCAGTTTAATGCACGGCTACGCCTACAGATGGAGTATAACTTCGATTTGACATACCCTGAGTAGCTAAGGTCTCAACGTATGCTGTACGACCATTTTTTTTTTTTTTTTTGCTAGTTGCTTTACGTCGCACCGACACAGATAGGTCTTATGGCGACGATGGGACAGGGAAGCGCTAGGAGTGGGAAGGAAGCGGCCGTGGCCTTAATTAAGGTACAGCCCCAGCATTTACCTGGCGTGAAAATGGGAAACCACGGAAAACCATTTTCAGGGCTGCCGACAGTGGGGTTCGAACCTACTATCTCCCGAATACTGGATACTGGCCGCACTTAAGCGACTGCAGCTATCGAGCTCGGTGTGTACGACCATTGGAACGCCATCTACCAAATTAACGTTCACATACCAGACATTACAAAACATGTTCCCCTAATTTTTTTTGGACTGTGTACATTTCATATTTAACTAAACGAATCTTAAAATATGCTATTAGCTTTTAAAAAATCGGATTTCCTCAAAGAAAAACCCACAGATGCAGGAAATCAAGAGCGTTTAATGGTACTAATGTAGTACTGTAGTAATAATAATACTAATAATAATAATAATAATATAATAATAATAATAATAATAATTATTATTATTATTATTATTATTATTATTATTATTATTATTATTATTATTATTATTATTATTATTATTATTTCATTATTATTATTATTATTATTATTTCAATGCTTCGCAGATTCCAAGGTTTCCTTGAGAGACAAAATTTACCAAAAATATGTATGTGGACGTATAGAAGGAAGGATAAAGAAGAGAACATTAAAATTTATACCACAGGGAAAAGGATGTTAACGTGGTTTCGCAATGTGGCAATTGAGCTTAGGACAGCTAATGAAATGTTCTTTATCACGGCGTATATTATCGACAGATGTTACGGTGCCACATGCACTGACACTGATAGTCAATCTCGTTACATCTACCCTTCGCACTCTTCCTTATGAGAGATTAATGGGCAGTAGTAATTTTTTCCGTCCGCCTCTGTGGTGTAGTGGTTAGCGTGATTAGCTGCCACCCCCAGAGGTCCGGGTTCTGCCACGAAATTTGAAAAGTGGTACGAGGGCTGGAACGGGGTCCACTCAGCCTCGGGAGGTCAACTGAGTAGAGGTGGGTTCGATTCCCACCTCAGCCATCCTCGAAGTGGTTTTCCGTGGTTTCCCACTTCTCCTCCAGGCAAATGCCGGGATGGTACCTAACTTAAGGTCACGGCCGCTTCCTTCCCTCTTCTTTGCCTGTCCCATCCAATCTTCCCATCCCTCCACAAGGCCCCTGTTCAGCATAGCAGGTGAGGCCGCCTGGGCGAGGTACTGGTCATTCTCCCCAGTTGTATCCCCGCCCCGAAGTCTGAAGCTCCAGGACACTGCCCTTGAGGCGGTAGAGGTGGGATCCCTCGCTAAGTCCGAGGGAAAAACCGACCTTGAAGGGTAAACAGATTAAGCAGAAGTAATTTTTTCCCCGGTCCATATCTTATGCCTCGTAGTAGGTTTCGAACGGCAATGCTGAATGTTCCTCGAGACAGCGCGATAGGCGATGATGCCAATTCGCCCTATACTTCCTTCTACGACTATCCCAGTTACCTCTTTGAATAACAACAATACTTCGCCATGGGCGAAGAAGTCAAGAACCTGGGACAG
The DNA here is from genome assembly GCF_040414725.1 of Anabrus simplex. NCBI lineage: Eukaryota > Metazoa > Arthropoda > Insecta > Orthoptera > Tettigoniidae > Anabrus > Anabrus simplex. The sequence goes on along the minus strand of NC_090271.1, from coordinate 226,396,366 downwards.
TGTTTCAACCTCATTTTGGGAACGCTGACAGTGGTCACTGGCCTGACTTCAACCCGGCACAGATTGCACACCGTACCGCTGCCACATAGATTATTCGCCATTTTTATTCCGGATGGACGGAGGGCATTTTGAACATTTCATACAAGAAAGAGTTCCAAGTGGTATGCTCGTACGTTCTGCATTCCCCCCCTTGCCGGGCTGAGTGGCTCAGACGGTTGAGGCGCTCGCCTTATGACCCTAACTTGGCAGGTTCGATCCTGGCTCAGTCCAGTGGTATCTGAAGGTGCTCAAATACGTCAGCCTCGTGTCGGTAGATTTACTGGCACGTTAAAGAACTCCTGAGGGACTAAATTCCGGTACCTCCGTGTCTCCGAAAACCGCAAAGGTAGTTAGTGGAACGTACAGCCAATAACATTATTAATGTATTTCCCATGATTAACGTACTATGTAGAATTATAGAAAGCGAGTTTTAACATGTAAATAAAGAGCTTCCGGACCCATTTTCTTCATGTGAGGAAGTTTTAACACATTTCAAACAAACAACCTTCAAATGTTTAGCATCGCGTTTTATTTGTTACAAACTGAAGATGATGATCGACTAAAAACTTTAAGCCAATTCTGAGTTTAAAAAAAAGAACGGGATATTTCGTACAGAAGACTACCAAATTTCTTTTTTTTATTAGCTAGTGGCTTTACGTCGCAACCGACGCAGATAGGTCTTATGGCGACGATGGGATATGAAAGGCCTAGGAGTTGGAAGGAAGCGACCGTGGCCTTAATTAAGGTACAGCTCCACCATTTGCCTGGTGTGAAAATGGGAAACCACGGAAAACCATGGGCTGCCGACAGTGCGATTCGAACCCACTACATTCCGGATGCAAGCTCACAGCCACGCGCCCTTAACCGCATGGCCAACCCGCCCGGTACTACCAACATAATCTAGTGGACCACACACTCAAAATTCGGCTCTGTCGATGGTGACTGCTGATCTCAAGGCATTTGGTAAGCAGTTGTAGTTGTTAAAGAATGAAAGAAAGAAATAAAAAGAGAAAGAAAGAAAAAGCATCTTCGTCACAGGCCATAGAAGCAGCAGTAGGAATCAAACGTAAAACTTTCTAAGGAGAATGAAGTGGTTAGCTCTCTGTCGGGCCCTCTTCACTTCCAGTAATTATGAGTATCTTCGTTCTCATTTCTATTAAAGGCTGAGTGAACTTCATGCCATTAGCTTCTCTAGAAGTATAAGTCTCGTTTCTATACTTCCCGACTTGCAGACAGAAGCGAACCCATGTCAATCCATGAGAATGAATAGCGTCCTTACCGTGAAACTCTTCTTAATGGGTACTCTGAATAGTGGACTCTTCTGGATAACAGTCGTGGGAAATACTTTGGCATATAACGAATGATTGCTTCTCAATAACTACAAAATAAGTATTACTGGAAAACATTTTTTGTATAGTGGACACGGTTCCAGAAGTGATGAAGTGGAAATAAAAGCGCTAAATCTGAGCTTAACGAACTTTCTAAACAATTTGGTGATGGTGCAACGAGACTTCCCTTCGACGTTGTGCACATGGGTGTACAGTGTCTCGTACAGCGTGCGACTGCTGATACTACAGTATAACGTACTACAACTGTGCCGCGTGAAGAAACCAAAAATCGTACTCCCCCACCAACAGGCAGTTTTCTAAACCGGGATAGTTTGTGGGGTGTCTCAGTTAGCAATGCGGATTCGGAAGGTCAGAGACAGACGCTATGGAATGTTTACGAATACATCCCAAAAGATTTAAAGAAGGAAACACAGTCGCCGAAAACTCTCGATGCGTTAGCGCGACGTTAAACAAGTAACAAACAAACTGATTTACAACTACCTAATATTAAGCAGAAATAAACTCGAAAATTACTTCCCAGATCTGAAAACAAATGCTTATGACTGGATAAGAAATCCATTTGTTTAATCGGAACTTAGTAGACTTCCTTGGTAAAACAAAGAGAGAGAGAGAGAGAGAGAATTGGCAGAAGTTAGGAAATGATAGGGACAAAGTTAATTCATCAAGGAGATGACGTAGACAAATTCCAGAGTTTACTTCAAGAAGATTTTCCGCATCTGACTAAACGAGCTTTTGTGGCTTTCTTGCAGTTTTCGACCATATATTCTTGCAGCGGAGGATTTTCTGCGATGACCAACATGAAAACAGTGAAATATGAACATCTGACATGCTAGATGAGGAAACGAGAGTTAATGTATCCCATATTTGTCCGAATATAAAATAAACTTAAAAGACTTTCCAAACACATGTGAGCCACTAAATGACTAAAATTGTGTTTGTTTTCTTTTCCATGGAATTGTAATTAAGCATGTTTCTTTTTTTTACCTGATCCCTACTGTAAATAATACTGGAAATGCGTGCGGCTTGTTTTATTCATCTTATGAAGGATGCATAAGTGGCCTTTTAATATGTAGGAGACATTAACTTGAGGCGTAGGATATCGCCATGGAAAAAGTTCGGAAACACTGCTTTACAGACATCCCCAGTTAAAAAAAAAAAAAAGTACTACATGTAACATTTCATTCCCATGTTGGCGGCGCACCGTCAACATGTCCTTGCTCCTTGGCTCGAGGGCAGCCTTGCTGGACAGGGAAGGAACAAGTGACAAACGAAACTGTAGCAGCGTGATGCACCACTGCTAATTCTACAACTCAATGTTTTCATTCCGTACCATGAAGTGGGGGGGGGGGGGAGGTCACGAGATTTGTGATGCGAAGGGTGAGCAGGGTGCGACCGTGGCCTATAAAAGAATCTGTCCCGGCATGCTTTATTCTCCCTTCAAGCACTGGAACAAAAGAAGCTACTGACAGTTAAACAACATCGGGCGTGGTCACTCATTGGATGGGTGACTTTCGTCCGTACGTCTGCTTCGCCTTCTCCGCGTTATTACCAAATGCTCAACAAGCACTCACAGCGCACATAATCGCAGTGCGCTCAGTCACATCCTGACCAGCGAATGATTAATAGATTGTCATATATCCCAACCCACCAGCTATACTAATGGAAAGGGATCAGTATTTAATGACACGGCACTCAAGACCAATAAGGTTGATGGGCCAAAAGTTCGCGCATAGACCCGTAGAGTTCGCCTTAGTGCACGAGAATTTTTTTTTTTATTTTTTTTGCTAGTTGCTTTACGTCGCACCGACACAGATAGGTCTTATGGCGACAATGGGACAGGAAAGGGCCAGGAGTGGGAAGGAAGCGACCGTGGCCTTAATTTTGCCTGGTGTGGAAATGGGAAACCACGGAAAACCATTTTCAGGGCTGCCGGCGGTGGGGTTCGAACCTACTATCTCCCGAATATTGGATACTGGCCGCAATTAAGCGACTGCAGCTATCGAGCTCGGTGCACGAGAATGGAAAACCACGGAAAACCATTCTCAGAACAGTCAATGGTGAAAACCACCGCCTCCATCTTTCGAATGTAGAGTTACACGACTAGCCTAAACTAGTCTACGCGATTCGGTGCCAATTCCCTGCTACTGATCATAAATGGCCGTATATCAAGCACATAACGCATAAATGATATTAACGCTGTTAAGGTCTGCAGTGGCAAGCTTTCTTCTAGCATCCCGCCTGTTTAGGGGAAATGTTCCGGCGCTCTGGTCTGTCCTGAACCAAGAATATTGAAGCTCAAGTCGTTCTGTTTGAAATGATTAATGTTCCTGGCGGAGCAGTAAGAATGCTTGTAGGAATCATAGTTCAAAAAATGACGCAACTTTATGAAGGTGGTTTTTTTTTTTTTTTTGCAGGTGGGAATCTTGTTTGGTTGAGGAAAAATGGGTTACACATTACAACAGAGAGTATTCATTGTCACCCAGAACATTAAATGTGCCAGGTATACCGAGACTCAGAATGCTTTCACAGAAAAGTATGGTAAGGACGCACCAAACAAGTCCATCATCAAGCGGCTGTACGAAAAGTTCCAAGACAGTGGATCTGGTAGATGCAACCGAAAGTGCTAGCAAGAAGAATGTCGATCGACGTGAAAACTACATTTTATTTGAGTACCACGAAGTCTGTGCGACGCCTATCTAGCCAGTCTGGTCTCTCCGTTGGTGGTGCCCACACGGCATTGTGCAAATGTTAGACGAACCCGTACCAAATTCGTGCTGTTCATGGGTTGTTACCTGAAGACAATGGAAAACGTGTAGCTTTCTCTCGGTGGTTCATGTTATCTGTAACGCCAGATGGGGAAGAACTTGATGATTGGTTTTGGTCTGACGAGGCATGGTTCCACCTTGACGGATATACGTGAATGAACGGAATTCACGCATTTGAGCTACGGAAAATCCACATCAGTTGCAAGTGTTCCCTCTGCACATGCAAAAATTGGGTCAGGTAGGCGAATCTTCATCACATTCTTTCATGGTACGGTGAACAGTGAGCGCTGCATACAGATGGTGCAACAATTTGTAAACACTATACCAGACGACCAGTTGCAGAACACGTGGTTTCAGCAAGAAATGCTATGGCTCACAGCCAACAACACCATGACTTTCTTGGAGCAGTGTTTTCATGAACAAGTAATTTCGAAGAATTGTGGCCCCCTGACTTTTGATTGGCTGCTGTTTACTCTCTTCGTTGATGTTACGTTCCTCCATTGTGAATACTACAAATTTTACGTTCATTTTACTGTTACGTTACGTCTGACTTTTTCTTGTGGGGATGCCTTAATGCCGATGCTTACAAAACTCATCCTCACATTATTCCAGAACTGCAGAGATAAATTGAACGATGTGTTGTTCCAATTCCTCAACAAACATTACATGTGTTTAAGAGCATGCAATATCGTATTCAATTATGAGAATCGCATAATGGAGATCATTTTCAACAACTTTTATAAATTAATCATTTTCCCATAAGTTTGCGTCACTTTTTGAACACCCTGTAGAAGCGAGTGTACACTAAGGCCCCGTTCACAATGCAAACGTAACAGTAAACTTAACGACGTAACGTAACAGTAAAATGAACGTAAAATTTGTAGTATTCACAATGGAGGAACGTAACATCAACGAAGAGAGTAAACAGCAGCCAATCAAAACACTGCCACGTTATTTAGCATGGAAGTCGGGTTTTAGGCTATCTCGCAGTTTTATATGTTAATGACGCGATGGAATCAAACAACGTGCTAACAGAATTCATATTACTTCAAACATCCCTTGCTTTGCTCCTGAGAACTATGGACCTGAAAAGGCGAAGTAAACAACTGTGCAGAAAATGGGTTCATCCCTTGAATATGAGAAGGTTATCTTAGGGCGATTTCGGTGGTCTATTGCAAGAAATGATCCTCATCAGTTCGTTTTGTACATGTGGATGAAACCTGAACTGGTTGACACTATCTTACGATTTGTGTCCACTTTTCTAATAAAAAGAAGTTTAAGGTCTCCTTTGCCGACATCTATGCGCCCAGCCATCACACTCCGTTGAGGTGTTTTGGTACGATATCGTTTTCGTAACTACTAATTTGTCATAATGTTAACAAACATACAGAAACACTGTTTTATCTATGACGGGGATTGCCACTCGCCCGGTCGCCAGGGCTGCGAGCTTGTCTGCCTCAATTTACCGTCAGATTTCATTGCCACAGCATATTTATTTCCACGTATTCTCTTTCGGTACAGCGTCTTTGTAATTCCTTTTCCTTTAATCATACACACAAACAAAGATTGGTTTGAAAGAGAATTACAGGTGTTTCGTCGAAAGAAGTCTATATCGCGCACAAAATACAATGTTTACGTCTGCTCTGATTAGCTGGTTCTAAAACAACGTAAAATTAACCGCAAGAGCTTGGAGTTTGCAATCCCTTAATTTTACGGACTCGCCACTCGCAGTTACGTTTACGTCGGCGCATTGTGGATGGTTCCATCAGATAACATGGCCGCAAACTTCTAAGTTAACGGTAATTTTAAGTTTACGTTACGTTACGTTACGTTTGCATTGTGAATGGGGCTTTACCCTCTCACGCAGCGCGCGGCTCATTTATTTGGAGCAAGTTCAACTGCATCAAATACGTAGGAGGATGTAGAAGGAACAGAAACTCACTAAGTGATTCAATGTCAGGATGCCTTTCAAAAAGAGAGAGAGAGAGAGAGAGAGAGAAAAGCGAAAAAAAAAAAAAAAAAAACTACGTCCATAGTGGAGACGCAGAAGGCTTTAAAACCATTTCAGAAGTAGAAATGAATCTCGAAAATAAACTAAAAAAAGTGCTTTCACAACAGATTTCCTTCAAAGTAAAGAGGAAAATCAATGTCGTGTCTTTTCAATTTGATCTAGCAGTAGTTTCACTGTAGTGCATTTCTGTACCAGGTGAGTTGGCCGTGCGGTTAAGGGCGCGCAGCTGTGAGCCTGCATCCGGCAGATAGTGGTTCGAACCCCACTGTCGGCAGCCCTGAAGACGATTTCCCATGGTTTCCCATTTTCACACTAGGCAAATGCTGGGGCTGTACCTCAATTAAGGCCACGGCCACTTCCTTCCCATTCCTAGGTCTTTCCTATCCCACCGTCGCCATAAGACTTATCTGTGTCGGTGCGACGTAAAGCAATATATATACTCTATCAATGTATGGTACCCTTCAATATTTGCTTTATATTACTGTATTAGGTCTACTATTAATTTTACTGACGAAATCCCAGCTGGGAGTGCTTATATGGAAAATGTGTTCCCAAATCTGTTTTTTTCTTTTTCCGATTAGCGGACAATTCTTAATAACGGTCAATTTGTAAATTCCCGAAGGGCTTAATAAGTTGGACATACGCTTACTTCTTCTAAAGTATGCATCCACGTCCCCATGGCTAATGTTATATGTACAGTACTATAAACCGACCAGGATATCAGCAGGGAAATTACTGAGGGCGAAGGACGACTGCAGTCATCTCTCTTGCTCTTACGCAAGGCAAAACTTATTTTGGAGTAAATTAGCTCACTTTTTGAAAGAAAACACTAGGGAAATATTCGTAAATAATAAAGAAAAAGTCTTCTAAAGCAATACTAGTCTTGTCGAGTCCTCAGCCCAAACAATGACTCGTCGATCCCCACCCCAACAGTACTAGCTATTATATAAGGCCTAAGCGTCACCGAAGAGATAAGCTAGGAAATTAATAATAATAATAATAATAATAATAATAATAATAATAATAATAATAATAATAATAATAATAATAATAATAATTGGCTGAACGGTCAGCGTTGAGGTCTTGGGTTCAAACGGTTCGGAGTTTCGGGTTCCATTCGCGACAGAGTCGGGGATTCTTAACTGCGTCGAGTTAATTCCTCTGACTCGGCGACTGGTTGCTTGTATTTGTCTCAATACACACACCACACTAAACTACCAATCACCACAGAATCACACAATAGTGAGTATATCCCTCCATAAAGGGGCAGTGCCAGGATGCGCATCCGGCCGTGAAACAGTGCCAGATCCACACATGCGACAAAGTTCGCGATCACACCAGGATATGGGAAAAGCTGAAGAAGAAGAAGAAGAAGAAGAAGAAGAAGAAGAAGAAGAAGAAGATGAGTTTTAGTTGCATGTCCCACTAAGAACTTCTACGGTTGCGTGTTACTGTGATGGTTGGTGATGTGGTGTGTGTATGAAGTGTGTTGGGACGAACACAAACGCCTAGTCCGCGAGTCTGAGAAATCAACCAGATTAACGCGATTAAAATCCTCGATCAGCCTGGGAATGGAACTTGAGACCCTCTGAATCGAAAGCCTCGGCGCTACCATTCAACCAAGGAGCTGGACGTAGATGGTACTATTACACGTACACTCAACCGCACAAAAATTGGTCGTCGCAGATGATGATTTTCTTTCAAAATCCTTCTGTTTGAAATACGATGATTGTGCAGATGGTACGATTCCAAGTGCCATCTCTTCGGCCACAGACTATCCACAGTTTATGAATATCCTTACATTTCGAGAATTTATACAATGAAAGATTTCTTTGCCACCCATTTTTTTTTTTTTTTTTTTTTTTTTTTTTGTGCGACTGAGTGTACATATCAATCTACTGAAATGCCCAAACCGCACCAGCGCACTCTACAAGAGACACCTTCATACCATCATCACAGGAACTAGCTGCATAAGGAATGGTATTACTAACGTCTATCATCCTTTTGCAACTTTTATAGTGCAAACTCATGTCCTCATACCCTCTAGGTGTGCAGCTCTTTTCAAGTACAGTACACCCATTTTCAACAACTTTTGGAGGTAAGCTGCATGCACCTTTTTACCCACATAGGTACCAGCCCACCTGTCATTCTTAAATCTCTTGACAGTACTCTACGAAGGCAGGCTTCGTACAAAATGATGCTACTTTCTTTTAAGTTATCCTCCCATAAAATTAGTTTCCGATGCCCTCAACGTCAAAGAAACAAATGATAGCAAGCATGGGGATTCTATTGTGAAGGTACCTTGACGCCCCACTTGTTTAGTCATTGAGTTACATGCGAAACACCACAAAACGCACGTGGTTATATCAGATGTACATCTTGTTACGGCCTGTAGTCTGCAGTGAAGGACACGCACGTATAATGCCACCTGGCTGCTCGTTTGAACTGCAGGAGCTAAACAGTACACCTTTGGAAAACTCAAGTCTGTTAACTTGAAACTGATCATATGTTACGGCTGAGAACCGACAATGGCTAACGTTAACTTTATCCGGATTATGGTGGCATTATTCAAACAGCGTTACCGTCAGAATTTAAAACTCAATGCTGGCTTCAGCCGGATAACCTTACCATTAGCCAACCAAGCACTGGATAATATTGGAAAATTTGTCCTAAATGTTAAGATATAATTTGTACATTGCAGAAGTTACATCTGAATTACATGATCTGAACTGATTTTTAACAGGTTCGATACCGCTAATGAGACACGACCAAGAATGAATTTTAACGTAATAAGTAGCGTTAATTTTTGAAGAAAATGACATGTAAATTACAAACCACAATGAATTAAAAGTCAAGCACTTATAAACTTGTTTTCCACTTATTGCATAATTATTTTTACAACTCATATAGCAGTGACAAAGCCTCCGTGGCTCAGGCGGCAGCTCGCCGACTTCTCACCGCTGGGTTCCGTGGTTCAAATCCCGGTAATTCCGTGTGAGATTTGTACTGGACAAAGCGGAGGCGAGACAGGTTTTTCTTCGGGCACTCCGGTTTTTCCTGTCATCTGTCGTTCCAGCAACACCCTCCAATACCATTTCATTTCATCTGTCAGTTATTAATCATCGCCTCAGAGAAGTGCGACAGGTTTCGGCAGCCGGCACAATTCCAAACCTCGCCGCTGGATGGGACTTCGTTCATTCCATTCCTGAACCTGAGAATTTTTAATTTTAAGGGTGACACTTATTGTTGCACAGTAGGCCTACATATCATCTGAAGTCCTGAGTCTAATTTCATTTTTATTTCACATTTAGCTTTACGGCAGCATTACTTAAAAGAACAGACATTTCCCATTCGATTGCTTGTTCTCACTTCTAAAGGAAGACTGACAAAACCTTCAACTTTGTAACAACGTATGTATTCCAAAATATTCTTCTGAAAAAAAAAAAAATGAAATGGCGTATGGCTTTTAGTGCCGGGAGTGTCCGAGGACAAGTTTGGCTTGCCAAGTGGAGGTCTTTTGAATTGATGCGCGTAGGCGACCGGAGCGTCGTGACGAGGATGAAATGATGATGAAGACGACACATACACCCAGCCCCTGTGCCAGCGAAATTAACCAATTATGGTTAAAATTCCTGTCGGGAATCGAACTCAGGAACCCTGTGACCAGAGATCAGCACGCTAACCATTAAGCTATGAAGCCGGTCAATATTATTGTAGTTTCGTGGGAGGAGAAGCTACATTGTTCTAACATTATTCAAATACATAATTTCTTATTAGCCGGATAAAGACTGATGTCAGTATAAATGTTTAACATTATCCACATTCATTGGAAAATGCAAAACATATCCGGCTAGTCTTGATATTATCTGGTTTTCGGTCATCAGCCGGAACACATACAACTTTTTTTTTTTTTTTGGAAGAAGTTTCCCTGACAGGGTCTGGGCGGAAATGAGGAAGAAAATGAAAAATACGTCAATAACTTGCGGATTCTTATTTATTTATAATGCATCGACGAGGTTTTTAAAAATGATTCTAAAACATTTCTAAAAATTGATAGAACCCTTGAAGCTGGCGTAAGAGAAAAGATGGAAGACATTTCCGCGTCCACCCTTTCTATTTCAGCAGCTACCACCGTTAACGTTAACATCACGAAGATAACAGTAACAATACAAATAATAATAATAATAATAATAATAATAATAATAATAATAATAATAATAATAATAATAATAATAATAATAATAGTAATAATAATAATAATGGCTGAATGGCTCAGACGGTTGAGGCGCTGGCCTTCTGACCCCAACTTGGCAGGTTCGATCCTGGCTCAGTCCAGTGGTATTTGAAGGTTCTCAAATACCTCACCCTCGTGTCGGTATATTTACTGGCACGTAAAAGAACTCCTGAGGACTAAATTTCGGCACCACGGCGTCTTCGAAAACCGTAAAGGGTAGTTAGTGGCACGTAGAGCAAACAATAATAATAATAATAATAATAATAATGAAAACCTACAATCTGTTTTCCAGTCATTGACCGGGTCAGGGATGTAATGAATGAAACATATATAGGCTGTTATTACAATGGGGTCGCCACTCCCAAGGTGATTTATTAATGAGTGATAAATGCTATGAAATGATAATGGAGAGTGTTGCTGGAATGAAAGATGACAGGGAAAACCAGAGTACCCGGGGAAAAACCTGTCCCACCTCCGCTTTGTCCAGCACAAATCTCACATGGAGTGACCGGGATTTGAACCACGGTATCCAGCGGTGAGAGGCCGACGCGCTGCCGTCTAAGCCACGGAGGCTCTTAATAATAATAATAATAATAATAATAATAATAATAATAATAATAATAATAATAATAATAATTTGTCGTGACCACAACACCAGTGGAAACGTACTACTCACACAAGCCAGCTACCGTTTTAGAAAACAGATACATAGTGTATTAGGACAGGAGCATCTTGACTGACAAAAATGTGGCACGTAATTGACCAGATGTCACTCTATGGGACCGCACAGCCAAGCATGTTTGGATGGTCGATTCTGAGCGACGGTTCGAGGTCCACTCAGACTACATAAGACAAATACAGCATCGATATGAGGAACCATTTCATGGCGAGTTAGCGACCCCGATCTAGAAAAAAAAAAGAATAACGGTCGAGATAATTCGTTGCGCTGACCACGGGTCACCTTGGGCTGAGCATCTGGCGCTGGGTACGTCAAGGCCCATCAGGGTTTTCGGGACGTAAAACCAACCCACCTTCATCTTCTTTTCATTTTCTCTCCTTTCCCCCAATCTGGTGGATTTGGTCCTGTTTTACGGTCGGATGCCTTTCCTGACGCCACCATATGTAGAGGGGTGTATTCATTATTGTGTTTCTGTGGTGGGTGGTAGTGTTGAATGAATATAAAGAGAAGCGTATGGGGGGGGGGGGGGTGAGGGGACAAACTTCCACACCGCAAGTCAGATGAATTAACCGGATGCAATTAAAATGCCAGGAATCGAACCGATGACCCCATCGCCGACCATTAGACCAAAGAGCCAAGTGAACGTAAAATCAATAAATTATTATTATTATTATTATTATTATTATTATTATTATTATTATTATTATTATTATTATTATTATTATTATTAAAGCAAGTGAATCTTGATACAATAGAATTACAATACGCGACCGAGAAGGAAAGTGAACCCACGACAGGGACGCTGCGGTGACAGCACGGGGCTGGTCGACATTAGGGCAAGAACAATATTCTGACCTTAAGTATTCACGAACAGATGGAGTAACACGGCTGAGAGAAGATACGTCTTCATGCTATTCCCTGGCAATGGAATACTCACAACAAACGACACTATCATACCATCTAATGTTGCGGTGGTATGAAAAATAGTCCAGATCGGATGATGTTCTGAAAATGTCAAATCGGAGCGAAGAGAAGAGATGGAAACGAGAACAGAGGAAAGAAGGACAATACTGGAAGAGGCGAGGGCAGCTAACGGGTCGATTTCTACCGCGTGCCGAGAGTCCGGCGAGTGTTGTTCATGCTCAGAGAGTGGTTATTCTGGGAATATACTTGTCGAAAGGCCAACGAAGGGAATCCTTATCCAAACTCGACCGTGCCAGGTGGAGATCATGGATCTTACAGGCCTTTGGATTAGCAAATGAGAGTTCGCCGGTAATGTAACATACTAAAGATTTTAAAAGAATGCATTCCCTATTTTCGAAAATACATAGAGAGAAAATTATATAACAGTTTAACGAATTTATCCCAATGACTTTGACTAAAATTATCCTGAAAAATCATGTTTCATTAAGAGTGCATTTTTTCTAAAATTAGAGTTCTAGACAAGCTTCCTCAGTGGATCAAAGGTAGAGTGCTGGCCTCCGGATCTTAAGATAGCTGGTTCAAACCCGGCAGAGGTAGTCGGATTGTTGAAGAGTGGATGGAAGTCCATTCAACAATCCACTTCGTACGATGTCGACATATCTCTGGTGACACTTAATTGTGTTCACCCGACAGCTACAGATCGCCCAACAGAGATCCGTTTCTCAGCCGCCTGGCGGAATAAAAACGGAACGTCGAAATTAACAGGAAAGCAACCTAGATGATATATCATATTGAAATGTCGGCAGGTGGAAGCTGAGGCCATACGAATATATTATTTTCTAGACAATAACTTAATATTTCTATAAATTTAACCACAAATGCTTCGTAATACTTATTTTTTTACATTTACAATATTATATCTAATGAAGAGTAAAAATAATGGCCTACGAAAACAAATTACAACAGAGATTTTTGAAATAGCATTTAAGTTGCCAAAACTATGTTATGGAGTAGGTAGGTGGTGGTCGTGATTGTGTTAAGGGACACTTCCTAATCCGGAGTCGCTCAAAACTAACGAGTGCTCGTTCGACGTTAAACAAGCAGCAGAAAGGAAAGGTCATTCTAGACTGCTAGCCTCTGTGAACCCTGTAGTCATACAGTTCGCTCTATGGATCTACTCCCCAAGGTCTCCCTCTGCTTGTTTTATTCTGTACAGCGAGTCTGTTCGTCCACTGGGAAACGTACCCTTCTCCTGCGCTCATCAGTCATGACCCCGCCAATGAAGCCGGTTCATACGCACTGTAGCATCCAACGTGTTCATTTCTTTCCTAATCTCTTCTTCACGAGTACCTTCCTGTTACTGTCCTCCACCATTTCGTAATGCTACGGTATCAATCCCACTACTATTTTAGAGTTCCTATTCTTCTCCCCGTGTCCCGACTTTTTTTTTTTCCTTCCCAAATGCTCCACTTATTCAGTGTCTTTCCTGAAATAAATCTATAACATTTTAAATGTATTGCTGTAAATACTAGAAAATAAACGGCATTCAACAGTTGATAAGCTTCATAACTGTGGTGTAGATTTCCATTTCACCTGCATTGAATACATTCATGAACAGTGTCGAGACTGGTGAGTTTTCCAAAACTAAACTAAACCCCTTGGCGCAAAAGCCCCGAAGGGCCATGGACTAGCAAGCGACCGCTGCTCAGCCCAAAGGCCTGCAGATTATGAGGTGTCATGTGGTCAGCACGACGAATCCTCTAACCGTTATTCTTAGCCTTCTAGACCGGTTGATGAGTTTTCATGTAAGAGAAAATATTGTGAAAGCAAACTTGAATAGTAGAATGGAAAGAATCAGTAATAAATAGTGTGAACTGTTCACTCGTTTTAAAAAACAATTTTAAATATTTTAAATATGAAATGTCTGGTAAGATTTTGTTTAGCACAGCCAAGATTCATTGCAGCTGTGGAACGTGTTCTTTTTATGAATAAATGCACTGTGGACAGATGATAAAAGCCTCCGAATAAGTTCATGAAAGACTGATAAACACCTACTCTTATGAATGTTTAATTTGAGCTTTTCTTGGTGTATTCTGAAGTTGTATTTTTCTTCCATTTTTTATAAAATACCCCAGGTTTCTAAGTAAAAATGTTCCGTTAAAAATATATTATGGGAACCCTACACTATTCTTCTCGGAGGGAACTGATCCATTAAATATAATCAGGGTACATTTAAAGAATCCTCAGAAGGAATTATCCAACCTAATATTTCCTTTACGAAACCCTTCCTGTCATTATTCCCACCATTTCGTGCCTACTATCCTTCTACCTTCAGCTAACGAATGAAAAATTTGAGATGTACACAGCTTTTACTACAATATAGCAAAGAGCAGGCGCGTATTGAGATCTTTTTTCTTGGACGGAACTAATCTGTTAAATATATTTTTGTGTACTTTTAAAGAACCCTGAGTAAGAACGAATTTTTAAATCTCGCAAGATAAGTGCATGATGGGATGAAAACAATGCAGTTCAATTCGAAAGAGGAACACAGGAATTTAATTGATGATCCAAACAACAGTACATTTATCTCTAGACTGCTGTAATCAGCCAGCGTTATCAGTGTCCACAGAACGAACCGACCACATCCAATACGACCTGCAATTTATTTTCTACAGCATAAAGAAAGAACGTGTGTTTGAAAGCACATCACAAGTATTCAAAACGAGAAACACGTCTTAAACACCAACAGTTCTCCACTCACGGAAGGGGAGTTAGTCAATAGAAAGCGGGGTCCTGAGCAGGTTTTGGTTCTGATCCTTTAAATGTATGTAAGCCGTTCTAAAGATATCACAAGCTGGTAAGTTATTCAATACTATGGCTATGATTTTACTAGGCAATCGCTGTGAATGTTTTTTACGCACAAACTTCCTTACAGCTACATTTGTTGTCACTATTTTCAGCATCAGATAAACAATCTTGGCATTCAAATCTTTAAAATCTTTAAAGTCCCGTTACAGCACAATTCAGCCCCTACCTCCCATGGCTCTCACGAAAGAACTATTTAGGTAGGCCAGACCGATGGCAATAACACTTGATAAAATGATCAATTCGCCTCTGTGGTGTAGTGGTTAGTGTGATTAGCTGCCACCCCCGGAGGCCCGGGTTCGATTCCCGGCTCTGCCACGAAATTTGAAAAGTGGTAGGAGGGCTGGAAGGGGGTCCACTCAGCCCGGGAGGGGGTTCGATTCCCTCATCAGCCATCCTCGAAGTAGTTTTCCGTGGTTTCCCACTTCTCCAGGCAAATGCCGGGATGGTACCTAACTTAAGACCACGGCCGCTTCCTTCCCTCTGCCTTGTCTATCCCTTCCAATTTTCCCACCAAGGCCCCTGTTCAGCATAGCAGGTGAGGCCGCGAGGCCGCCTGAGTGAGGCACTGGTCCTCCTCCCCAGTTGTATCCCCCAAAGTCTCACGCTCCAGAACACTGCCCTTGAGGCGATAGAGATGGGATCCCTCGCTGCGTCCGAGGGAAAAACCGACCCTAGGAGGTAAACGAATTAAGAAAGAAGAAATAAAATTATAAATTAAGACATCGTAAACTTAACGTTAACAGTCATTCTGCCGTAAAATCATATTTACGTAATTAAAAAATAGTAATGTGTGGCACATAGTAGACTATATCGAAAGAGCAATGAAAGTTGGTAAAATGATCAATTTATCTGCATGCCTGCTGTTGTTATATAGACGCTGTCGACAGCATGACAAAATCAGAGATTCTGAATAGGAATCCGGCAGTTTCCTCGTTTCTGCTAATACAAATATTAATAGTATGCGTGTATATATGACGCCGGCCCCGTTGTGTAGGGGTAGCATGCCTGCCTCTTACCCGGAGGCCCCGGATTCGATTCCCGGCCAGGCCAGGGACCTTTACCTGGATCTGAGGGCTAGTTCCAGGTCCACTCAGCCTACGTGATTAGAATTGAGGAGCTATCTGACGGTGAGATAGCGGCCCCGGTCTAGAAAGCCAAGAATAACGGCCGAGAGGATTCGTCATGCTGACCACACGACACCTCGTAATCTGCAGGCCTTCGGGCTGAGCAACGGTCGCTTAGTAGGCCAAAGTCCTTCAGGGCTGTAGTGCCATGGTTTTTTAAAAATGTGCATATGACCAAGAATTCATACTGCATAATGTGTGTTGATTTTTCATGGAGGAGAGTCAGGTTTATTCTCATGGTCCCGAACTTCACTTTAGTCGAATGGCCTCGTGCCTCCATCGTGGCGCAGACGAACATTTCCAGTCGTCTGTCTCACGTGCAGTGGCGGCTGCTCGTCATTCAGGCTGGGAGGGCTGCAAGTCTGGATAACAGAGAATAAAGTTGAAACTAAACGCATCGACTGATGTTTCCTATAGGCATATATTAGTAAGAGAACGTCACTGTGTCTTCGGTGTTGTAGAATTCAAAATACCTCCCATGAGCCCAAAATGCCCCATTTGGACCGACCGCCACTGCTCACAATGTGATGTTTTCTAGAGGCAACTGGGAAGTAAGCAGCCATATGGTGTATAGGTAGCGTGTCCCTATCTTACCCGGGTCGTTTCCTGATCAGTTTAGGAGTGTTAATACTGGACTGGAAGCTGTAATGGAATTTATTCAGTCTCGTGAGACTAAATGGAGCTACGATGTAAGAGGCAGCGTACCCGCTCAAGAAAGCAATACGACTGAGGATGTTGTCACGCTGACCACGTGGCACTCCAATATCTGCACACCGTCTGGCTAGGCAGCAGTCGTCTTGGTAGGCCGAAACCCTAATAAACTAAACTGTTGCGCCACGAGTCTGTTTGCAACTGAGAAGTCATGTTTTATAATCGGTCAAAACCTTGCTCTTCGGTTTCTTCTCCTCTCAGTTCACCTTTGCCTGTACGACAAGGATTTATACATATGATTATGCTCTTTTCAAATTATGTAGCTGAAACACTGCACAGGGTAAGAAAGTACGAAATTTACATTCTTCTCTTCAGACATGAGCCTGGAATATTATTCGAGGTACAAGAATGAAACTGAAGAGGCACTTGATCAGTACAGTGGTTTAGCACAGCCTTTCCTTCTTGGTGAGGGCAAGTTGGAACGTTCACCTAAAACTGAACTGAGACCTCCTTTCGAAACTCAAATAGAGTCAGAGTAGTTCCAGCGACCACAGATTTCTTCTCTCTAACCCCAGATAATTAGAAAAAAACGCCAGGAAAGAATTAAAATAATTTCTGGGTTTACAATTGTCAACCTAACGAGTTGGGGGTTGGCGGTTAGGGGCGCGCACATGTGAACTTGCATTCGGGAGATACTGGGTTCGACCCCACTGTCGGCAGCGCTGAAGATGGTTTCCCGTTGTTTCCCATTTTCACACCAGGCAAATGCTTAGGCTGTACCTTACTTAAGACCACGGCCGCTTGCTTCCCACTCCAAACCCTTTCCTACCCCATCGTCGCCATAAAACTTATATGTGTCGGTGCGACGTAAAGCAACTTGTAAAAAAGCCAACCTGGATTGTTCTGGGTTTAGCTGGATCTACGAGTTCGAATTCGTCCAAACATCACGTTATTTAGTCACGTGCAAATTTCTGCCTGAAATCCAACAAAATTGGAAGCTGGACCATCCGAGTGGAAAGCCAACATCTAAATAAATGTAAGGTTCATGTTCTTCATGGATATTCTGAAAATCTGATAAGTTCAGTCAATTTATCTTGCCTGTCGTCCTGAGTTGCAGGTTTCTTGTCCTCTCCAAGGAGACTCTCCCACGCTGCACACATGCTGTTCCCTCCCTCTCCTTGCTGACTTACGTAACGGGATCACCCTCATGAAATCCCAATTACCCGTCTTCGCCATAGCTCTTGAGAGGGCCGGAGACTTCTCCACCAGATATGCTGAATGTGCTTATTCCCCTTTATTTCACAATCATATTTCAGCACAGTGTCTTACATCAAGACCCGAAGAACATTTTGTTTTTTGTTTTTTGCTACTTGTTTAACGTCGCGCCAACACATCGAAGGTTTTCGGCGATGCAAGGATGGGAAACGCCTAGGATTGGGAAGGCGTCTTTAAGCGCATGAAATCACTGGTGATCAATGAACGTGTTTCTGTTTTACATACAGTACATTAAACGTCAACAAGCTGCTAAACAAATGCAACCAAATGATGCACCGCCCGTCAAGAAATAAGATTATGCTCCCCCATCCACAGGTTGAAAATCTACCTACCCCACTGGAGACGTGAACACAGCGACCCCGGACCCCTACCTGAATTAAGCATTTTTTAATTGAACCAAAGCACTCCCTTATTATTTGCTGTCCGAACACACTTCGTTAATCCAAGTTCTCTTTGACACTAACGGCATTAGTTCTATGAGACCAGGAGAGTCTACCGTGCGCGGTTTGGTCACGTAGCTGCGACGGCAGCCCTGAAGTTAGTTTTCCGTGGTTTCCCATTTTCACACCAGACAAATGCTGGGGGCTGTTCCTTAATTAAGGCCACGGTCACTTTCTTCCCACTTCTAGCTCTTTCCTATCCCATCGTCGTCGCCATAAGCCCTACTGTGCCGGTGCTACGTAAAGCAAAGCGTTAAAAAAAACAGGGGATTCTTACATTTTCCCACTTTTCGTAACGCTTCTCCCTCGTTAGTCGATAGCCTGTTTACTCCTCCATCAATTAATGTTGTAAGTGCGGGGCCGAGTAGCTCCGGACTGTACAGCAATGGCCTTTCTGACCTCATGTAGACAAGTCCGACCCCAGCTCACTCCGGTGGTATTTGAAGGTGCTCAAATACGCTAGCCTTATGCCGGAAGACTTACTGACACGTAAAAGAATTCGTGCGGGACAACATTTCGGCATCTCTGGAAACTGTAAAAAAGTACAGCAGTTAGTGGGACGTAAAACCAATAACTTTATTATAAATGTTGTGAGTGGCTGATAAGCACGGTCTTTTGACCCTCTAAACCAGTAGTTCCCAAATTGGGGGACGTGAGATATTTTCAAGGACACAGACAACTTACTAAGAAGGAAAAAAAATCATCATTATCATCCTTCAGCCAGTAAAACACGTGTCCTCGTCCTGAGGTGGTGCAACTTTTCTCAGGCAAACCTCAAAGGGTCGTGAACTGCATGCGTATTTTTAACCATTATTTCTGCCAACCTTAAATTTCTGGCAGTACTGTGAATCGAACGTGGACCTCCGAAGACAAGCACGAACTGTTACACAATGAGGCAAGTATCAGACCATGTGATCCTTGCGGTTTCTGTCCATCTTTTTATCTGACGTTCAATAGATCTCTTTCAAGTGGGCACATAGTGCAGGGTTTGTTTCAGTATGCTTCTTCTGTCCATTCTCCACACACATCTCTTCCAGTGTTGTCTCCCCCCTGTGGGTGGGGGCGGTAGAATAACACCCACGGTATCCCCTGCCCGTCGTAAGAGGCGACTAAAAGGGGCCCTCAGCTGAGTCTTGGCATTGCTTCCACTTACTTGTACCAGGCTCCTCACTTTCATCTATCCTATTCGACCTTCCTTGGTCAATTCTTGTTCTTTTCCGACCCCGACGGTATTACGTATGGAGGCCTAGGGAGTCTTTCATTTTCACGCCCTTCGTGGCCCTTGTCTTCCTTTGGCCGATATCTTCATTTTTCGAAGTGTCGGATCCCTTCCATTTCTTTCCCTCTAATTAGTGTTATTTAGAGGATGGTTGCCTAGTTGTACTTCCTCTGAAAACAATAATCACCACCGCCACCACCAGTGTTGTCTCTGAGAGTCTATATAATGGAACACCGGTTCGGTTCTTAAAACTGTTCACGTAATTTAATGCAAGTCTACATGTATATGTACACTTCTCTTCAGGCCAATATTACAGCTTCTTGATATTGACACTCTGTTGATGTATACCGTATTTCAATTACGTTTCAGGCCCACGTCCTAATTTCAGTCAAAATTAGTTACTGTAACCTATTTTAGGAATTTTTAAAGACTCTTGTTTATTATTATTATTAGTAGTATTATTCTGAAACCTTATATATTATATTCTATCACTTTTCCCGCATCCTGATGGGACTGCGAGTGCGAACTGTGTCGCACATTTGGATTTGGCCCTGTTTTGCGGCCAGATGCCCTTCGTGGAGCGATGTATTCACTACTGCGTGTACCTGTGGTGTGTTTAAGAAGAAGAGGAGTGTGTTGGGATGAAAACAGACACCCAGTCCTCGAGTCAAAGGAATTAATTACAAGTGATTCAAATCCCTCACCGATTAAAAATCGAACCCCGGGCCCTCTGAACGAAATATCTGAATGCTGACCATTCAGCCAAAGAGCCGGACTATTCTCATATATAAGTAATTCTGGAAGAAAAAATGTGATAACGGTGTGTAGGGGGGATATACAGAATTTACAAAGGAGAGCACCAGCTGGAAACTTTTTGGAAACTTTGTTTTCAACAAAGCAGCAGCAGTAGCAGCAAAAACTTTGTAAAATCCGACATTCCATACGGTGGTGTTAGTATACGCGTAATAATTTAGCAATATATTTGGTTGAGTAGGGTGCTACAAGGTTACAAGGTAAGAGATATGGTTAGACAAGAGTGCCCCCTGTGGGTAGGGGCGGTAGAATAACGCCCACGGGCTCTTAACTTAGGAGCGTGGGTTAGTAACCACGGGGCCCTTAGCTGAGTCCTGGCATTGCTTCCACTTATTTGTGCCAGGCTGCTCACTTACGTCTATCCTATCTGACCTCACTGGGTCAACTCTTGTTCTTTTCCAATCCCGACGCTATTAGGTTCCGAGGGCTACGAAGTCTTTCGTGTTCATGCCCTTCGTGGTCCTTGTCTTTATTTGGCCGATATCTTCATTTTTCCAAGAGTCGGATCCTTCCATGTTTTTCATCTGATTAGTGAGAGGATGGATGCCCCGTTGTACTTCATATTAAAACAGCAATCACCACCACTGCGTAGACAGAACCCCTAGAAAACTATACTCAAGTTTGTCTCTGGAAGACATTGTGTTTCAGGGCGAACTACTCAAGTTAAGCATCTGGGGCTTGTCATGACCTTCGAGTGAACACGCACGGCTGTGAACGAAGTGAACAATCATATGTGACGTCGCCATTACCTCTCAAATGGGTTACCATAAAGAGCCACGTCAATGACATGGCACAACCCCCACTTCCCAGCAAAACCAAGTGTAGCATTACCAACTCATTTTTGCTACACAGTTTACTGCTTCAGCAGCACGACGACTTGGTCGCAGGAATGCTTTTCTGACATACCTGCAATGGGCTGAGATCGAAGTGACGACCTCCAGCGTGAGAGAAATCACTCGCCTAGTGGTAAATGTCTGGAGGTCAACGTTGAGGCGGGGAGTTGTAAGTTATATTATAAATGTGCTACGACCATATGACCAGATGTCATTTTCTAGTAGGTACATCAAGTATACAGTTCATAAGCATTTGTATTATATTTTCCTCCAATGCCATTTTTAATTTTGACTGTGATTTAAAGAATCTGATAATGTCTAACTGATTGAACGAGATGTGTCAGCCTGAGTTTTAACAGCTTCTGCTCGATGAGGGAAGCGAAGGGACTCCTCGGTTTTAAGGTAGGGCCTCATTAGAGACACCAGCTCCCTCTGTGGATCGGTGGCCTGTCTCTGGATTCCAAGATCGCGGTTTTAAACCCGGAGGAGACAGTCGGAAGAAAAAAGTCCATTCGACACACCATGGCGTACGTCACATTTCGTATTTACCCGACACAATTAACCGAAACTCAGTCATAAATCGCCCAAGAGAGGTAAAGTTTCTCTGCCATCTGGTAGAGTAAAACGGAACATCGAAACTGACATGCAGGCAGTCTAAATGGTGTCCACAGAAATGCCTCCAGATAGTAGTTGCGGCCATACGATTTTCATTATTATCATCATTATAAGTTGTTTTACGTCGCACCGGCACAGATAGGCGACGATAGGATATGAAATGGGTAGGAGTGGGAAGGAAGCGGCCGTGGCTTTAATAAGGTATGCCTGGTGTGAAAATGGGAAACCACGGTAAACCATCTTCAGGGCTGTCGACAGTGGGGTTCGAACCACTATCTCTCGAATACTGGATATTTATTATTATTATTATTATTATTATTATTATTATTATTATTATTATTATTATTATTATTATTATTATTATTATTATTATTATTGCTGGGCTTTTCGCAATTACTTGGGGTCGGAACTTTGTATGGGTTTAGCTGAGGTTTAAGCCTGGATGCCCTTCCTGTCCTCAACCCAATGTAGAGGGATGTATTCACTACTGCGTGTTTCTGTGGTGGTTAGTAATGTCATTTTACTGCATGTATATAAATGAAGATGTATACTGAGAAAAATACCCAGTCACCGAGCGATAGGAATTAACCAGACGAAGTTAAAATCCCCGACCCGGTCAGCAATCGAACCTGAGACCTTCTGAATAGAAGGCTACTATACTGACCATGCAGCCAAGGAGTACTTTTACACGCCAGTAATTCTACGGACACGATTCTGCAGCATCTGAGCACCTCCAAATACCAATGCAATGAGCCAGGATCGAACCCCTCAACTTGAACTCAGAGTATGCTGTGGTAATAGAATGTAATATTATGTCAACAAAACACTTGAAAATACATCACACAAAGAAATTGAATTAAACGGTTCCTTGGAACAACACTACGCGCCGAACTGTTAAAAAATCCTTCAAAGGTCTTCGTCATGGAGACAAATGCACTCATAACTTTTCTCAGAATCTACCACAAAAGAAAGGGCTTGATCCACTGAGTGTTTTTAGACCAAAACGAACTGCGTACGGTACGTCTATTAGAACGAAAGATATGATTGCTTCAATGAGAAAAAAAAAATGTTGAAGAAATGAGACGTCAAATTGAATGTGCACTCATAACTTTCCTCAGAATCAACCAATTTTAATAGTTAAGAGCTGAAACGAAAGAGCTTGATCCACTGAGTGTTCTTATGCCAAAACGAACTCCGTACCTCAATTAGAACCAAAGATATGATTGCTTCAAAGAGACAAAAATTGAAAAAATCAAATCATTTGAGGAAGGCGGAAGTTAAGTGATTTATAGTACCTGATGACAAATCTGTGCATGAATACCTTTCAGTTAAAAAAAGAATGAAGGAAATCGACCGGATAGAATGGCTGGACTGACTGACTTTACTTTTCATAATTTTTTAATATATAGATTATTATTATTATTATTATTATTATTATTATTATTATTATTATTATTATTATTCTAGAGGTCTTAATGTCGCAGTAACACATTGAATGATTTTGGCGACGCAAGGATGGGAAAGGGTTAGGCATGGGAAGGTGGCCGTAGCCTTTATTAAGAAACACCCTGGTGTGAAAATGAGAAAAGACGGAAAACCATATTCAGCGCTGCCGACGGTAGGATTCGAACCCTCCATCTCCCGAATGTAAGCTCACGGCTACGTGACTCTAACAACGCGGTCAACTCGGTCGGTATTATTTTATTATTTTTTGTTATTAATCCGTTTACCCTCCAGGGTTGGCTTTTCTCCCAAACTCAGCGAAGGATCCCACCTCTACCGCCTCAAGAGCAGTGTCATGGAGCGTGAAACATTTGGTCGGGAATACAACTGGAGTAGAGGGCCAGTACGTCGCCCAGGAGACCTTACCTGCAATGCTGAACAGGGGCCTTGTGGGGAGGGGGGGGAGGGGATGGGAAGAGTGGAAGGTACAGGCAAGAAAGTGGCCGTGGCCTTAAGTTAGGTACCATCCCGAGGTTGAGTGGATCCCGTTCCAGTCCTCGCACCACTTTTCAAATTTCAAATTATTATTATTATTATTATTATTATTATTATTATTATTATTATTATTATTATTATTATTATTATTGACACCTGAAATATCTATTACAGAGATGGATTATTGTTTTAAGGAGAGGTACAATTACTTAACAAGGCAACCATCCCCTCTTAACTCTTTAATTAGAAAGGAACGAGGAAGACCCTTTGAAGAATGAAAGTGTCGAAAAGAAAAGAAAGAGCTACGAAAGCCGCGAAAATGAGAGACACTGCCGACCTTCGCATATTTATACGTCGCGCTCGGAAGAGAACGAGGGCTGGCCAATGTCACATAAGAAAATTGAAAGAGAGGAGCCTCTGTCCAGTAAGTGGCAGCGATGCCGACTAAGCTAGGGGCCAAGTAGGGGAGTCCCTGTTTTTCTATTACAACAAGCAGTGGACCACAAGGGTGCTGTCTATGACAGCTGATAGTGCAGCTGCTGGGGATCCAACCAACGTTCGAGTTGAGGACTCAACATTCATACACAAAAACTTGATCTAACTCTTACGATCACAAAACAAAAACGTCTGTTCGAAGGAATTCAGCTTCAAAACCCCAGCAAATAAAATACTCGTAATATTTCTGAAAAGTTGTTTTTCCTCTTTTATACATCGTCATACTTAAGAAAAAGTACCTTCCCAATAACTTTCAATATCGCTGTAATTCTGTGAATAGGACTGGGTTCGTATGAAATGCGTCACTCAAAGTGTTTCCAGAAAATAGCTTCGTAGGTAGGGCTCAACTCCTCTTGAATTACTGAGGAATACTGTTGCAAGATACCTGATGGTGTCTTAGTCATATTGGACCGACCCTGAATCGCAGTTTTCCAAGTACCTAACGTGAACCGAACCGCGACACAGCATTAGTGGGAAGAGAGCAGCAAAATCTGCTTCATTTACCAGCTCTTAAGTTAGCAACAGATCCTTTGAATATCCCCAAAATAAGACAAGACTGACCAGGGATGGTAAGTTTTCTACTCGACAGACATGGGGAGATGCAATGTTCAGAGTACGAAGTTCAATTTCTGATACTGTCAACAGTTATACTATTGTAGTTGTATTTCACCACCCTGTGCGGGAAAATTCTGGTATAGTATCAATTTCAAAGCCTGAGGCATCAAATGCAGACCTAGGCCTAAATACAATTATTCAAGGCAGGTATTCAGGTTACGACAAAAAGTCGTGCTCTTGGATTGTCATAGAGGATGCTTCCTCTTAAAACAATAATCACCACCACCACCATCTTGGATTGAAGATTAACCTCCGTTGAGGTCAAAGCTGATCGTAGTCGATCGTGGAAAGTAAAGCATCTTTAGTTCACTGGCAGTCTGGTGAATGAGGTTTAAGAAATAGTTCAGTCTCTTGTATTGTCCGTATTTTCTTACGGAGGCGATCCATGGACTATCAAGACTATGGGAAGGTAGCGTATGGTGCTGGAGGAGGATGCTACAGGCATCTTGGGTACAGCGAAGAACAAATGCGTCAATCAGGAACGAAACGAGAATTTACAAACCACTCTATTTGTTCAGTCTGGGTCATTGCAGGGCAGAAAATACTGGATTTTATTTGTCCTTTCTTACCTTTTTTCTGCGTTTTTTTTGTCTTATAGGTTCTTATTTTTTAGGTCTTTACAGATTTTTTCGCAACTTTATCTTCTTTCGACTATATTTGTAACGCTCAATCTCAATTCGAATCATCATTAGTTCATCCATCACCTCTTAAAGAGAGAAAATGAAACTAATGCTTGATGTATCAAATTATGTACATTATACATGAAACATTGAAAGGAGAAAATCCACATCCAATGATGTGGAGAGACGTTTCGCGATGTTCTGCACCGTGCTGTCTGAAAACCGACGATCCTTTACACCTAAGAACCTGGAGATATACTAAAAACCAACTGAGGTAAGGTTTCCGAATTCCTATTTCTGTAACCCTAGTGTGGTTGAGACAAATATGATTCCAGCAATACTGATTTCAATTTCTTTCTCCAGGATGTCCAATGCAGGTTAGCTCAATTCATTCTAGGTGGGAAAAAAAATTAATTCTAAATTCTGCAAGTACTTTTTAACAAACACGGAATTCCTTTTTAAAATCATGTTAATCTAAAACTATATAATGTCTGACAGACGAAGAATTTCACTCATACATTTTTGCACTGTAAGTTGCAACCCACCAGAATTTTGCATTTTTAAACATTATTTTCCTTCATTAAACATGTTATTAAAACTGAAATTATGAATGAATTTGGATCGCATTTTTACGCACTTTTTACCAGTTTAGGTCCTTTTTTGCTGATATTTTTAGGTCTTTCTAGAGGTCATTTTTAGGCAATGTATAGGTCTTCAACTTCCGCGCCCCAGTTATTACAGAATCCTACAGTTCTTAGGTCACATAAGAAGAAGGCCGGACCAAGGAATAGTGAAAAGACTAGGTAAACTATTGATAGGGGATCTACCACCTGGATGACAGTCCTAAATGCAGATCAGTGGTGTCTGAGAACACCCAGGAGATGGATAGACCAAGCTAAAGAGATCACCAGTTCCCTATAAGAAGAATAATGCGGGCAGCGGAGGACGGATGGTCCAGTCTGTCGTAATGGGGTCACCATACTCAGTAATGAGCAAAACGAATAAGGAGAAGGGAGATTCAGGGTACTGATGCCCCTGATGATCAAAGCCTGAAAAGAAACCAACACACATTATTTTGCTGTAGGAGTTAAAGACAGTGTGATTTACTATGTGTATGAAAACCGTATAGTTGGGTTTCTGTTGGGGTACGTAAACACAGAGCAGCCGTGACGTGGATGGGGGCTGTAAAATACATCACGGTATACCCTACCTGTCGTGCGACTACAACGGGCCCCAGGGTCCCTCAACTCGGGAACGTGGGCTGGCGACCAAGGGCCCCTACCTAAGTAGAGCACTGCTTCCCCTTACTTGTGCCAATCTCACTGTAATCTTTCCTGTCCGACCTCCCTTGGTCAACAACTGTTTTCTTCCGATCCCAACAGTTTTAGGTTTGCGAGACCTAGGGCGTCTCTCATTTCCACCCCATTCGTGGGCCTTCTCTTTACTCTGCCGGTACCATCAATCTTCGAAGGGCATGACCTTTTCCATTTTTCTTCTCATTAGTGTTAAGCTGCCCAACTGTCCTTCCTTGCAATAATCACCACCACCTGTCATGACGAGTAAGAAAGACGCCTGGAGTTGATATGGACACAGACTGCTGATTTCTTGTTGTTTTAGTTAGCAACGTAACGTACCTATTAGCCACTTGGAAAAGCACAATGTATTTTTCAAGCGTAGTCAACTGAGCGAATCCATCGATAGTGGTTGTTCTGATCTGTCTAGGCACTGAACTCTCCCAGTTGGTACAGGCTATATAATAATACAATGTGGGTTCGAACCCCACTGTCGGCAGTCCTGAAGATGGTTTTCCGTGGTTTCCCATTTTCACACCAGGCAAATGCTGGGACTGTACCTCAATTAAGGCCACGGCCGTTTCCTTGCCACTCCTAGCCCTTTCCTATCCTATCATCACCATAAGACCTATCTGTGTCGGTGCGACGTAAAGGCGACTGGAAAAAAATACAGTGTGGAGCTGGTTTGAGTGCCTTATATGAAGCAAGGTGGCAAGTTAGAATCCGGTGGTATTTGAAGACTGTGCCAATACGCCAACTTCGTGTCGGTAGAACTTTCTTCTCCCCAATGTATTGGGGTCGGATACGGATTTGGTTCAATCTTACGGCCGGGAGTCCTTTCTGAGGCCAAACGTATATTCCCGTGTTTTTATGGTGGTTAGCAGTGTGGCGTGGTGTGTGTAAATGAAGAGAAGTATATTAAGACCAACACAAATACCTAGTCTCCAAACCCGAGGAACTGACCACAGACAGTTAAAATTCTAGGCCAGGTCAGAAATTGAACCTGCGACCTCTAAACCGAGAATTACGCCGACTGGTACAGCCAAGGCTCGTGACGCTACCTTTATTGGCGTATTAAATTTACTCTTACATGACAAAATTTCTAGCAGCACGGCATATCCGAAAACCTTAAAAGTAGTCCATGGGACGTATAACCGAAAACATTATAAAAATAGTGGTTAAAAAGGGAGTTTCCAGCCTACTTTAGTGGCGCTGTCTTTTGTTCCAATGATATCAGTTCGGTTCCGAATGAAGTCGGTAGTGTATGAGAGTGTTTAAATAGGACGATACCATGCTGTTGTTAACTTCCTGTACGCTAAAAATATCTTGTGGAACAAAATTCAGACACCAAGCACCTCTTAAAAATCATAGCAATTGAAGTAATAATGGATTCAGGACACCTTATTCATACGTTGGAAGTAACAGACATGAAGGTAGCGAGAAGGAACAGGTGGAAACTACGAGGAGGGCGCTCTGATTGAGAAGAGAAATGAACTCGACGGACGAAGCCGCGCGTATAAACCGTCTTCAGTGGTGGGATCGTGTGAGGAGGAGGATGGAGGAGGATAGGTTACCTGCGAGAATAATGGAGTCGACCATGGAAGCAAGAGAAGCAGAGATAAGTTTTTAATTATTTAAAGATAGAGAGGTAAATTATTGGCGTGTAGCCTTCAGAGAGGTGGTGGCGGTGGTGGTGATTATTGTTTTAGAGGCCTGGTGCAGGTCTTTCGATTTGACGCCGTATAAGCGATCTGTGCGTCCGTGAGGATGGGGCCCTAAGATGGAATCTAATACTGAGTACGTCACAAACACCCAGTCTCCGAGCCATAGGAATTAACTAATGAAAGTTAAAATTCCCGACCCGACAGGGAATCGAACCCGAAATCACTTGAACCAAAGGCGAGCATGCTAACCCATTTAGCCATAGAGCCAGGCAGATAAAGAGGCATAGAACTAGACACGGCTACAGAGCTAGCTACAAACAGAGGATAGTTACTTCACAGAGGCATAACAGTCTAATCAAAAAGGTTCTTCAGCTTATCCCAGGTATTTCTGCGGTCGCTGGAGCTACCCAGGCTCATTTTGGTTTTAGCCGGTGGTTTACGGCCGGATGCCCTCCCTGGCGCCACGTGATTATTCTTCTGTATCTATTTACCTTCAGGGTAGGTTTTCCCTCGGGTTCAGCGAAGGATCCTACCTCAAGGGCAGTGTCCTGGTGCTTCATTCTCTGGGTCGGGGGATACGACTGGGGAGGATGACCAGTACCTCGGCCAGGCGCCCTCACCTGCTATGCTGAACAGGGGCTTTGCGGGGGATGGGAAGATTGGAAGAGATAGACAAGGAAGAGAGAAGGAAGCGGCCGTGGCCTTAAGTTAGGTACCATCCCGACATCTGTCTGGAGGAGAGATGGGAAACCACGGAAAACCACTTCGAGGATGGCTGATGTGGGAATCGAACCCACCTCTACTCAGTTGATCTCTCGAGGCTGAGTGGACCCCGTTCCAGCCCTCGTACCACTTTTCAAATTTCGTGGCAGAGCCGGGAATCGAACCCGGGCCTCCGGGGGTGGCAGCTAATCACACGAACCAGTACACCACAGAGACGGACCGCCACGTGATTCTTGAGATGATAATCTCGACCTAGGATTGACCGGGATTCGAACCTCAGTCGGCTGGGTGGGAAGCCAGCAGCTAAGCCACTGAGCTAATCACGCCCCCAATAATAATAATAATAATAATGAACGGGGTCCACTCAGCCTCGGGAGGTCAATTGAGTAGAGGGGTTCGATTCCCACCTCACCCATCCTGGAAGTGTTTTTCCGTGGTTTCCCATTTCTCCTCCAGGAAAAAGCTGGGATGGCACCCAAGTTAAGGCTGCGGCCGCTTCCTTCTCTCTTGTGTATCTCTTCCAATCTTCCCATCCCCCCACAAGGTCGCTGCTCAGCATAGCAGGTGAGGCCGCCTATCCTCCTCCCCAGAAGCATCCCTGACTCAGTCTCACGCTCCAGGACACTGCCCTTGAGGTGGTAGAGGTGATATCCCTCGCTGAGTCCGAGGGAAAACCAACCCTGGAGGGTAAGTTGATTAATAAAGAAAAAAAAATGCTATAAAATGAAAAGCAAGAAACGAAAATTCTCCAGAAAATGTATGGTCCCACGAGAGAAAACGGAATGTGGATTAAGAGAACAGCGGGCCTCTACTCATTAACTGACAGGTTCACTGATGCCGTACGCAAAAGACGTCTGAAATTCTGTGGCCATATCTATGGAATGGACAGAGACAGACTCACCAAAAGATTATTTAAAGTAATGAACCCAAAGAAGATCAAAATACAACGGCTAGAAGAAAATAAGGCGGAGCTTCAAGAAATGATTATCACGGATGACTTAATAGAAGATCGTTGAGTCTGTAGTACAATTAAAACCAAGCACACGTTCGTGGAGAAACCTAAAAATAAAACTGGCAGGAAGGTCCACAGAACGCAAGATACAACACAGTACATCCATGAAGAGATTTTGGGAGGACAAAAAGGCGAAAACCATCAGGCCAACGAACAAGTTCAAACGCGCTCTTTGAATGGGCATAACGAAGAAATAATAATAATAATAATAATAATAATAATAATAATAATAATGTTATTGGCTTTACGTCTCACTAACTAACCTTTTGGGTTTTCGCAGACGCCGAGGTGCGGCAATTTAGTCACACAGGCCTTCTTTTACATGCCAGTTAATCTACTGACACGAGGCTGACGTATTTCAGCACCTTCAGATACCACCGGACTGAGCTAGGATCGAACCTGCCAAGTTGGGGTCAGAAGGCCAGCGCCTCAACCATCTGAACCACTCAGCCCGGCTAGATGAAGAAATATGTAGGGTATGTTTATTATTAAACAAGCAAGCCCCATGGCGCTACAATCATGATGGGCCTTGGCCTAACCAAGAGATCATTGCTCTGCCCAAAGGTCTGCAGATTACGAGGTGACGCATACGTCAGTGCGACGAATCCTCTCGACCATTAAGCTTGGCTTTGTACACCGGGGTCGTTATCTCACAGTCATACAGCACCTCAACTGTTCTTACACAGGCTGAGTGAACTTCGAACCAGCCCTTGCATCCACGTACATATCCCCTTACCAGGCAGGGAATCGAATCCGGGCCCTCCTGGCAAGAGGCATGTTCGCTATCCCTAGACTACGAGGCTGGCAAGTTTCCGCTTGAAAAAGGACGACCGAGAGAGTTGGCTACTCGGTTTGAGCCACGCAGCTATCGGCTTGCGTTCGGGAGATGGTATACTGAACCCGACTGTTGGCGGCTCTGAAGATGGTTTTCCGTATTTTCCCATTTTCATACCAGACAAAATAATGCTTCCTTCCTTTCCTATCCCATCGTCGCCAAAGACCTGCCAGTCCCGGTGCGACGTAAAACAAACAAAAAATACGATGGGCGAAGCGAGGCGAAGATGCGATGAGAGAATTACGTTAATGACACCGAGTTTACCGAAGGAACTTCAGAATTTCTTTCCAAACAGCGCCTCTATAGGAGATGGGTTCGGAAGGTCGCGTTACATAAGGACAGGCGAGGAGGACTGTTCTGCACGTTGGACTCCACTTAGCCACCAACAGATGTTATGCAAAATGCTCTGCGAGATGGTCAAAAGTGGCGCGGCTGACGACTGCAAGTCCTCTTCTTACAGCACATGGGATCCCTCTTACAGCCTCAGCAATTGCTTGGCCCGCCAAGGTCGCAAGCGAGCACTGTTACTGCCACAGATGTCACTCCGGCTGATCAATACCAGGCCGGTCGCAGGCACGAGACCACAAGGGGTTTCTGTCGTGTCGCTGGCATCAACC
Source organism: Anabrus simplex (assembly GCF_040414725.1). Classification (NCBI taxonomy): domain Eukaryota; kingdom Metazoa; phylum Arthropoda; class Insecta; order Orthoptera; family Tettigoniidae; genus Anabrus; species Anabrus simplex. Next base: position 226,364,716 of record NC_090271.1, on the reverse strand, counting down.
AAATACCCAGAAGAAGGGAGTGGCAGCCAAGAGCGGGGTTTGAACCCAGAGTAGGATATTGATTGCGCGGCTAGGCTGCTCGCGTGATGTCAGCGAGAAAGCCATGCCAATCCCACACATGGTTAAACAGAATAGAAATATGCTACCATGTGAGAAGTAACCATAAACATCGACCTTCGACAGCCCGAAGAACAAAACAATAAAGAGAAATCCTCCACATTTAGCAAGTTCATAGATGTCCAGCGAGAACATAATGAAGAAACAGTAAATGCAGTTCTGATAGTGGTAAGTGGTTTTATTGGACCAGAAAGCACCCGAACGCCGCCCTGGAAAATAATTTCCTCTCAGAATCTTGTTGTTATTATTACGTATTTAGCAATTCAGTTACATAAATATTTTGAATCCAGGCATTAGTGGCAAAACATTAACAGTCATGGGAACATCACGACACTGTTTTTGAGATCCAGTACGAGTCCCTTTGGCGATTGCTGAATTAATAAGACGAGTTCCTGTTAATATTATTTTCCAACTAAATCACTGACTGTAAGTATACTGCATGCATAACGACATAAATACAATCCTAGCATCCCCTGATAGGAATGTGGGTAAACAACAGTAACATTTATCATACAATTGCGCCTGGTAGCTAGAACGGGACGATATTTTAAGACACCATAAACTGTAAGGCAGAGACAATCGGTGCTGTATCGATCAGTCAAACAGAAGAAATTATTAAGAGTGGGGAGGAAGTCAGGAAAATCTGAATCATAGATGGAATATGAGCCTTCCGAGTTTTCATGAAGAACTAATAAGCAACAATTATTGAAAAACGAAACATCTGCAAGAGAACAAGACGATTTACAATTAATGTCAACAATAATAAACCAGTCTTTGTTGATCGTTACGGTTAGTTGCCCAGTCGATTAAGACTACATGACTGGCCTTGTTTTTAAACTGCAATTATTTATGCATGCTGTGTGATACGAAAACAATACGGAGCGCTAACATTATGAATGTCTTCAGTTCCCATGCGGGCTATTAGTTACGAACCATCCTGTACTCCACTACGTAACGCGATAGAAGGAAGCTGCTGCTGATGTGATGACACAATATGGCCTCTATATGGGTCGACCGGCAAGAACTATCACTCAACATATCCCTAACTAAAACTTACAAAAGAATAAACGTCTTCTCGCTTTCTAGAAGGGAATTCTGCTAACCATCCACCTCATTCTAATGATTTACTGTCCTTGCTTATCAATACTGTCACTCATACGTAAGCGAATCTCAGCTCGCAGAGGGGTCTTTAAAGGCCACACTCCCACCACACGGCGGATCGCTGCAATACATTCACTGGAGGCCAAACATAGCTAAAGACTAACCAACATCATGCTTTTACGTACAAAACATAATAACCGAAGAAGAGAAGGTACATCCTCGGCGTTGAATAGATTTCTTTGTCGTAAAGATGTAGAGCATTACTGCACTGACTGTACTGCGTGCAGAGCATGCGCCGCGAATGTACCTATCTACCTCCTGTGCGGCTGGCAGCCATGCAGCTGCCTCTTCTTGGCTTGTTCCCCCGGCTACAGCTTGCTCCCCTCCCCCGGGCTACTTGCAACTCACCCTTCAACTGCTTTTCCTAGATGACTCACGGCAACTTGACCACGCCTTACACTTCTGGGGGTTTAGCTTCAATGCTCTTTCCTAGCACTATATGTGTAATAACCACAGTCATCAAAGAAAGTTAAACTAGGATGGTGCATGCATTTCTTATCTTTTCCAGTATGTACCTACCTTACTTTCTTCTAGCATTCTGCATCCCCTAGTGTATCCACAACACAAAGAGAGTGCTTACTCCTGCAGTACGAAGCGCCGCTCTGCCTCTGCCTGCAATGGCCGTGCCACCACCCGAACGTTATCGACTGGCCTACAGCCTACGCCACTCTTGGCTGGCTCGTCCGCCTCGCTCGCTAGCTCGCTTCGGAGGCCGAGGACACGTCACACTCCCAGCTCAGGCGGCTGTGGCTGGCTGGCTCCCTTCCTCACCGCGCCACACTGCCGCCATCTTGCGAAGAAGAGGAAAGCCCAAACCGTTGTTAAATGCGTTCATCAACTCTGCAAGAATAATTAACCTCGCGCTAATTGTGACGTACCATCCTTCAGAATCAGACAATACAATCCAAACACAACACAATACACTGTTGATCTTCAGCACACATTTAGAGTCGATACACATATAAATGATCTCAATATTCCACAGCTAGAGGAAGGTCACTCGAATATAGCCAGATTATTCCTTCCCCTCAAACTTTTCAATAAACCATTTTAACTGAATGAAGAAACGTCATCCGTGATACAGCAGAATGGCACCTGCCGAGGAAGAGCGATGGCACAGCGCGACAGATCGAACTTTGACCACCACTCAAGCACTTTATCGGGTTCCACGTTATCGTGCGCATGAGGCAACGCCTCTCTCCACAAAGACTTCAGCTCCCAGAAAGTATGTCCCTTCGAAACCCACCTCAGACGAACTGATAAACGTGAGCGTAACGAAGAAGGTAAACTATAGGAAATTCTTCAAAAGGGGAGTACAGCATGAACGGTCATCACTGCCGCGGTCTAGAAATAACATGGCAGCGGGTTCGAATCTCAGCCTCACCCCGAATTTCAGACTGGATTATTAGGACTAGAACGGGAGCATTTAACATGAGATAAAGCTCATTAGGTTAGCATACCTACTATTCTCCAACAGCGGCCGATGACTTCGATGATAGGCTCCCCTAAAACAACAATTCTCCTTCTTCCTGTCTTTTCCCAATTTACTGGGGTGGCACTTTACAAGGATTTGGCCGAGACGCCTGGGTGCTCTCCCTAATCCCAACCACTATGGAGGGATGTATTCACCACTGCGTGTTTCTTGCGGTGGTTGTTAGTGTGGCGTGTTGTGTGTAGATGAAGAGAAGTGTATGAAGACAAACCCAGGCCCCGAGCAGAAGCAATAACATTACGCACTTAAAATCCCCAACCCGGCCGTGAATCGAACCCGGGGCCCTCTAAATAGAAGACCAGTACGATGACCATTCATCCAAGAGTCGGACTTAAAATAATAATAATAATAATAATAATAATAATAAAGTAAATTCGAGTCCTCGACACCCCCAATGGAAGCGAGCTGCATGTGTATTTCTAACCACATACCAGCGCTCTTGTCAATCTTAAATTTATGACAGTACCGAGAATCGAACCCGTCCTCCGAGGACAGACGCTAATAGCACTAACCGTTACACTATGAAGGTGGAAAATAATAACTATTGCCACCATCAATGTCATCGCCTTGTTCGACTCCATGGCTAAATGGTTAGCGTGCTGGTCTTTGGTCACAGGAGTCTCGGGTTCGATTCCCGGTAGGATCAGGCATTTTAACCGTAATTGGTTTATTCCGCTAGCACGGGGGCTGGGTATGTATGTCGTCTTCATCAAAAGGCGTCAAATCAAAAGACCTGCATCCGGCAAGCCGAACTTGTACTCGGACACTTCCGACATTAAAAGCTATACGCCATTTAATTTAATCGTCCCGGAGCCTTTCCGAATATTTCGTGTTAGATGCTAAGAAACAGAACGTTAAAAAAAGGAATCTATTAAAAACTTCCTTCAGCGTATTTCGATATTTCGATAGGCCTATTTCGTTTTGGCAGAGAGTTAAAACGCCGGGAGCCCTTTCTGATACGCCGTGAATTGGTAAAACATTCGAACTCAGGATCAACGAGGTTCGAATTTCAGCTGTCCGGATGGAAAGCCATTATGCTAGTCACCCTCGTGTAGTTTGGGCGTCTATCGTTAGTAATAATTTGTTTGTCACAGTTTTTACCATCATTCTTCCCTGATACCCATGAAGTTTGGTTCCTTAAAGCAGCAATGATATTTGTCAACAATTTTGATCTCAAATCAACAGTATCCACTGCCTGTTGTATGAGGCAAAGAAAAAGGGAACTCTAGGGGGTCGCTTACCAGAGTCTGGCATTGCTTCAACTTACTTGTGCCAGGCTCCTCACTGTCGTCTTTCTTATCCTACCTCCCTTGGTCAACTCTTGTTCTCTTCCGATCCCGCCGGCATTATGTTTACTACGTCTATGGATCCTTTAATATTGTCCTGCCCTTCATGATCCTTCCTTTTCTCCGATACCTTCATTCCTCCAACCTCTTCCTTTTTCCTTTCTAATTAGTCTTACGAGGGAATGGCTGCCTACTAGTCCTTCCCCTTAAAACAATAATCACTACCACCACAAGAAAAGCAAGTATTTATCACTACAAGAGCGGCCAGCACAAACAGTATATTAATTATGATACAGGGAGATGTGTTTCAATTCAAGAGCCGATCTTCTTTCCTGGCCATTTACTAGGGAGTCGGATGTGATCTAAGCTACATTTTACGGCCGGATGCCCTTGTGGAGGAATATATTCACCGCTGCATATTTGTATGGTGTTTAGTAGTATGGTGTGTAAGACGAAGACAAATACCCAGCCCCGAAGCCAGAAGAATTAACCAGAAACTGTTAAAATTCCTCGTCCGATCGATTATCGAACCCGGGACCCTGTGAATCGAAGGCCAGTACGCTGACCATTCAGCCAAGGACCCAACTACTACTATAACACATGTTACGAGACGTATATAATCTGTTGCTCTTGGTTCATCATCTCAGAGTACTTGCAAGTATCTAAGTCCTGGATTCTGTAAATGTAAAGTAAGTCAACGATTTCAACCAAGGTACCGTAAAATGAGGTGATTCCGATCAGGTTGTGTGAATCCGATCATTTACGTACTTTTCAACAGTAGGAAATATTGGCACGGCATCTTAACAACAGTCCCGTACCGGATCTGTTCTGGATGAACTGGTCTACAATATTGGTAAGCTGTAGTGCACAGTCGTCGCCTACGTTTAAGGGCACAGTACTAAACATTGTTGTTGTCAACAGTTGTTTCCCATGTGTTCCACACTCGAGAAGTAAAGACATGTCAGATAAGTTTTGTTGCCTGCAAGTACCTCCGTGCAGAATTGTAAAGTTGCGATATTTTTACTCTCATACAAGGTCAACTCTTCATTTGCATTGTAGTGAAAGTGAATCTCCTAACTTCAAAAGATGCATAGAATAATAACTTTACCTACGTCATGGAATAATGAAAAAATATTTTTCTTTGTTTTTTATGAACACTTTTCTTTGCTTTGTACGTTCTGTGTAGAGAAACAAATAGTTGCGGGGCTAGTGTGTTTCTTGTAGATAATTCATTATTTTTACCCACAGCATGTCCATAGACAACACAGTTTTGACACTATCCGTATCTAATTATAATTTTGCAATTTATTTATTACAAGTTGCTTTACGTCGCACCGACACAGACAGGTCTAATGGCGACGATGGAACAGGAAAGGGCTAGGAGTGGAAAGGAAGCGACTTTGGCCTTAAGGTACAGCCCCAGCCATCATTTACCTGGTGTGAAAATGGGAACCCACGGAAAACCATCTTTAGGGCTGTCGACAGTGTGGTTCGAACCCATAATATCTCAAGTACTGGATATTGGTCGCACTTAAGCGACTGCAGCCATCGAGCTCGGTATTTTGCAATTTTGCAGAGTGAATCTGATCACGCAAGTTTATAAGGAGGTTCTGGGACGAACCCGAAAATCGATTTCCTAGAACAACCTTTCGATCAATTTGTGTTATTTCTGCCTGAGATGCAAGTTCATTTTACAGAAAAACAAAGCAAACATTACTATCAACAGCTTCCTTTTTTTCAGAAATATCATTTTATATGTACCATCTTCAACGTTGCCAATAAAATATCTAACCCTCTTTTTATAGGAAAATTTTTACGATGGTGAAATAATTTACTTTTAATTCTGCACTCTCTTTTCCCTCCTCCTTGTCTCATTTTTATTTTCCTCGTTCTCCTCTGTATCACGGTTAGGTAATGTAGAGATAGAAGTCGTGGTAAATATAGGCCTACTGTAGATATTTAATATTATAAACGATTATGATACTGAGTAAATCAACCTTAATGTCGGCAGTATATTTTTTTACCACTTGAAACTCGCGTAATTTAGGTTTTCTGGGAATCATTCATAATAATTCAAATAATATTTTGTATAGCACTACTTTTAGAAATAAGTGTACCATACTGTATTGTTTTTACAAAATAAGATTGTAATAACATTTGACAAATTGTTATAAATACTTAACATACTTTAAAAATTCAAAAATATTGATCGGATTCACACATTGGTAGATTGGTTCCGTTCTTATATGCAAACTAAGTTAGTGATCGGATTCATACCACCTTGCGAGGTGAAACTGACCAATTTAAATAATAGGTGAAAATATGAACCCCCTCCCCCATGGCACTTAAACGCCCTTGAAATGGCCTTGGCCTGTCCAGCGACCGCTGCGCAGCCCGAAGGCCTGCAGATTACGAGGGGTCGTGTGGTCAGCACGACGAAAATATAACAAAATCAGAATGAATTTGTTGACCTAACAAGGTAATCAAAATGTTAAACTTCTTAAATATTTACCCCAACATTATCCTCCTTCTGACAGTACTTTAATGAAATGAAAATCCACAGCCTGTTTCTAGTCATTCGACTAGGTCAGGAATGGAATGAATGAAGCCCCCATCTAGCAGCGAGGATAGGAACTGTACCGGCTGCCGAAACCTTTCGCACTCCTCTGGAGCAATGATTATGACTGACGGATGAAATGAAATGGAATTGGAGAGTGTTGCTGGAATGAAAGATGACAGGGAAAACCGGAGTAACCGGAGAAAAACCTGTCCCGCCTCGGCTTTGTCCAGCACAAATCTCACATGGATTGACCGGGATTTGAACCACAACACTCAGAGGTGAGAAGTCGGCGCGCTTCCGCCTGAGCTACGGAGGCTCACAATACTTTCATAATCATATAATATATTGAGGAATTCCAGTCTATTTCTGAAAGATGGCACCATGATCAATTCCATGATTTAATATTCGGTACCTCAATACTTCGATCAGTAATCAAAGGTTTCCATGATTCTACCACCAGGTGACAAGCCATTACCAGAAAGGATGTTTTCAGAGATGAATTCAATTTGGTCTGATGAAAGGAATCAACTTTCAGTTCAGCAATTAAATTACAAAATGTCATTTCATAAATGTCCCTTGCATGGACTTGTACCATAACAGTTTCTTTAGGGACCGATGACCTAGATCTTAGGCCCCTTAAAACAACAACAACAACAACAACAACAACAACAATCAATCAACCAATCAATCAATCAATCAATCAATCAATCAATCAATCAATCAATCAATCAATCAATCAAACAGTTTCCTGAAGAATAACTAAACTTCAAAATTAAGCTACACATATTCAATATTAATCAAGTAAAAATAGGAATTTTTAAATTCATGTTTTGGAATCGAGAAGGAAAAAAAGGGGAGCAAATCTGAACTGTGGGAGACAGTTATAAAGAAACGGCTAGAGCTGTTGTTACGAAATTTGAATAACATATGCCTGCAACATTTGTAAATTCCACCTTAATACTTCAATAACGAACTGTTGGTAATTATGTGGAAACCCGATATATGCGAACACTGGGTCGGAGACTATGAATACCTACTGAGCTCTCTGTTTATTAACATCCAGCCGTGGGGTAAACTTTACGTTTACAGAATCCAGGACTCATACTCGCAAGTACTCTCAGATGATGCAGCAAAAGCAACAGACTATATATGTGTCTCATAACATGTGTTATAGTAGTAGTGGAAGGTAAAATTTATGCAAATTTTCCAGTAACTATTCATGATTCAGAGAAATCTTACGAATACTCACTAATTTATTACATGCGTGACGTAATGTTTTCACGCCGTACTTTGTCCGGGGACTATTCCTTGAATCATTTCTCTAGTTCCCAGAACGAATGGCGAATTTCCCTGGCTTTACCCTTGCTTGTTACCTGTGGTCAGAATTTTCCATAGTGCTGTATAACAAGTAAGTTACAAATTGTTACATTGTTAACGTTATTTCAACTTCTTTTGTCGTGTAGCGAACTACTCCATATATTTAGCCATTCTGGCCAATTTGGCGATCAGTTTTAGCTACGTTTCACCATCAGGTGTTGACGACACTGTCTCCGAGTGCCTTCTCAGTCAGCTAAAAATCAACGTTCAGAAATTGTGCATCGATCAGTTTACTATTCGTGTGATTCGTCGAAATATTCATGAATTTTACGTCAATAGAGTGCTTCCGACCACTGACAAACTGAAGAAGCAGCTTGACAAAAATATGCGAGACTTTCTCATTATATCAAACACAATGCTTCGACAAATAGTGAACAATATTGGGTTTTGCCATTAATGCTTATTAATGCCCGTACTTATAGACATCATATAGTATAGGCTTTTGGGCTTGTGCCGTGTCAAGAAAAGAAGGTGAAATTCTTAACGTTTCGCAGAAAACTGTCCTCTGCGTCCTCAGAAGAATATCATGTCAATATTGGGTTTTGTTTTTAAAAACTGCACAAAAGGCCATCACCACCAACAACTGTAGAATAGAAAAAATTCAGAAAAAACAACCCCCATTAACATGGCTTGAAGTCGAAACAGACTAAAGAACATGCGAAACGGAAACTCCTCGGGCTTGGATCACATCGCCTCAGATATGACAAAGGCAGCTGGAATACCAGGATTAAATGGGCTCTCGGTGATCTGAGAAGGAAACAAAATCCCAAAAGACTGGAAAAAAAGGAATCATAATCCCAATGTTTAGAAAGGGCAACAGACGGAAATGTGGAAATTACAGGGGCATAACGTTGTTGTTAGACACCATGAAAGTGTTAGAAAAGATGATTGAAAAGAGACTTACGAAAATAGTGGAACATTTGCTTGAGGAAGAACAACACAAATTCAAAAAAGATCGAAGTATTATGGATCTAATTGTTGCCGTAAGAATGCTTTCAAAATAGCCTCCGTGGTTCAGGCGGCAGCGCGCCGGCCTCTCACCGTTGGGTTTCGTGGTTCAAATCCCGGTCACTCCATGTGAGATTTGTGCTGGCCAAAGCGGAGCGGGACAGGTTATTTTTTCCGAGTACTCCGATTTTCCCTGTCATATTTCATTCCAGCAACACTCTCTATTACCATTTCATCTGTCATTGCCACAGAGGAGTGCGACAGGCTTCGGCAGCCGGCACAGTTCCTATCCTCACCGCTAGGTGGGGGCTTCATTCATTCCATTCCTGGCGCGGTCGAATGACTGGAAACAGGCTATGGATTTTCATTTTAAATACTTCAAGAAAAGTACTGGGAAAAGGGAAAGAATCTTGTGAATACATTTTTGAACAATGAAAAGACCTCCGACAGTGTCCATCGGAACAAGGTCTGAGAATGCCTGGAAAACCTCAAGGTGCCAAAGTATCTGACTGACAAAGTAAATATGCTATACCAGAATTGCTACAGTGGCGTCCAAGCTGGTCCCAAACATGTTCTATCGGGGACAGATCAGAGGATCTTGCTGACCACGGGTGTACCTCAACAACATCACGCAGACAGTTCATAGAGACACGTGCTGTGTGTGGACGAGCATTGTTCTGTCGAAAACATCGGGAGAGTGGAACGGGTGGATATTGAAGGTGAGTTATGGGCAAAACCACTGTTATAGATGTAACCGTAATTTGCCTGAGTAGTCGGGATGTGCTGGTTGTACCGATATTCCCGGCTCCAACACTTTACCACGACGACACTCTCTCAGCACTCACATCCCTGTTCAAACAACACTACTGCAGTCCACCAACTCACACGTTCGCAGCGAGGTTCCTTTATATATGCCTGGTGATGAAGTTCTGGTACCTTCGGGGAGCGGAGAACGTTCGGGTTTTGCCTTCCAGAAAATCCACAGACACCAGACGAAAGACACAATAGAAGGAGAGACCGTGGTATGCCCTTAGGCCGGCTTGGAGGTCTCCGCCCTGACTCACTCATCCCTTCCCGGAAATACCGAAGGAAGTTTCCAGAGGGTTGGCAATCGGATGAACACGTAACAATATACTGTATTAATTTAGAATCACAGTTTGTGCCAGGATGATGTTTACGACAAATCACGCTTGCCAGGGATTGAGTATAAGTATAATATTTTTTATTTATCTTTTGTTTACAGTACTTTCCAGCAACAACATAAGTAAACATGACCATCACGTAATTCCGAACAATTACAACATAATTTAACTGCCTGCTGGACGTTATAAAAACTATACAAGACAGGATATGGCCGGCAAACTTAAAGTAAACACTCCCGTGCGGAGTTCGAAGATGCACGGTACAGTCTCTCCTCTCCTCTTTCTATTTCCTCGTTTATTCTCAAAGTTCTTTACCTATTTTTGAATGATTTTTGGCCATTTATAGGCACATACGTGCGTAAAAAAATGGAGTGAAACTTGTTGTTGTTGTTGCTGTTGCGGGAGTCGTTGATTGTATTGGAGCTGTGTGTCAGATAATAATGTTTAAGTGTTGTTAGTGTTCGTCGTGCTGTATTATTGTCGAGTGGTACGTGTTGAGTAGTTCAGTGTGTGGAGCAGTTACAAAGAGTGTGAGTTAACTGTGTAGAAATGACAGTGCGAATTATCGGTCTTGTCTGGAGTCGAGCCGAGTGTACAGCAGTCGTGTGATTAGGCAAGTTATCGAACTTGTCTGGAGTCGAGCCATCGTGCTGCCTGATATTCAACAGACTTGTGTTCGAAACCAAATACAGGAAACTGCTGAAGGAAGAGCCTGGTGCGTGCGAAGCGAAAGGAAAGGTGAGGCCTGCTAATCAAGATAACGGAAGAATCGTCCGTTTCAGGAAAAGACTGCCGTGGGGAGTAGAGAATTTGTAATTAGCTACTAATTAGAGAAATATTGTCGTTCTTTTTCAAGTATAATTGTGTATATGTGTGTGTTTCGATTGGGTCATCCTAGATTAAATTAGTTCAATAAAACAGGCAGCGTTTTATTCGTAACAGTATTTCGAAGAACATTTGAATTACTTTAATGGTTGTTTTGTGAAGGAGTTAAAGTATTTGTACGCTCTCAGAATCTTATACATAAGCTTTCTTCAGGCCGGTCAAACAATTACAAACTGCTTATGGACATTGATGGTTTAAAACAGACATTTCTTAATTAGGAAGCGATCATCATGCAACTGATGAAGGATCAGTCAATTTTCTTTAAAAAAAAAGTAAAACATTCTCTACAACTAACCTTCAATCTAGAGCACCTCATTAGCTTTTCGGTGTATTTTAGAATTAATCTGAAAGACGTCAGTTGCAGAATGCATTTCAATCAATTACTCATTTCCTTATTTGTAGCTAAGGTCATTCATCTCTTCTCTTCAATACTTCAAGCAGCCGTTAGACTTAGTAACTATTCCCTTTTCATAGTGATTCACAAAAATAGTCACTCAAGCGATATTGGTACAGATGGGAACCTCTTTTCGCACTCCCAGTCGTTTAGCTGTAAGTGCTTCGTCCTTGCTCTCATAGATAGCGACACATATAAATATTGAACTGGTACCAGAGCCGGGGATACCGGTACAACCAGCATCTACGTACCTGTCAGGCAAATTACGGTTGCATCTATAACAGTGGTTTTGGCGATATCTCACTTTCAGGATCCACCCGTTCCACTCATTCGACACACACACAAAATTATTTGCTTTACGTCGCACCGACACAAATAGGTCTTACGGCGATGATGGGATAGGAAAGGGCTAGGGGTTGAAAGGAAGCGTCCGTTGCCTTAATTGAGGTACAGCCCCAGCATTTGCCTGGTGTAAAAATGGGAAACCACGGAAAACCATCTTCAGGGCTGCCGACAGTGGGGGGGTCGAACAAACTATCTCCCGAAAACTGGATACTGACCACACTTAAGCGACTGCAGCTATCGAGCTCGGTCCACTCATTCGATGTTCATAACATTATGTATTCGTATCTCAATATGTTCTATACATTATTTTTCAAACATATGTTTAAAACGTTGAGAATTTAAAAAATTAAAAGCTCACATGTGCATGTAGAGCTAAAAATCGTATAAAACAGAAATACAACTAAATACCTGACATCGTGAGTTATTTCTTATCATTCACGTAAGAAAAAATAGTGAAAACGTAAATCCATAGTCTGTTTCCAGTCATCCACCGGGTCAGGAATGGAATGAATGAAGCCCCCATTAGCGGCAAGAATAGGAATTGTGCCGGCTGCCGAAGCCTGTCGCACTCCTCTGGAGCAATGATTAATGAATGACAGATGAAATGAAATGATACTGGACAGTGTTGCTGGAATGAAATATGACAGGGAAAACCGGAGTACCCGGAGAAAAACCTATCCCGCCTCCGCTTTGTCCAGCACAAATCTCACATGGAGTGACCGGGATTTGTACCACGGAACCCAGAGGTGAGAGGCCAGCGCGCTGCCACCTCAGCCACGGAGGCTCTCCAGAAAAAAATAGTATAAAATATAAAATGGAAATTACATTTTTTATAACTGTTGTTATTTACATATTTTTGATACATCTACTATTAACAGAGGTATCTGAAAAAAATCATTATCAAAATTTCCTATAAAGTTACAACTCCATCCTATACAAATCAAATAATAACAATAATAATAATAACAATAACAATAACAATAACAATAATAATAATAATAATAATAATAATAATAATAATAATAATAATAATGTATGGTGTCAGTAACCCTACTAAACTGTGTACTAGAGAATATTATCAGGGAATGGACTACCACACTATCATTAGGAACTGGACTATATCAATCAATCAATCAATCAATCCTGATATGCATTTAGGGCAGTTGCCCAGGTGGCAGATTCCCTATCTGTTGTTTCCTAGCCTTTTCTGAAATGACTGCAAAAAAATGGAAATTTATTGAACATCTCCCTTAGTAAGTAATTTCGATCCTTAAATCACCCTCCTATAAACGAATATTTGCCCCGATTTGTCCTCTTGAATTCCAGTTTATCTTCATATTGTAATCTTTCCTACTTTTAAAGACACCACTCAAACTTATTCGTCTACTAAGTCATTCGACGCCATCTCTCCACTGACAGCTCAACATACCACTTAGTCGAGCAGCTTGTCTCCTTTCTCACAATTCTTCCCAACCCAAACTTTGCAACTTTTTAGTAACGCTACTCTTTTGTCGGAAATCACCCAGAACAAATCGAGCTGGTTTTTGCTTGGATTGTTTCCAGTTCATGAATCAAGTAATCCTGGTGAGGGTTCCATACACTGGAACCATACTCTAGTTGGGGTCTTACCAGAGACGTATATGCCCTCTCCTTTACATCCTTACACAGCACCTATATACCCTCACAAGCATGTGCAGAGATCTGTACCCTTTATTTACAATCCCATTTATGTGATTACCCCAATGAAGATCTTTCCTTATATTAACACCTAGATACAATGATCCCCAAAAGGAACTTTTACCCCATCAACGCAGTAATTAAAATGGAGGGAATTTTCCTATTTGTGAAACTCACAACCTGACTTTAACTCCGTTTATCATCATACCATAGCCTACTGTCCATCTCACAACATTATCGAGGTCATTTAGTAGTTGCTCACAATCTTGTATCATTTATTACTCTATACAGAATAACATCATCAAGAAAAAGCTTTATCTCTGATTCCACTTCTTTACTTATGTCATTTTATATATATAAGAAAACATATAGGTCCAATAATACTGCCTTGAGGAATTCCCCTCTTAATTGTTACAGGGACAGATGAAGCCTCGCCTATTCTAATTCTCTGAGATCTATTTTCTAGAAAAATAACCACCCTTTCAGTCACTCTTTTGTCCAGTCCAATTACACTCATTTTTGCCAGTAGTCTCCCATGATCCACCCTATCAAATGCCTTTGACAGGTCAATCGCGATACAGTCCATTTAACCTCCTGAATCCAGAATATCTGCTATATCTTGCTGGAATCCTACAAATTGAGCTTCAGTCGAATAACTTTTCTTAAACCCAAACTGCCTTCTATCAAACCAGTTATTAATTTCGCAAACATGTCTAATATAATCAGAAAGAATGTTTTCCTAAAGCTTACGTGCAATGCATGTCAGACTGGCCTGTAAATTTCAGCTTTATGTCTGTCACCCTTTCCTTTATACACAGGGGCTACTATAGCAACTCTCCATTCATTTGGTATAGCTCGTTCATGCAAACAATAATCAAATAAGTACTTCAGATATGGTACTATATCCCAACCCATTGTCTTCAGTATATCCCCAGAAATCTTATCAATTTCAGCCGCTTTCCTAGTTTTCAACTTTTGTATCTTATTGTAAATGTCATTGTTATCATATGTAAATTTTAAAACTTCTTTAGCATTAGTCACATCCTCTATCTGGACATTACCCTTGTAACCAAAACTCTTTACATACTGCTGACTGAATACTTCTGCCTTTTGAAGATCCTCACATACACACTCCCCTTGTTCATTAATTATTCCTGAAATGTTCTTCTTGGAACCTGTTTCTGCCTTAAACTACCTATACATAACTTTCAATTTTTCACTAAAATTTGTATGACCGCTAATTATACTTGCCATCATGTTATCCTTAACTGACTTCTTTGCTAAATTCAATTTCGTATTAAGTTCTTCTTACTTCCACAGGCATTTCTAACTCTATTTCTTTCCAATCTGCAACTCCTTCTTAGTATCTTTATTACTCTAATATAATAAGGCGGGTCTTTACCATTCTTTACCACCTTTAAAGGTACAAACCTATTTTCACATTCCTCTACAATTGCTTTAAACCCATCCCAGAGTCTGTTTACATTTGTATTTACCTTTTTCCACCGTGCATAGTTAATTTTTAAAAACTCTCTCATGCCTGCTTTATCAGGCATATGGTACTGCCTAATAGTCGTATTTTTACGACCTTCTTTTCTATCACATCTATTTTTAACTATGACAAAAACAGCTTCATGATCACTAATACCATCTATTACTTCGGTTTCCTATAGAGCTCATCTGGTTTTATTAGCACCACATCCAAGATATTTTTCCCTCTGGTTGGTTCCATCACTTTCTTAATCAGCTGTCCTTCCCATATTAACTTGTTTGCCATTTGTTGGCCATGCTTCCTGTCGTTCGCATTACCTGGGCTGGGAAGACTTTGGAGAAAGGAGACGAGCTGCTCGACTAAGCGGTATGTTCCGAGCTGTCAGTGGTGAGATGGCGTGGAATGACATCAGTAGACGAATAAGTTTGGGTGGTGTCTTTAAACGTAGGAAAGATCACAATATGAAGACCAAGTTGGAGTTCAAGAGGACAAATTGGGGCAAATATTCGTTTATAGGAAGGGGAGTTAGGGATTGGAACAACTTACCAAGGGAGATGTTCAATACATTTCCAATTTCTTTACAATCATTTAAGAAAAGGCTAGGAAAACAAGAGATAGGGAATCTGCCACCTGGGCGACTGCCCTACATGCAGATCAGTAGTGATTGATTTGATACCTTCCTAGTTGACATTTGGTAAATTCAAATCTCCCGCTACAATCACTTTCCATTCCATGTTGTTCCATCATACCTGATTAGCTTATCAAATAATTCTGAATCAGCGTCAGCGCTACCCTTTCCCGGTCTGTACACTCCAAAGATATGAAGTTGCCTATTATCTTTAGAAATGACCCTTACACCTTCATGTTTGTCATCTTTAACCTTTTCGTAGCTTACAAATTCTTCTTTCACCAGAAAGAATTCTCCTCCTCTCACCATTCCTACCCTATCTCTACAATACACACTCCAGTTCTGTGAGAAAATTTCTGCATCCATTATATTATTGCTCAGCCATGATTCAACTCCTTTTACAATATCTGGTAATTATATATCTATTAAATTACTTAATTCTATTTCTTTCTTTACAATACTTCTACAGTTCAACACTAACATTTTATGTCATATAGATTGAATACAGGAAAGATAACCTCAATGTATCTTGCCTAGCCTTTCCCCAACAACACAGAGGAGGATACTCACTAACTACAGAGCCTTCACATCGCAGCTAAGAACGGTCTGAAGATCAGTGCACAAAAAAAAGAGTTCACGACTAATACTAAGGGAGCCATCTACAATCCCACTGGAAGACACCACCATTGGCAAAATCCCTGCAGTCAAGTACAGAGTGGCTCACGAAATGTCATACATCGGATATGTTTCATAAAATGTGTAAACCTGGGCTCACAACCATGTCCTTTCGTGAACAGAAACCATATTTCATGCGTGATCCGACAGGCAGCACCACATCTCGCGCATGCGTACCGGCTGCCAGTTATACAGCATGGCGGACAAAGGGAGACTGACGCGTGAACAGAAGGTGAAGGCAGTGTTGTTTTATACTGAAACAAGGGCGTAGTTCGGACCCAGGAAAGGTTTAGTGTTCGTTTACGTACTCGGTGGGCTCTTGCCGGCAGACGGTATACAGACTGGCCAAGCAATTTGAAACAGAACGCAACATACTCGAGAGAAAACGCCCCGCCTCAAGCCGGTCCGCTCACCGGAGAATGTTGCTGCAGTGAGAGCGGCTGTGGCTCGGAGCCCCTCCAAATCCACCAGAAATGCATGTGTTCAGCTGGGCATCTCTCGTCGGTCAATTCAGAGAATACTGAAGTCTGACCTTGACGTGTTTCCATACAAAATGACAAATGTTCTGGACTTCCTGTATGAACATTTCGGGCCCCGTGTGATGTCCCATCGATATCCACTGCGTTTTCAGAGCGGCTCAATCTGGCCACCGCATAGCCCCGATCTCAATCCCTGCGCCTTCTCCCTTTGGGGATATTTGAAGGAGACAATCTACCGGCTTAAACCAGAAAATGTACAGCAATTGCAAGCGGCCATTGTGACTTTCTTCCGAGGGTTGAGTGAGGACTTTTGTCGTAGAGTGATCGCGAACATGCAGGTTCGTCTCGAAGCTCTTGTAACACCGAGAAGGCGGACATATTGAACATGTCCTGCACATGGACTAACCATGCACACGTCAGTGAATGTTGTAACGCCATTTTGTATTCAATATGCTGTATATTACATTTTCTATAAACAATTTCCAGTGTATGACATTTCGTGCACCACCCTGTACCTAAAAGAGTGGATATCAGCCAATGAGAGTGAAACGTTGACAATATACGCCAGATGTGCCTAGTTGGAGAGGGTCTACCACTCCTGCAAGAGCATTTACACATCCAGATACCTTTCCAAGAATCTTAAAAACTTAAACATTACAACTCGGTAATAAGATCCCCTGTCCTCTACGCCTCTGAATATCTCTTGATGACTAGGAAGGGCCCACTCAGGAAAATAGAGCTCAAGGAATGGAAAATCTTAAGAATATTCGGACGTACAAGATAAGAAGATGGCACTTAGAGAGTCCACTGATTCAGTCGATTGCACAATGCTTGCACTTGGCCTTATAGATATTATTACTGACTGACTGAGATTCTGAAGGAGATCGGGATGAGATACTGAGAAAGTAGGATTATCTACAATCTGTACAAAAATCACTCTGCAGTGATAACAATCGAGGGCCCAAAAAAACAAACAAACAAACAGCAATCCATAAAGGAGTGAGGCAAGGCTGCAGTTTGTCCCCTCTCATTTTCAATGTTGATATAGAACATGCGGTAAAGTAAAACAAAGGTGAATTTGGAAAAGGAATCACAACCCAATGAGAGGAAAGAGATTTGCCGATGATATTGTTATTTTTTCTGAATCTGGAGAAATTGCTGAATGGTATGGACACAGTCTTGGAGGAGTACAGGATGAAAAAACACATATAAAACAAAATTAATGGAGTGCAGTCGAACGAAGACAGGTGATGCAGGGAGTATTAGAGTAGGATCAAGTCTTAAAACTATATGACTATTATTACTTTGGTAGTAGCACAACCAACGATGACAGAAGTAAGGTGGACATAAAATGCAGATTAGCACAAGCAAGGAAAGCCTTTATTAAGAAAAGAAATTTGCTCTATTCCAACAATGATATGGGAATTATTGGAAGACTTTCGCCTGGAGCGTGGCATTGCAGAGAAGTGAAACATGTACAATAACCAGCTCAGAAAGGAAGGAATAGAAGCTTTTGAAATGTGGTGTTACAGAAGAACGCTGAAGGTAAGATATGTAGATCGATTAACGAATGCAGAGATACTGAACCGAACTGGTGAGAGGAGAACGATTTTGCTAACTTCGACCAGAAGGAGTTGGAATGATAGGCCACATCTTCAGATACCCGGGACTTGTTCACCTAGTTTTTGAGGGAAATGTAGACACGTAAGAATGGTAGGGGTAGACCAAGGCATGAATATGACAAGCAGATTAGAGTAGAAGAAGGATGTAGTAGTTACGTAGAAATGAAAAGGTTAGCACAAGATAGGTTGGCATGGAGAACTGCATCAAGCCAGTCTGTGGACTTATGACCCAAACAACAACACTTAATGTAAAATAAAGATGAAATGGTTATCCATAATTAAGAAAACCCGGTCTAGAAAGCCAAGAATAACGGCCGAGAGAATTCGTCGTGCCGACCACACGACACCTCGTAATCTGCAGGCCTTAGGGCTGAGCAGCGGTTGCTTGGTAGACCAAGGCCCTTCAAGGGCTGTAGTGCCATGGGGTTATATTTTTTAAGAAAAAGGTACGGAGACACAATCAACTGTTCATTTATCTTGACGCGGTAACGCGTGACTCCCTTCCCAATATCAGACCCTAAAGTGTGCAGGATGATCGACCCAGCGTGCACTAGTTCATGTGAGAATATTTGTTTCGTTTTCTCCCCATGCACACTCGGCCGCGCCGTTGGAGAAGTCTCACTTACACAGAACCTCCTTGCAGCTGTCAACCCTAGTACACAGTCTATTCAGAGACCTCCAGATGACCCAGTTCTCTTGGTGTCCTGCAGCCAGGTTCACAGATGGCTCACCATCCAATCGATGAGACGAGAGAGATACAGGAAGAGCCTTCCTGTTCCCTGGATGACGACAATGCTCTCGGCTGTTTCCAATACAGGAGTTCAGTTGTTTAACGTAGCACTAAATCAGTTAAGCGGACTAGAACTGGAAAGGAAGTGGCCGTGGCCTTAATTAATGTACATCACTTGCATTTGCCTGGAGTGAAAACGGGAAGCCACGGAAAGCAATCAGCAGGGTTGCCAATGGTGGAGTTCAAACCCACCATCTGCCGAATTCAAACCTACACTTGCAAGGCCCGTGGCGCGCATCCAAGTCGCTCAGTTTCTGAAGGAGTATAACATTCTGGGATTCATTCAGCCCTCACCAGAAATGAGTACCAGATTAATTTCTGGAGGTAAAAGCATACGGTCTTCACGACCTCCACAGTGATGGCTTTGTACGGTTTTTACAGTTCGTGACATCATAAGATAATATGTTTATGAAGACAGAGTAGAATGTTTTACAGTACATAAGTTAATCAACCATACTAAATGAACGAGAAGGGTCTTGATGTACTGTAGAGCAGTGCCCAAAATTGTAGCATTTAGGGCAGTCGCCCAGGTGGCAGATTCCCTATCTGTTCTTTTCCTAGCCTTTTCTTATATGACTGCAAAGAAATTGGAAATTTATTGAACATCTCCCTTGGTAAGTTATTCCAATCCCCCACCCCTTCCTTTAAACGAATATTTGCACCAATTTGTCCTATTGAATTCCAACGTTATCTTCGTATTGTGATCTTTCCTACTTTTAAAGACACCACCCAAACTTATTCGTCTAAACGTTACGTCATATAGACAGACGGATTGTACCACAAGGCACCGTATTTAGCGGTCTAAATGGCTGGTCCTTTGTAACGTATTTTCTCGTGTCTCATCTATTCATGGGCCAGATTGAGTTAGAAACGTTGAATAGGGTGAAATTAGGGTAAGATTGTATCACAGTGCATTACTTTTTGGATAATTATGTGACAACTACAAACATAACATTTGTCTCACATATGGCTACTGGGTAGGCCAATGTAAGCGTAGAATTTGATGATTCTATTTTTCCTTTATGTGATTCAAAGTATGAATTATGCGTGTGAAAATTGCAAAATTTACTTACAGTCGAGAAATAGAGACAATTTTTTTGCTAGTTGCTTTACGTCGCACCGACACAGATAGGTCTTATGGCGACGGTGGGATAGGAATGGCCCAGGAATTGGAAGGAAGCGGCCGTGGCCTTAATTAAGTTACAGCCCCAACATTTTCCTGGTGTGAAAATGGGAAACCACGGAAAACCATCTTCAGGGCTGCCGACAGTGGGGTTCGAACCTACTATCTCCCGAATACTGGATACTGGCCGCACTTAAGCGACTGCAGCTATCGAGCTCGGTAGAGACAAATGTAACGACAAAATGCCATAGGACCAAAGTTGCAGACCACTCGAAACTGAACATTGTGCCATCCGTTTTGTGATAGGTCTTACCGTTTAACCACGAAATACCTTGAAATGGCGGCCTGCACCGTCATTAAAATTGCCTCCATATTTCGATATTCTTCGGGGATAAAAAGTGAAAAATTTAAAGATCTTGGAAGTTTTCCGTCGGGTACAAGCTAAAACGTAAAATTTTGCCAAATTCCAATCTTCTAGCTCGTCTGGCAGATTGTGCAGCAATCTTGATTTTGGGGAAGGGGGGGGGGGTAAAAAATTAGGACTTTCAGGAAACTAAAGCTAAAAAATATGCAGGTGGTCAATGGACGGATAGTTGTATGAAGATTTCGCCAAAATAGTCAATGTACAGACACACGATTGTTACGATTTATATAGATAGATAAGGAATCTGCCCCACGTACAACATCTTTTGGGCTATGTCCGCTGAACTTAGCCTGCAAAACCGACCTTTCATGATATCTCCCTTATTAATCCTCCCATCGAAAAAATGCACATGAGAAAAAGTTTTGGAAATGGATTTCCATAAAGGTTGGTCGATTTCCAGTCAGGATGGTCTTGTATATATTTTGGGAGAGTAAAATCACTATTTCGGTTCCCTATAAAACCCCAGTCTATTCCGGGAATTTGAAATGGTACGGACTTTAAAACCTACCTATGGACAAGTGGGTGCTAAATATAAAGTTTGGTTGAAATATCCTCAGTAGTTTTCAATTTATATGAAATACGATTTACACGGACCCGCTTTTGAGTTAAGTCCGTTGGGACTTGTGCTGAAAAACCGTCCGTTAATGATATCTCCCTTATTAATCTTCCTATCGAAATGATGCACATGAGAAAAAAAGTTTTAGAAATTGATTTCCATTAATTTTGTGGGAGTGAAAAATCATGGTTTCGGTATCGGATAAACCCTCAATAAATGTAGGTATTCAGAAATAATATTGGCCCTAAAACCAATCCAAGGACAGGTCTGGAAGAAATATATCAAGTATTTTTAAAGTTATAAGAAAACAGACAAACATACAAACATACAAACATACAAACATACAAACATACAAACATACAAACATACAAACAGACACCAAAGCTAAAAAATATGCAGACGGTCATTATTACACCTGAAACCGATAACTGTACGGAAATTTCATCAAAATAGTCAATGTACAGGCACACCGTTGTTACGATTTTATTTATATAGATACAGAATAACATCATATGCAAAAAGCCTTATATCTGATTTCACTTCTTTACTCATATCATTTATATATATAAGAAAACATAAAGGTCCAATAACACTGCCTTGAGGAATTCCCTTCTTAATTATAACACGGTCGGATAACGCTTCGCCTACTCTAATTCTCTAAGTTCTATTTTCTAGAAATATAGCCACCCATTTAGTCACTCTTTTGTCTAGTCCAATTGCACTCATTTTTGTCATTAGTCTCCCATGATTTACCCTATCAAATGCCTTAGCTAGGTCAATCGCGATTCAGTCCATTTGATTATAGGCGATAGAAAGAACAGGTAAGTAAATTCACTCAGCGACTATTCGAAGAAACATCTAGGAAGGAATGCACCGACAGAGAAAGGTTTTATGGCGACGATGGGATAGGAAAGGGCTAGGAGTGGGAAGGAAGCGACAGTGGTCTTAAATAAGGTACAGCCCAGCATCTGCCTGGTGTGAAAATGGGAAACAACGGGGCCATCTCTTCAGCGGTGTCGACAGAGAGGTTCGAACCCACTATGTCCAGAGTGCAAACTGACAGCTACATGCCCCAAATCACGCAGGCACTTGCTCGATAAACGATATATTAATGATAGCGGATTCGGAGAAACATCTAGGAATAATGATGTGAGTAGAAAGACGAGGCTGCGAGGATGGCTTCCCAGTTGTAGGGTGTCCTTTAAATAATAATCACCACCACCACCACAAGAACAGGATAGCGTTTTCAAAGGATTTCCTTAATAAAGGTTAAGACTGGTAGAAACATGTACACTTCATTGATAAGAGGAACTTTAATGTTTTTTTCTCTTAGTTTTACGTCGCACCGACACAAACAGCTCTTATGTCGACGGTGGCATAGGGCAAGGCTATAAGACTGGTAAGGAAGCGATTGTGGCCTTAGTTACGTCAAAACCATAAAATTAAGGCACGTTAGCATGGTGTGAAAATGGGAAATCACTGAAAACCATATTCAGGGCTGCTGACAGCGGGGTTCTAATCCACCATCTTTGAAGTGCACGTTCATAGCTCTGTGACACAAACCGCGCAGCCAACCCACTTGGTCAAATTTAATGTCTTCAAATACAGTATTAAGAGAATATTTTAAGAGGAGGTTGGCGGAAAAATATATGCTATTCATTAACAAAGTCATCAGAAACATTTAAATACGTAATAAAAGGCAAAGGTAACACCTCAAAGGTATTTAAGGAACTTCTTTGCCTCAGAAATGACATATTTTCCGTGGCCCAATATTTGAACGTGTACCTGTATTATTAAGTTACACGTACACTAGAGCCTCGTTAATTCGAACTACGCTAGTCCGAAAAAAGTTGAAAAGAAAAATTTAAAATACATTTTATTGTAATAGAACCAAGTAATGAAAAGAAACATTGTATAAATCCATTCTGCCCAAGTTAGGCTTACTTGCAAAAATTAGTACTGTATAAAGGACAAAAAAGATAGGAAAGCCATCTCCATACAGGCCATGAAAGGCCCGTGCAGGGGTGGAAGGTAAGGCTTCCACTGTCCGTAACCCCGGCATCTGGTGGTGGAGAATGGTCAGCTCTACGTCTGCCCACCTTTTCTCTCAGGAATTAACCTAGTACTCATTTTTGGTGTGGGCTGAGTGAGCCTCAGGCATAATAAAGGACAGTCAAATGAAAACGCGTCACCTGTCAAATATTCGAGTAGAATATTTCATACCTCAAAAGTAATCACCAGAACTGTTAAGACATTTATCCCACTGGGTGATGAGACAGTCAATGAAAATGCTGGCGGGCCTAACCTTGTCATATACGTCATCGGATGCAAATCGATGCCCATGAATGTCCTTCTTCAGCTCCTCAAAGATGTGAAAATTGCGTAGGGAGAGAACTGGGCTATAGGGAGGTTGTTGAAGAGTTTCCCCACCAAAATCTCTGACACGTATCCCTCACAGAGTTGGAAGTGTGGGGACGGGCGTTGTCATGAAGAAGAATAGTGTCGTTCGATAGCTTGTACGGGCATTTTGTCTCAGAGCGCGCCTCATTTTCTGCAGCGTGTCTTCATAGCGCTGTGCGCTGGTTGTGGCGCCATCCTCGAACTGAAGAAACACATTTACATGATTTACATCGGTTTAGACGTGGTTCCGTTGACAGCCCGCCAGCTCTTTTCAAGAAAGGGACTGACCATTTCCTCAACAAGTCGGATAAATGTCTTAACAGTTCTGGTGATTACTTTTGAAATGTTCTACTGTACGTTTTGGCAGGTGACCCATTTTCATTTCGCTGCTCTTTATACAGGATGAGCAAAATAAAGCTGGCCCGGAAAATATTTGTAAGACGGACGTAGAATTGACCCTTGTTTATGAACAGGAGAACTGCCCATCACATGACGTGCTGAAAAACCGTGATTTCGATCCACCAATCGATTGCTGTCACATGTCTGCGCGTGCGCATCTCCCGAGTACGTCGCTGTGTCAAAACGTGTGACTGAGTGAGATGAGCAGACGTGTGTAGTGACCATTTCAATGCAACACAAAATGGTGCTCACGATAAAATAGCGCGTGTTCATTGTCGAGTGTTATGCGAAGCACATGTTCCGGCAAACGTAAGCAGAACTGCTTGCACAAGAGTTTAAGACTGGAAATGTGTTGGCAGAACCTCCAGCAATGTCTGCAATGCAAAACTTAGTGGTAAAATGGCGCGAAACGGGCTCGCGAAAGGAGTTCAAACACTAGAAAACATTTCTTGAGTGAAGGAAACCCTGGAATGGAGTCCGACGAAAACGCCGTTTATCTGTACAAGTGAGAATTAAGTGATCGCCGTGTCGAAACATTATCAAAAAGGATCTGTATCTGTATCCTTGTACTGTTATACATGCGTTAAGCGTCCAGACGAACCTTCGCGTATTGAGTTCTGCCGGAGGTTTCTGAGTGAAGTGGAGTCAGGACTTCTAGATCCTCAGGTTTTCATTTCTTCAGATGAGGCCATTCCCAGCATCTCCTGTGATGTTCATTAACAATCCCGCGTCAGTCCTATTCTAAATATTTTCCGGGACAGTTTTATTTTGCCCACCCGGCACAATAATCTGAATTCCAAATTGAAAATAGAAATACTGTGTCAACTTGACCCTGTAAAATTAACATCCACCGGGCGAGTTGGCCGTGTGATTAGGGCCGCGCAGCTGTGATCTTGCATCCGGCGGTATTAGGTTTGCGAGACCTAAGAAGTATTACACTGTCGCCGTCAATGAAAACCTTTATGATTTAATGTGATATTAAGGGGGGGGGGGACCTACAGCTATAACAACCAAAAAATGTATATTTCACTTTTTTATTCCTCAGCAACAGAAAGTACTAAAGAATTGTAATTTGGTCTGCCAATCACACTATGCTTTGCCAATATGTTTGTGTAACTACAAGTCATATGGCGAATGCATTTCATGAAATTAGGCATTTAAAATGGCGGCTGCATATTGTGCACTGTTCCACCGTTTCCCTAATATTTTACACAAATATCATTGTTTTTCAAAAATTCTTTTTTCATTGTATTTACTAATGCAGTAGCCAGAGATTGACCTAGAATCATTGGAATCTATGAAGAAAAAATTTTTTTAAAATCTTATATTAAAGTGTAACTTTTTTGCACGTTTATTCACAGAATAATTAAAAAAACCGAAACTATGACATGTACAGCAACACTTCTAGGTTGTATTGTTCTTCCCTATAAGATACACATGTGTACTAAATTTCACTTCATTATCTTGAAAACTCTGGCAGTTACTAAGAAAACAGATTTGAAAATCCAAAGTTTCGGGAAACGAGCAACAAAGTTACCAATGTGTAGGAAAACGTCGGTGACAGTCCTGCACTTTTTTGGTCAGCATACGAAGTTCATATTCACAGGGCATGTTCAATAATATGTTCTGCAGAAACGATTAGCATTTCACTCATCTTGGTTCATCTTATGTCCTGTTGCCTAGCAGGCACTGGGTCCTGCACGGGCACTGATAACTTGTTCCATGCTAGATTCCATCGACGCGTATAAGGCGCGAATGGCGTCCTGGGGTATAGCCATCCATGCTGCATTCACCTGGTTCCACAGTTCATCTTTGGTGGTTGGCATTGGGTCACAGCGCCGCACCCTCGTTTCACCATATCTCGTACATTTTCGATGGGACAAGTCCGATGATCAGGCGGGCCAGGGCAACAGTCTAACATCCTGTGACAACAATAAGACATGTGTTCGTGCAGCAATATGTGGTCGTGCATTGTATTGCTGAAATATGGCGTCTGGGGTGTCGTGCAGAAAGGGCATGGTTACGGGTCGCAAGATGTCATTCACGTAGGTCATACTGATCACGGTGCCCTGGACACGCACCAACTGTGATTTGTGGTTGTGCCCAATAGCACCCCACACCATAAGGCCTTGAGTTGGCGCTGTATGTCTTATGCGAATGCATTCAATGTGATGCCTCTCCTCCTTTCTGCGGAGAAACCAAAATGCGGCCATCATTTTCAAACAAATACAACCTGGATTCGTCCGAGAACACTATCTGCTGCCATTCCTGTCCCCAGTGACGTCGTTTCATACACCATTGCAGTCTAGCATGTTTATGCGCATTATTAAAAGGTAGGCGGAGAAGTGGACGATGCGCCGGTAACCCAGACCGTAATAAACGGCGACGGACTGCCACTCCTGATAGTGTACGATGTGTTGCACTGTTCCAATGTTGCGCCAGAGCCGAGGAGGATGCAGATGTGTCCTGCGATGCCATTCGGATGAGGTATCGATCTTCTCGAGGGGTGGTCTGGATGGTGCAACCAGACCCATCTTGTCGTGTTCTATGGCCTTCTGTGAACTATTCTGTACACACCCGTTGCACTGCCGATACACTTCGTCCCACACGAGCAGCAATTTCAGGGATGGATGCATCACATTCTCTCATGCCAAAAATGCGCCCTCTTTCAAACTCACTCATTTGACGGTACGGTTCTCTTATATGTCTGCGAAGCATCCTGCACTTCTACTCAAGTCACACTGATCCATTACCTTCGGTTTATAGCGCCAATGAGAGCCGCAGGCACATTTTACCAGTCGGTGGTGCTGTGCCGAGATATCGATGTGGACCTTGAACCTCAGGGCCGACATGTTCTTTTATATATTTTTTATGTTACGTAATGGCGTTAGGCCTCGGAAGACCATGCGGCGAGCATTTACAGGGTGAGCATACATTTATGGTACATACATTTCGTGGTTGAAAAGAAAAGTCGTATTTTATAGATTAATATTACAGTCTGATAAATATTGGCAAATTACAGCGCAAACTTGTGGAGTAAGGTTTGATAACAGGATGGCAACTGAAGTTGGCAGTGGGGTATTTAACTTCACCAAAGAAGAGTACAGATGGTTCTTTTGTCGGGAGTACTTTTTACAGGACAGTATACCGAAATGGTTCGAATGCTAATCATTTCTTCAGAACATACTAATGCACATGTACTGTGAATATGCTTCCTATCTCTAATTTTTCAAGGTGTCCTGGTTTTTATGTACATGGGTGTATTATTATTATTATTATTATTATTATTATTATTATTATTATTATTATTATTATTATTATTATTATCCATTGTCCGACTCCTTGCATGAAAGTTCAGCGTATTGCCCTTCGGTTCATAGGGTCTCGGGTTCGATTCCCGTCCGGGTCGGGGTTTTTGATCGCTTCTAATTAATTCTTCTTGCCCGGGGACTGGGTGTTTGTGTCTGTCCCAATACTCTCCTCTTCATGTTCAGTCGACACATCACACTACCAACCACCACAGAAACACGTAATAGTGATTACATCTCTCCATATAAGGTTGGCGTCAGGAAGGGCATCCGACCTTAAAACAGGGTCATATTTACGTGTGCAGCTCTGTTCGCGCCCGCGACTCCACAGATGTGGGAAAAGCAGCAGCAGCAGCAGCAGCAGAATATTATTATTATTATTATTATTATTATTATTATTATTATTATTATTATTATTCATCGTTAGGGCCACTAAGGACCGCGAGAAATCAACTGTTTGTCTTCTTGCAGGCCCACCAGGTTTCCATCTTTTCGGAGTGTGCTTTACTTCATGCATCAGAATGGAGATGCTGCAGTCGAGTTGGGACTTCTTCTTTATGAACCTGTCTAAGTTTGTGTTTGAATGGTGATTGGAGTTGAATGTCTGTTTCTCTGACTCCATACTTTACACGATACTTATCGATCTCCACCAACCAAGGAGGAATCGTTTTGAGATTTCTGAAGTAGGATAACAAACGTTTACAGATTATTTCAACTGGCAATCTGAAGAGGTGAGCCAAAAGAGTTATTCTACTTTTCCGGATTATGATTTATATCTTTTAGGTGTGGGTGTATATTTCTAAGTTGCTTCGAAGTCTGTAAACACCATCTTTGAGGTTGGGACAAAGAATTTTTCGGATAATCCTCCTTTCCATAGTTGCCAGTTTTTCAAGCAGTCTGTGCGTTCGAAGTGTTAAACATTCTGCTGCATATAATGCTTCAGGTCTATTTACAGTCTGATGTCTAATTTTTATAGAGATAAATTTTATTATTATTATTATTATTATTATTATTATTATTATTACTATTATTGCGTTCAGCCTTCAAAGGACCACGTTACAATTTCAATTCTTTCTCCTTAGTTGTTCTTCCCTTTTCTTCCCAGTATTCTTTCATTGTTTCACTGTGCTTCTTTTTCCTGTCTTCGGTCCACTTTGTGCCTGTTTTCTTTTCCTTCCTCCCTTAGAATCCTTCTATTTGTAAGACTTTCTTCCTAAAAATCCTTCTTTCCATTAATTCTTCTTCTCGTATGTTGTTCCTTTCCAGGTATTTCTTGACTTCTTGAATTCAGGTGGTGGTTGATTTATTTCCTCTAAGGTACTCGAAGATTTGTTTAATTAGTCTATTGTCATCCATTATGTAAATGTGTTCAAGAAAAAGCAATCTCATTTTTTTATTGTTTCTGATATGTTTTCTATGTTCTGGTAAATTTCATTGTTATTTATCAATTTCCAAAACTTTGCAATTCTTAGAGGACCTAATATTTTCCTTATAATTCTTCTTTCCAATATTTCTAATTATTATTATTATTATTATTATTATTATTATTATTATTATTATTATTATTATTATTATTATTATTATTTACATATGTCTCTAGATATAGACCAGTGGCTCCCGAACTTTTTCAGCCAGAGCTCCCCTTCCGCAAACTCTGCAAATCCTAAGCGTCCCATACCGTTATTACAAACACGTAGCACAACTTAGGATTTTTTAAAAAAACTGCAAGAATCAACTCACTTCTAAAAAAAAGATGTGTGGATAAAACAAGAATGTAATTTGAAAAACATAAAATGTCATTATCAAGCTGCTATTTCAATTCCTAAGTGCTGGCATAAATATATTTTGAATTAATTACTGTATTTTCACTCACATTAGGGTAATTTACATTTAAAAACAACCATTTTCCTTTAATAATTGAACCTGCGCTTCAGTAAATAGACCTCAGATATTTTTAGCCTTCTATGCCTTCTCTCTCTCTGCCAGTATCTTTTCATCCTTTCTCCAACTTCCTTCTTCTGCTCTCTTTTTTTTATTTTTTATTTTATTTTATGAAAGTTACTTTACGTCGCACCGACACAGATAGGTCTTATGGCGACGATGGGACAGGGAAGGGCTAGGAGTGGGAAGGAAGCGGCCGTTGCTTTAAGGTACAGCCCCAGCATTTGCCTGGTGTGAAAATGAGAAACCACGGAAAACCATCTTCAGGGCTGCCGACAGTGGGATTCGAACGCACTATCTCCCGAATACTGGATACTGGCCGCACTTAAGCGACTGCAGCTATCGAGCTTGGGCTTCTGCTCTTCCGTATAGGACCCCCTTTCCTCAGTTGCGTTTCTCCAGTCTCCTGGAAACTACGGAACTTTTTGACGAGTTGTCTAAATCGATTTCTGTTCATGTGAAAATATCGCTCATAGGGTCGGTTGGTGCATGCATTTCAGTGGGCTTGGCAGACATATGTAATAGCAACGGCTGGCTCGGTGAGGAAAGCAACGGGAAACTACATCACTCCTCATTTCCCTAGTACGCCTCTTCAGTAACGCCTAGGCTATTTATGACAGCTGTTGGCGGAGCTGCAGAGGATCAAACCAGCCTTCGGCCTGAATACCCAACATACAACATACAACAGTACCGTAGGTTACAGACGTATCTCACACATGCATTCTGACCACGTTGTAATCTGCTCAATAACTTGCTCCGAGCGTCTCTATAAATCGCGTCACAATAGTCCAAATTGTGGGAAAACCAGAGCTTCTACCAGCATTTTTTGAGTTTTTCAGGAAATACGTATTTATATCCGCGCAACATGTGCAATGCAGAGAATGCTTTCTGTGTGATGTTCGTAATATGCGTTTTCCATGACATGTCATCATCGAAAGTAATGCCTAGGACTTTTACTGATGACATGAATAGTATGTTAGTATTACACAACCTTATAGATGGAATCTCTGGTCGATTGACCTTCACGAGTAGTTTCGGGTATTCAAGGATGATGGCTTGCGTTTTTGCTTGGTTTAACCTAAGACCACATCGCAAAGACCAAGAAAACGAGGTGCCGAAATTTAGCCCCGCAAGAGTTCTTTTACGTGTCAGTAGGCCTAAATCTACCAACACGAGGCTGACGTATTTGAGCACCTTCAAATACCACCGGATTGAGCCAGGATCGAAGTTGGGGTCAGAATGTCAGCGATCTACCGTTTGAGCTACTCAGCCCAGCGTCTGAAAGAGACATGTTGTGAGTATGAATAAACGAAGGATGCCGAAACAAACCCTACAATATGTGCCCACAGGGAAAAAATCTATTGGACGTCCGATGGAAAGATGGATATTAGTTTCTGTATTTTCCAAATCACATACAGTATTTCTTTTTTTTCTTCTGAGGAAGTTGCCTGTGGCCCTCCCCCACCATGTAAAATCTCTCACTCATCGCTAGGGAGCCGGAAACGAGATATAATTTCAACTCTATCTCATTTACGGATTTGTTAGTATGGAAGAATGATATTCGGAGCGCGGCTAGTGTGTCTGAATGTTATGAGACGTGTTAGACTACTTACAGAGCTGGTCATGCTGCAATAGCACTTTCTGGCCCAGCGAGGAAAGGGACGAGAACCCCGATAATTAGAACTAAATGGATCTGTAATCTGTAGCACGTAATGCTATGCATACAGTACAGTAGGACCTCATGCTACTGCTACGTCGACCGATGTGATGTATGGCATCATCAAGCAGGTTAAGTGAAAGTTACCTAAATTGAGGGGGAAGTGCAATATAGTTTCAGAATACATTATAAAATACAGTAATTAAGGTTTTATGCAGCAAATGTGTTTTGTAATTATACAGTATCCAAAACAAAATTACTTAGGGTATTTGTCATTTCCACGTTTATCGTTTGAATACTCTTACATGTACAATATACAAGAATTGAATTAAATATATACTCTACTGTGTTTGTATTCTAGTCCGCTAAACACAAGCTTAAGCCATCATGTTTTAAGTGCAGAACTAAGGTTAAATCTTGTCTTTACATTGCACGAAATATTTCATTTAAAAAATTGCTCCTCTAACACGGATTCACAAAGAGATACTGAACCGAACGGTTAGAGGAGAACGATTTGGAAAATTTTGACTGGAAGAAAAGGAAGAATGATAGGACAGGTCTTTAAGGCACCCAGGACTTGTTCAGTTGGCTTTTGAGGGAAGTGTAGCGGTAGACCAAAGCATGAATATGACAATCGAATTAGAGTAAATTTGGAGTCGTGATGATCCCCGATAGTGGTAGTTACGTAAAAATGAAAAGTTTATCACAGAATATGGTGGCATGGAGGGCTGTATCAAACCAGTTTATGGACTGATGGTCCAAACTGGCTAATATCACAGATTTTGTTCGGATTATGCAAAACTTCGGGTTTGCGGGATTCTATTGCAACTCACTCCTCCCTCATCTTGCCAAGTTCACCTCATTACAGTACCACCATCTTTTCTTCTTTTTTCAGTTCCCTCACAATCGCCTAACATTCTGTGTTGCTTAACAGATACAGCGTACCCATCCTTTATTTTCTAGTCCCATGCCACTTAAATATTTGGAATCCCTGGTGCAGTTAGCTGGCTGGTTAGTGACCACCTGTTCAATTCCATCAGAGATCTACGGTTTTATTGTTGTCTGGATCCTTGACTGGATGATCAGCGTACTGGCCTTCGATTCAGAGGACCCTGGACTCGATTCCCGACCAGGTCGAGAATTTTAACTGAGTATGGTTAATTCATCTGGTTCGGGGACTGGGTGTTTGAGTTCGTTTCAATACACTTCTCTTCATATACATACAACACAACACACTATTGACCACCACAGACATATGCAATATCGAATATATCCTTCCACATATGGCTGGCGTCAGGAAGGACATCGGGACGTAAAAATGAGTCACATCCACAACTGGAGCTGATCAGAAACAAGGACAAGAAAAAGAAAAAGAAGTCTTGTGGCTTTATGTCAAGAATACACTCGACATGCAGTATAACAGGAACACCGGTGCAATTAATTGTGTATTCACCGGCCACCTCTTGCGACAAGCTACCTTTCTTACCAACCTGCTGGAAGGGAAAATCACGGGGAAGAAAGGCCGAGGACGACCGACGAAAAAAGTCCTTCAAGACTTGGCACAGAGTCTTCATTATTGTTCCTATTATGAGATGAAACGAGGAGCTGAGGACAGATGGTTACATAGACAAGGTATTGCCTCTAGACACTGATGATGTGTATGTTGAGTTCTCAGTCCGAAGCTGGTTTGATGTTGTTACAGATGGCCTAGGCGTCACTGAAGAGGCATGTAGGCCTACCCTCGTCATTATAAACCATCTTCCTTGACGTCTGGATTTCGCTACAATACAATCTACAGAATTACGAACATTTGTTCGTCCGATAGTGTGCTTCCTGCTATACGCGCTGTTGCCGATACCTCAATCGCTGTGGACAGATGATTCTGTCCTTGAATTTAAAGAACAATATAAATTTATTACGCCAGTTCTTCTTCTCATTCTTTCCGGAAGGCCCTTTATCCCGAGTACCCAGGTCCGCCGGGCTGAGTAGCTCAGACAGTAGAGCGCTGGCGTTCTGAACCCAACTTGGCAAATACGTCAGCCAGTCAGCCTCGTGTCGGTAGATTTACTGGCACTTAAAAGAAATCCTGCGGAACAACATTCGTGCATCTACGCGTTTCCGAAAACCATAAAAATGTAGTTGGTTGGACATAAGACAAATGACTTGCAAACAATATTACTACCCAGATCCTGAATTTCCTTCTTTCTTGAACCGGTACGTCACAAGCACCGATCAGGTCCCTTCACAGCAGTTGCACTAACTCAGATATGTTTTCGGTGACGATGGGACAGGGAAGGGCTAGGAGTAAAAAGTAATACTACTTATAATGTTATAACTACAGGGTGGCCACAGAGTGGACGTAACCTGCCACAACCCCCTTCGAAACTATGACTATGGTTGAATGACTGATATGGACACCTGTCTCACCTGATGCTTTAAGAATCCAGAACATCGTTAAAAAGACCGTCCATTTCTTGGCACAGCTGAATTCTGGGCCATGTCCTGGCAGATGTTTTGAGGAGATAATCCAGGGTCACTTCCGTGAAGGCATCTACCACAGCTGTTCGCAACTCGTAAGTTGTGCGATATCACCTCTTTCGGACTGTCTCCTTGATAAAACCTTAGAGAACATCATCAGGTGTTGTGAGATGACGACTTGTTGGACGTCACGCAAGGGAGCTGGATAATCATTAGAACATATTCCAATCCATTGGCTGCATATGATTACCAAGATTAACGATAAATGATTACTAACACAGTCACCAATAATTCAATACAAGTTATCGCGAAATAAAATGGGGTACAGTATTGTCTACCGTATATTTTTTAAGGTTTTCGCAAACATTGAAGTATCGAGATTTTGACAAGCAGGAGTTCGTTTACTTGCCAGTAAACCTACCGACACAAGGCTCACGTATTTGAGCACCATCAAATACCACCGAACTGAGCCA
This sequence comes from Anabrus simplex, assembly GCF_040414725.1. Classification (NCBI taxonomy): domain Eukaryota; kingdom Metazoa; phylum Arthropoda; class Insecta; order Orthoptera; family Tettigoniidae; genus Anabrus; species Anabrus simplex. The sequence goes on along the minus strand of NC_090271.1, from coordinate 226,330,887 downwards.
GGATGGAACCTGCCACCTTGGGTTCAGAAAGCCAGCATTCTGCCATCTGAACCACTCGGCCTGACAGGGAAGGAAGCGGCCCTCAGCATTTGCCTGGTGTAAAAATAGGAAACCACGGAAAACTATCTTCTGGGTGGCTGATAATGTGATTAGAATCCACCATCTCCCGAATACAACGTATAGTTGCACGGCCGAATCGTGTAGCCACCTCGCTCGCTATATTATTATTATTATTATTATTATTACCGAGCTCGATAGCTGCAGTCGCTTAAGTGCGGTCAGTATCCAGTATTCGGGAGATAGTAGGTTCGAATCCCACTGTCGGCAGCCCTGAAAATGGTTTTCCGTGGTTTCCCATTTTCACACCAGGCAAATGCTGGGGCTGTACCTTCGTTAAGGCCACGGCCGCTTCCTTCCCACTCCTAGCCCTTTCCTGTCCCATCGTCGCCATAAGACCTATCTGTGTCGGTGCGACGTAAAGCAACTAGCAAAAAAATATTATTATTATTATTATTTCCGGTTCCATTGTTGAGTGGTCAGTATATTGCCGTTCGGTCCTCCGAGCCCTAGATTCGATTTCCGACCAGGTCGATTAATTTCAATCGATTAATTTCAATTAATTTAATTCCCTTACCTCGGGGATTGGGTGTTGTGCTGTGCCCAACATTCTTGCAACTCATACTCGTCCACAGCAGTATTATCCAGTATAATAACGTATGGTTTCCATGCACGACAGACGCCGCGCCGCACGCCTTCGCTGACAGGTCTGCCTTACAAAGGCTGTACCAGCCTGGCCAGTGCCACATGTAATTATATTATTCTTATCCTCATGGTATTCTTAAGGTACAAACAGGTAGAAGATAACGAATGGAGCACGTAGGAAATTTCAAGTATTTAAGCTATACTTTCTCCCGGAATGACACAAAAGTCAGGCAAATCGATGCAAGGCGTAGGAAGGTAATCGCAGTGAGTTCTAAAGACGATGCATTCCAAGATGGAAGTGAGCTAACACATCAAATTGCCCTTACATCGCCGTATTTTCAGATCGATTTTCCTGCACAGAACTCCCCTGTGGGTGGAGGCAGTAGAATAATACCCACGGTATCCCCTGCCTGCCGTAAAGGACGACTAAAAGGGGACAGGGGCTGTTAACTTGGGAGCGTGGGTTGGCGACCACGGGGTCCTGGGCTGAGTCCTGTCATTGCTTCTACTTACTTGCGCCACTCTCATCTATACTATTCCGATCTCCCGTGGTTAACTTTTGTTCTTTTCCGACCCCGATAGTATTAGGTATCGAGATGTAGGGCTCTTCGTGGTTCTCGTCTTCCTGTGGCCGTAACTTAAAAGCTTTTCAGTCTCTCAAACACACAAGTTCAATATAAATATCACACTAGCATATAATCATAAATGTCCGACTTATTGGTTGACTGGACAACGTTGAGGTCTTCGGTTCAGAGGGTCCCGGATTCGATCCCCGGCCGGGTCGTGGATTTTAATCGCCTCTGATTAATCCTTCTGGCCCGGGGACTGGGTGTTTATGTTTTTCCCAACACTTTCCTCTTCATATTCGCACAGCACACTACACTACCAACCACCACAGAATCACGCAATAGTGATTCCATGCCTCCTTATAGGGTTGGCCGTAAAACATGGCCAAATCCACATATGCGACGCAGTTCGCACCCGCGACCCCACAAGCGGTAGAAAAAGAAAAAGAAGATAATCATAAATATTTTCAAATACCGTACTGAGTGTGACTTGATAGAATCTGATGATGTTCTTTTAAAACGAAATATGCCATTCTTTGTTTAATAGTGTATACTTTTATTCCTGGTTTAATAATATGTTTTTTAAAGATATGTTATAGTGTAATATTTATATCGTACTCGTGTGTTCGACAGAATGAAAAGCTTTTAAGTTACACTAGCTGATGTACCCGTGCTTCGCTACGGTACGGATTTTTACATTGTATACACCATTCTAGGTTAGGTAGTGTACACGTTGTGAGCAAGATTGTATTCAATTGCAAAGCTCTTAACGTTACCCTATAGTTCATTCCATGTTAAGAAAACAGTATTGCTGTTATGAAAATAGGGTTTCCATATCGAACGGCTCTGCTCAACCCCACCACGGGAAAATGGCGGCACATAAATTTGTGAAATTCAGTATTTAAGTTCAAGATAAAAAGCGGAGAAAACTAAGCTGCTAATTAGTTTTATGAACTAAAGGGGGCGGGGGTTCACAAGGGCTATTTTTGGTTTGTACGGAATCAGTGGTACACTACAGCGCATACAAAAAACCTCAGCATTGAAGTGTAAGGCAAACTGGGGCAGAAAATAGAAAAAATAGTATTTTTTATGTGTTCGAGGGAGGAGGGGGGAGGAATGCATTTAATAAATTTCCCCAAGCAACGCGGGGTACTACTGTGCTGTCGTATCGCTCACAAAAACAATAGTAAAAATTAAATGCGGTCGTAAAAGGGGTGGTAAAATTAAAATACGCTTTAGAAAGAACAGCTAAATAACAAAACCAAGCACAAATAAAACACACGGCATTTTTTTTATCAGTACAAGTTAGGCCATGCACACCACAATACCAAAATCTTCAGTAAAAACTTCTGTACAGTACGACAATAATCACAAATTCTCTACAATATACAACCAAATCTCACTCAACACAAGACAAGTACTTACTGATTTAAAGCCTAAAAACACACACGCAACAAATAAATACTGTAGATGACTTCACTACAGAATTTAGCTGTCGGCGGTTCACAGAGTGGAGGACTGCAGGAAGCTTGTACCAGAGCAGCACAGAAGGAAAATGAAGGATGGCAACGAAGCGATGGCTGTTCCGGCCATTGTGCTTCCTCCCTACAAATATATTTATGAAAAATAAAATGTCATGTAGTAATTTTAATAACTCACGGGCAAAAATGCGTCATCCTTTTTATCTGTCTTTCATAATACGTTACAAAGTACAGTATAATATCCCTTAATCACGAGGAATTATGGGTGTCTCAGAAGGGGTGTGTTCACTCCTTGTAGGTCCGTAAGAGCAATACTGTTTTCTTAACGTGCAATGAGCTATAAAAACGCGACGGCGATGTCACCAAACATCTTTTCTCATATGAAGACTGAGTTAGGGAATTTTCACTGTAATGGTAGACCCGCTTGCATACCATCAGTCACAATAAGGTTGGGGAGCTTTCATTTTAATGGTATACACTCACTCTCCATCTGCCTTTTTACATCCTCAGAAAGACTGTCTTATTGGTTTTCCCAACTGAAATGAACATACATTACAGTGACATCAGTAGGAATGGCGCAATTAAAAGCAATGCTTTCATATGAAATACTCGATCAAATCACAAACCACACATTTTCTCACATTTAACGAACAGGTCTAAGCTCCCAGTCCAAAGTTTCAGAGCTGGGATGACCAAGCCGCAGACAGTCGTGATCCGTGAACACTCTTCGTCTTTTTTTCGGCGGGGAGGAGGTCGAATATTGGAGACTCCTAGGGCAAAAACCATGCCCTTTTACTAATCTATTTCCTAGGAGTACACGATGAGTCGGTAAATATCAATTCACTAGACTGGCGGCGGCGGCGGAAAAATCTATCTGACTTGGAGGCAAATTTCTCCTTCACTGCTAATTTGGAATACAATTAATGTAGAATTTAATAACAGTGAGGAGGAAGAAGCTTAAGAAACCGCTCTTTTCAGGGTTGAATTTTGAGTAATTTAGTGAATTGTGGTGCTATAATTTGGAATAGGCCTAAATTGTTATTCTAGACCAGGCCATAGGCCTACTACTACTACTACTACTACTACTACTACTAAGTGAGCCTCTGCCTTTAGTATGCACACTGCTCATTCAAAACAGCGCGTCAGAGTGGGGATCGTACAGCTGGAATACTATGATGAAAATATATGGACTAGAGGAATGGCATGCTAAGGAAGAAAGTTTTCTAACTCCCCGGCTATTTTCCGCCAGTAATCAGTCAGGCTATTATACTCGGTACGCAGCAGTAATCCCATCTATCGGAGTTGAGAGGCAGCATAAGAGATAAAGAACACTGCCACTAACAGTGGTCAATGTAATGTTATTGTTCATCTATGTTATGTGCTTTCGATATTGCAGGCCTTCACATTTAGTCTTCTTCCAACTCTGAAATACCATTCCTATCATAGTCGGTACGGTAAAACTGAATAAAATATACATGGTCTGAAATTGTATTCTCTGTAACATTTGTTATGTAGTACTTTTAGATAGGACCAATAACATAGGTACCGGTATTTAAAAACTAAATTTTAGGCGCCTTCCCCTAAACTACAATTTAATCCAGTTTGAATAAAATTGTTTATAGCTTAGACTGTAGTTTCTTATTCGCCGTCTCTATATACCGATTTTCATTAAATTCTGTTAACCCATTTTCTCCTGGCTCGGCGTTGATATGGACTTTGCAACAAAAATACTAATTAATGAATATCTGTGTTATAGCCGGTACGGTAAAAATGTATAAGACACAAATGGTCGGAAATTTAATTCTATATGGCTTTCGTTATGTAGTATTTATCGATAAGACCACTAATAATATAAATATTTGAGAATTAAATTTTAGGCCTTCCCCAAAGTACCATTTCACTCAGTGTGAATAAAATGATGTATAGCCTAGATTTTAGTGGCTCGTTCTCCGACTTTGCATACACATTTTCAATGAGATAGGACCACTAATAACGTGAATATTTAAGAATAATTATTTTTGCCTTCCCCTAAACTACGATCTCACTCAGCGTGAATAAAATTATTTATAGCCTAGACTGTAGCGACTTATTCCTCGACTTTGCACACCCATTTTCATTAAGATATCACCACTTATAACAAATATTTGAGAATTAAATTTTAGGCCTTCCCTTAAACTACCATTTCAATCAGCGTGAACAAAATTATTTATAGCCTAGATTGTAGCGACTTATTCCCCGACTTTTACATACCGATTTTTATTAAATTCTCTTCAGCCATTTTCTAGTGATGCGTGTACAGACAGACAGACAGACAGACAGACAGACAGACAGACAGACAGACAGACAGACAGACAGACAGACAGACAGACAGACAGACAGACAGACAGACAGACAGACAGACAGACAGACAGACAGACAGACAGACAGACAGAAATTACGGAAAAGTAATAATTGCATTTCCTTGTTACTGTGGACATGGCCGATACAGAAATACCATTATTTTCAAATTCTGAGCAATGTACAGACAAAAACTCTTATTTCATATATATAGATTTAACCGAGTCGACACTGTAAAGTATGGCTTCCTTCCTAACAAAATTTCTCTGGTCGATACTTTCATTTTTCGAAGTGTCCCATCCCTTCAAACATTTTTCTCTCTGATTAGTGTTAATAGAGGATGGTTGTCCAGTTTTACATCGTCACCACCACTATCCTGCACAGAAGCCAGTGGCGTAGCTAGGATCGGCCCATGTAGTGGGGGGTGCGGTAGGCCCTCTACACACGGAGCTACTCATTAGAAACGTGACTGGTTTGTAACCGGCGTCACAAACTGGTTAGTAACTGAATAGTGACTCGGCTCCACACACGAAGCTACTGTACGGTGACGGATTCTTCCTGATTAGCCATTTGTAAAGTTTGGTGCGGACTCGCTAGATCGCTTCTCAACTTTGCTTGAAAGTCAACCACTGAGTCAAGTGACGAAGAAGACATGAGTGTGTTTCATTATTTCAGGAGAAAAAATAGAAGAAGGTATTGGTTTCTCCCATATCTTGAAAAGAACATCCACTGCAGATTATTCATAGCAGTAAAGGAGTTCGAACAAACGGCTGCTAAATTTATTTTTTATCGTATGACCAAACACAGTTATATGGACTTGGTGCAGCTTATTGCGCCTGCCATTCGACAGCGAAATACAAATATGAGGGAATGTGTGAGTGCTAATAATTCTTAGGTAAGAAAAGTAAACTTAATTTTTACAAAAAATTTAAAAGCTTAGAAAATAATTCCATGCTTTGTCCGTAATGTCCTTTCTTGCGTAATCCTTCAGCGTACAATTGTACAGTACGGGGTTATTAATAATCTTGACCATGATGGTCGGGATTGAATCCGTATTGACTTAGTAACAGTAAATATGTTGGAAGATGGTCTGCCTAGTCAATACTATTTATTTATTTGCCTTTCACCTTAACATCTAGTACATGTTTCGAGAATATTATGCATTCTCTTCCTCAGCTAGTGGATTAAAATTCAGTATACAATAAGACCTGACTAAAATAGGGAGGGCCCTCATTAAAAGTTCAAAACAATGAGTATACAATGAGTATACAATTGATTAATTCTTCTGGCCCGCGGACTGGGTGTTTGTGTTTGTCCCAACACTTTCCTCTTCATATTCAGATATCACACTACACTACCAACCACCACAGAAATACGCAATAGTGATTACATCCCTCCATATAGGGTTGGCGTCAGGAAGGGCATCCGGCCGTAAAACAGGGTCAGATCCACATGTGCGACACAGATCGCACCCGCAACCCCACAAGCGGTAGAAAAAGAAAGAAATATTGTTTATTGTCAGTTTCTGTTTATTTTCTTTTTTTTTAAATTTCCCTGGTCCGCCTCTGTGGTGTAGTGGTTAGTGTGATTAGCTGCCACCACCGGAGGCCCGTCTTCGATTCCCGGCTCTGCCACCAAATTTGAAAAGTGGTATGAGGGCTGGAACGGGGTCCACTCAACCTCGGGAGGTCAACTGAGTACAGGTGGGTTCGATTTCCACCTCAGCCATCCTGGAAGTGGTTTACCGTGGTTTCCCAATTCTCCTCCATGCAAATGTCGGGATGGTACCTAACTTAAGGCCACGGCCGCTTCCTTCCACTTCCTTGTCTATCCCTTCCCCCACAAGGCCCCTGTTCAGCATAGCAGGTGAGGCCGCCTGGGCGAGGTACTGGCTATCCTCCCCAGTTGTATCCCCCGATCCAGAGTCTGAAGCTCCAGGACACTGCCCTTGAGGCGGTAGATGTGGGATTTTTCACTGAATCCGAGGAAAAAACCGACCCTGGATGGTAAACAGATTATAAAGTAGAAGAAGAACATTTCCATGGAGGGGACGGGGGTGTTCTAACCCCCAGTAACCCCCTCCCCCTTGGCTCCGCCCCTGAGACTCGACGGATCTTGTTAAGTTGGAGGGAGATACAAGAGGGAGCAAATGCAAGCAGGCATTTGTTATGAAGAGGCATACACTAACAAGCAATGAAAAAGGAAAAAAGGTCACATAAGGAAGATGAGAACATGATTGGGAACACACAATATGATAAACGTAATGACAGGTGGGAATCGGAAAAGGGAGCAACGGATAGGGCAGATAAACCTAAAAACACAAAAGGACAAGGAGAATCTCATTAATTCATACACTGCTGTCTTCGAAGTGGTAAACTCTCGTCATCAGTCTCAGTTCTTCTCAGCTCCCCCTGTGGATGGCCGTGGTAGAATAACACCCACGGTATCCTCTACCTGTCGTAAGAGGCAACTAAAAGGAACTCATAGGGGATATTAACATGGGAGCGTGGGATGGAGACCACGGGGCCCTTAACTGAGACCTGGCATTACTTGTGCCAGGCTCCTCACTTTGATTTATCCTGTACAACCTCTCTTGGTCAACTCTTCTTCTTTTTCGAATCCGACGGTTTTAGAGCACTCGAGGCCTAGGGAGTTTTTCATTTTCACGCCCTTCGTCGCCCTCGTATTTCTTTGGTTGATACCTTCATTTTTCGACGTGTCGAATCTCTTCCATGTTCCCCTCTGATTAGGGTTTATAGAGTATGGTTGCCAAGTTGTACTTCCTCTTAAAAACAATCACCACCACCACCACCACCTTCTTCTCAGCCCTTGGTGAGATCGTTTCTGCTTCCCAGCTCAGAGGGCGGACTTCATCCCTCACTGAGGAGCCATTTTTACAATTCTTCAATTTTTATGTGGGAAATATGCGATAAGAAGAAAGCCAGATACACATATGAAAAGGGAAAAGACACAAAGATGACGATGACTGCAAGTGGTAAAAGACTAGGAACACAGGGCAAACACACATGAAGGAAAGAAGTCCAGCGGGTCACTGGAAGTAAGAAAAAGCTACAAACAAGTGCAAATCAAGTCGTGTACTGTATAGAAAGATAGGATTTTTTATTCTTTTTTATAACTTTTAAGTTCTTCAGTCTGTTGAAACTAATTTATGAATAAATACAATTTAGAAAATGCCTGAAAAAAGAAACAACTTAATTAAAATAGAACTACTGAACAAAGCGCATGCGCGTTCGTAACAGTGGAACGATTCCCGCGCGCGAAGCGTCAGTTGAGAGTTGTGAGCCAGACTTTCAGCTATCACCACGTGATTTCAGTGTTATGATAATTTGTGTTTCGAGTGAGAAATTCTGATTTGAAATCCGGGGAGAAAATGACTTAGGTCAAATCTTACGTAGTGTCCAGTGGTCTTACATCAAAATTGAAAGTTTGCGGGGAAAATCACCGGGCGAAACTCTCGGCGATCTACAGTGAATCACCTTAATATTCGGACATCGGATGGTATGGGACAATCTGAACATTAAATGTGTATTTTCTTGAGCATACAAAAAAGAAAGTTTGACAATTCAAAACACCAATGTTTCCAATATGATTACTTAATAATACAAGTGTATCAGAACAAAAATGACTTGTAGATAAAAAAATCAGTCGTCACCTTATCACATAACAAAACCACTTTAATATTCGGACACAAGGATCATAATGACCGAAACTGTAGCGTAACATGGAACTCAAACCAACCTAGTACTTGGTGGCATTGCCACGTTGTTTTATGATGGCTTTCAGTCGTCGTGGCATAGAATACTCTAACTTTTCCGTGTCCTTAGGGCTAATATTAGCCCATTCTCGTATCATTATTCGTTGCAGTTCCTTCTTTGACGTTATTTTGGACTTCCTCGCTCTCTTGTCAAGTTCACTCCATAAATTCTCAATGGGATTAAGATCCGGGCTCTGGGGTGGAGTTTCAAGCACCTTTGGGCAGTTGAACAACAGCCACATCTGGACATTCGCTTTATGCTTAGGATCATTATCTTGATAGAAATGAAAAGTGTCCCTGATCCCAAGCTTTGTAGCACTTTGGTGTAAATTCTGCTTCAGGATGGCTAGATACTGTTTAGGGTCATTTATATGTTCAATATATATAGGCCTATATTATAATCGTATGGCCTCAGCTACCGTGTGCAGACATTTCAATTTGAAGCCATCTGGCTGTCTGCTCGTCAATTTCGACGTTCCGTTTTACTCTAGGCCCACTAGATGGCAGACAGAGTAAACCGGATCTCTCTTGGGCGTCTATGCCTGAGATTTAATGAATTTTGTCGGGTAAATACCAAATGTATCACCAGAGATCTTTTACATGCCGACATCGTACGACATGGAGTGTCGAATGGACTTTTTTCCGCCCTTCAAAAACCCGACTACCTCTGCCGGGTTTGAACCCGCTATCTCGGGATCCGGAGGCCGACACTCTACCACGGATCCACAGAGGCAGCTGTATGTTCAATAAACGATATTTCACCCACTCCAGCAGACGAAAAGCACGCCCATACCATTGCATTCCCGCCTCCATGTTTGACAGTTGGTTGCAAATGTTTCGGTTTTAATTCGTCATTTGGTTTGCGCCAAACCATTCTCCTCCCATCCGATCCATGAATATTAAATTTGCTCTCATTCTGAGTCCTTGTGTACATTTGGCAAGGCAAACTTCAATCTTTTCCTTCGGTTCACTTCACTAATGAATGGCTTTTTCCTCGACACCCTCCCGTTAAATCCGGCCTTTCGAAGAGTCCTGCGCACAGTTTCAGGGTGAACTGATTTGCCAGCTTCCTCTTCTAACTCGCGTGCAAGTTGTGGCGCACTCAGTTTAGGATCGTTTCCTATTTTTCTTAAGAGAAGTCTTCCTTCACGAGCAGTTAGCTTTTTCAGTTGACCCGTTTGCGGTATAGACTCAATCCTGTCCTCTTCTTTAAATCGCCGTACAATGTCATTGACAGTACTCTTACTCATACACAACATTGACGCAATATCTCTGCAACTGCGTCCCTTTGCATTGTGGAAAATAACCAGTTGGCGCTGTTCAAACGTTGTGTTTCTGCCTCTGCGCCCCATTGTACGTACAGACTAATCCCTGTCGTTCTGTACAGCGCTGCTCACTGCAATGAAGTTCAGTGATACGTATCCTACTCCTTACGTTTCTCCCTTGCCGCAATTAGGTCAGGTAGTCACGTGCAAATGGAGTAACGATGACGTGTCCGAATATTAAAATGATGTGTAGAATCTCATTATTTCCTTTTCTATCACTATCAGAACACTTCACCAATTCGCCTGACATTTAATCTTGTTGTGATACGTGCGCTAAATACTCACGAATTGTTGGACGTATGTTTGTTGTATACACATTTATTTGCGAAGAAATTAGGTCAGGTAACATTCCATTATCTGTGTTGTCCGAATATTAAAGTGACCCACTGTAGTTGAAGTTTGTGGGGATAGTGTGCTGGATTGAAGCACAGTATTACAGTGGCGTCCCGTTTCCGTCAAGGCCGGACACGTACTGAAGACAACCCAAGGAGTGGGCGACCGGGAACCGCAACAGACTACACTTCCGCTGTCATTATTGACAACATTTTGCAAGAAGGTCGACGCAAAACATGCGAAGACATTACAAATGAAGCAAACATGCCTGTTTCTTCGGTGTTACGAATCATAACCGAGAAACTACAGTAAAAGAAAAAGTCGCTGCAAAATCATTTGAGTGAAGAGCAAAAAACACGACTGCATACTGCCGAACCAGTACGCAGAGTTCTGGAGAATTATGAATGGGAAATCCTTCCCCCATCAACACTACAGTCCTGGCATGAGCCCACCAGACTTTGATCTGTTTCCAGAACTCAAGAAACCGCTCCGAGGGAAACATTTTCAAAACACTGATGGAGCTTCTGATGAAGTGACCCGAGTAATCAGATAGATCAACCGAGATGGCGTCCTAACGGGAATACAAGACTTGCCGAAACGTTGGGCCTCTGTTGTGGAGAAGAATGGAGATTACAGTGAAGGCCTGTAAAGACATTTTGTGAAAAAAATACGGAAAGAAAGAAATATATTAAGCCATAATTTTACGGTGTGCAGAATTTTTGAAATGACCTTCGTATATATATATATACTAGCTGATGTACGCGTGCTTCGCTACGGGATTCTCAGAAAGACTGACGTTGTGGTTTTTCTAACTGAAATCAACATAGGTCATTACAAAAACGTAAGTATGAATGTTGCGATTAAAAGCAATGCTATCATATAAAATACTCGATCAAATGGAAAGCCGCACGTTTTATCACTTTTAACGAAGAGTGCTGCGGTTAGATTGCGGTGCCTATCTAATAGTCCAAAGTTCCAGAGCTGGGATGACCAGGCCGCAGATTGCCATGAACACTCATCTGTCATTATTCCGCTAAATATGCACACTGTTCATTCCAATCAGTACCTCAGAGTAGGGATTGAATAGCCCGAATGCTATGATGATCCAGTGTGTTACGTACCAGTAGTATCAGAAAATTTATAAACCAGAGGAATGGCATGCTAAAGAAGACAGTTATCTAACTCACCAGCTACTTCCCATCAATATTCAGGCAGGCTGTTACACTCTGTCCGACTGGGCGAGTTGACCGTGTGGTTAGCGGTGCGCAGTTGTGAGCTTGCATCCGAGAGATGGTGGATTCGAACCCCATTGTCGGCAGCGCTGAAGATGGTATTCCGTGGTTTCCCACTTTCACACCAGTCAAATGTTGGGCCTGTACCTTAATTGAGGTCTAAGTCACTCCTAGCCCTTTCCTATCCCATCGTCGCCATAAAACCTATCTATGTCGGTGCGACGGAAATCAAATAAAAATACTCTGTACGCAGCAGTAATCCTAGCTACCGGAGATGAGGGGCAACAGAAGACACAAAGCACATCACGACAAACAATGGTCAATGTAATGTTATTGTTGATCAGGGTTATGAGCTTTCTATATTGTAGGCCTACACATTTAGTTTTCTTTCGACTCTGATTTGTAAAATATTTTATACCGTAAACTGTAGTTTCTTATTCTCCGACTTTACATACCGATTTTCATTAAATACTGTTTACCCATTTTCTCGTTACTCGGCGCTGATATGGACTTAGTAACAAAAATTCAAATTCATGAATATCTTGGTGATCATAGCCAGTACGGTAACAATGTATAAGACATGAATAATAGGAAATTTAATACTATATAACCTTAGTTATCTAGCATTCATCGACTACACTTCTAATAAGAAATATTTGAGAATTACATTTTAGGCCTTCCCCTAAACTACCATTTCACTCAGCGTGAACAAAATAATTTACAGCCTAGACTATAGCGACTTATTTCCTGACTTTGCATACCGATTTTCATCAAGATAGGACTACTAATAACAACAATATTTGAGAATTAAATTTTAGGCTTTCCCCTAAACTACCATTTTTCTCAGCGTGAATACAATTATTGACAGCCTAGATTGTAGCAATTTATTCCCCAAATTTGTACACCTATTTTCTTTAAAATACGATCACTAATAACATAAATAGTTGAGAATTCAATTTTAGGCCTTCCCCTAAACTACCATTTCACTCAGCGTGAGTAAAATGATTTATAGCCTAGATTGTAGAGGCTCATCCCCCGACTTCACATACCGATTTTCATTAAATTCTCTTCAACCGTTTTCCATTCTCTTCAACCGTTTTCTCGTGATGCGTGTACAGACAGACAGACAGACAGACAGACAGACAGACAGACAGACAGACAGACAGACAGACAGACAGACAGACAGACAGACAGACAGACAGACAGACAGACAGACAGACAGACAGACAGACAGACATTACGGAAAAGTAAAAAGTGCATTTTCTTGTTACTATGGACATGACCGATACAGAAATACCATTCTTTTCAAATTCTGAGCAATGTACAGACAAAACTCTTATTTTATATATATATATATATAGATATACTAAAAGATGGGAACATGAATAGGAACTCCTAATAGAATAAATATACATCGGAAGAGGGGGTCGGCGGATGCAGAGTGGGTCTCCGCCCACATGGGCCACGGCTGTTCCGTGGTCCAACAGCTCTGCACTCCGACCGACCAGAGGAAGGGCGGCCGCAGCTCTGCCATTGCTCTACGCCTCTGCATGCGGGAGACGTATGTTGTAAGGCTTTTTTTAAATAGCTACATAAAACACTCGTACTAGTGTGAAACATGAACAGAGCATTCTAAACTAAGTTATAAATTTTTATAATTACGTATGTTACTTAAAATCTGTGTATTAAAATACAGAGACTAGATTAATCCTTATGGGATAATAGACACGTCGTAAAACATTTATACACATTTTTAAATTTAAAGCTCTTTGCGTTATCGATTTGTTGTAACTATTATAAAACTAATTGTTACACCCAGTTTTGATAAAATTTTTCTTGTAGGGCAAAACTCATACAGCTATAAAGTATGTACGATTAGCCTTAAAGAGTAACAAGAGCATTCCTTTAAAAATTTATGTCCTTAGGCACTTTCTAAAATACTAAAAACTAACAGCTGATTTCTAGCATAGTGTTCTCTTTACGCGGGTAGAATAACTTATCATTGTCCATTTTTAACATGAAACAGTTCCTCATAATATGTAATCTAAAAACCATCTATAATGTACAGATTTTCTTCCGTTAGGCATTGTAGTTCCTCACTAACTCTACGCTTGTCAACTTGGTGCTCGAGGTCCGTGTTAGTTCGAGATCGTTCTAAACTCATTCAAATCCACCTGGAAATTGAAATTCTCAAGATATCTCGTCAATCAACGCACGGCTTCAGCCTTACACTAATATTGGATCAACATTGAAAATACAGAGGTAATACTTCTAGCACATCATCAAATTAAGCTGTTTTAGAGCAGCTGTACAAGGACTGTGACATTAGATCTTTTAGATACTGCTATAGCGCACATGGGTCTGGCCAGTACCTACTACAGCAGGTAGTAGGTACTGGTATGGCCCCACAAAACTTGGCAGCTGAAGGAACGGGATAAGACAGAGTGAGTCAATAAGCGAGCTGTTACGGTGCACTGTGGTGGTGTTATTCATTACAACGTGGCCTGGATACAACATTTGGATGACTTCACACGGGGAAGAATCATCGGGAAACTGGAAGAAGGACGAAGTGTGAGGAGTGTAGCCCAGGAGTTTGGTCATACTCACAGCACTGTTTCACGTGCATGGGGAGCATTCCGAACCACAGGCACTGCTGCCCGAAGGAGAGGAGGGTGTCGACCACGGTCAACTACAGCAGGTACAGCAGGGAAGAAGGGACTCACGTCAAACAGGGAGTGCAATTGCAAACGCATTTAACAGGACTGCAAGGCACCCAATCTCATGCTCCACAGTGGCACGGCGACTTCATGGGGTGATCTGTTTGCCTGACGACCATTACGTTATGTTCCGTTGATAACCGCACATTGGTGGCACCGTTTGCGATGGTGCCAAAAGCATCAGGTCTGGACCGACGTGGAGTGAGGTCGCGTCCTCTTCTCAGATGAGAGCAGATTCAGTCTGAGTAGTGATTCTAGACGTACCTTATCTGGCGAGAGGTGGGAACACGTAATGTACCCAGGATCATTGTCGAGCATGACCATTTTGGTGGTCCAAGTGTTGTGGTGTGGGGAGGCATAATGTTGCATGGGCGTACCGACCTCCAAATCTTTGAACGGGGTACACTCACTGGTCAACGTTATTGTGACAGTGTACTCCTTTCCTATGTGCGTCTTTTCAGGGATGCATTCGGCCCTGACTTAATTTTTATGGATGACAATGCACGACCTCATCGAACAGCGCAGGTGGAGGAGCTCTTGGAACGAGAGGATATTTGGCGAATGGACTGGCCTGCCCGTTCCCCCGCATTAAATCCCATCGAGCATGTGTGGGACATGTTGGGCAGACGTATTGCAGTACGTCCACATGCACCAACAACCATCCAGCAGTTGTCAACCGCGCTGGTGGAAGAATGGAACTCCTTACCAATCTTGTGACCAGCATGGGAACACACTGAAGAGTGTGCATAGTTGTCCGCGGTGATCACACACTCTTTTAAGAAGTATGTCCCTTCCTTTGTGATGTCCAGGGGGCCATCATGAGTCTCAGAGATTTACGTATAATTTATTGTCTCTGTATAAAAGTGTCTTTTCTGCTCTGTTCCTCTCATCGCATATTCCTTTCAGTTGCCTACCGTACCATACTGTAGCAGTTCTTCCTATGTATGTTTCAAGTTTCACCCGGATGTGTTACGCGGCAGTGACACAACATGAGAAAATAACTTTCGTCCTTAAGTTTTGCACAGCAGTGTTGAAACAGTATCTTGAAAAGTGATACCATAGGCTATAGTATACAGTGACACATAGTTCTGAAATGTAATCTCTTCACGAAGTATGATTTACAGAGGCGTTTAATTTTAAACTTCCTTGCACTATGATAATAACGACATTTACAATAAGATACAAAAGTTGAAAACTAGAAAAGCGGCTGGAATTTATAAGATTTATGGGGATATACTAAAGACAATGGGTTGGGATATAGTACCATATCTGAAGTACGTATCTGATTATTGTTTGCATGAAGGAGCTATACCAAATGAATGGAGAGTTGTTATAGTAGCCCCTATGTGTAAAGGAAAGGGTGATAGACATAAAGCTGAAAAATACAGGTCATTAAGTTCGACATGCACCTGATTATATTAAACCTGTTTGTAATTCCAGCACGATATTGAGCCGTGTCCTGACGGCCCCTAAGAGACACTCAGATTATTATTTGCCATATTATATAATTTTATGGAAATAAATTTCAGTCAGACATGGTGAAAGAAGTGGATCGCAGGATAGCTGAGACCGGAAGTCCATGGAGACAAAGTCGCTGGATATTGCGCGATGTTTCCTCGGGACCGTGAGAAAGGCTTAGCGTTACCAGAAGTTAGCACATCTCGGCACGTGTAGAAGACGTTGGCCAAGAGGAACAGTCAGTCAATCAGAATGCGTGGGTGTGGCAAATATGGAGTCTGGATCGCGCGGAATTGATATCCCAGGTTGACCAACATGGACAATTGCATGGAGAAGATATCGCTATAAAGCAATCAGTTCTGTTAGTTGACGGATTTCCACAGGTAGGAAAGTGTAGTATAATGAGGAATACGCTATTTAAAAAAATCTGAGTCACTTTTATATCGTCAGGAGTGTGTTTTATGGTGTGTTTTAATTAATATATAAGTCATTGTGAATGGCAAGCACGCTGATTGGTTGCTTCTTTAAACATGCGGGAATCCCATAGCTACAACGCCTTTAGCCAAGCTCCTCCAGTGTCCCAAGCTTTGGGAGCATCGCTATGATGGTGGGAGTCGACGTGGCGTGAACGCTGTTCGGTATTGCTCTGATTGTGGGAGCCGACGTGGTGTGAACGTTGTTCGGTATTGCTCTGATACTTGTGCGTGAATGTTGCCACGTGGATAGATATATAATAGTGTATGGTTTTACGACCGAGAAACAGTGCTTTTAGTCGTGAAGTTTACTGAATTAACTGGTGCAGTGCTAAATTGCCGATTTCATTATGGCGCAAAGTTTTACTCCAGATAAATATACGATAATAATAGCCGCAGACTCGAAAGTGAAGAAGAAACGCTCAGCTGTATTGCATTTTCGTGTAGGTCGCGTTCCGCGTAGAACTTTCGAACCGAGACGCGAGCCGCTCTAACTAAATGTATACAAGAAACCCTAATTGATTAATTTTAAGTGTGTTTGTTTGTCAGTAACGTTGGGTTAGTTCACAGCTAACAAGGGTTTGTTCGGCACGTGCAAATCGAGCGGTGAAGAGACATTCACCTAAGTCTTCTGTGTTGCAGTGTACAGGAACTTTCATCAAGAAGATGGCACCGCCCATAGAAGAAATAAGATTGTTTCCATGTGTCAAAGCAGTGATCAACATGGAGTAAGACACCACCATGGCAAGGATGTGAGCCGTTGCCAATGTCCAGAGAGTCGTCCAAGATAAGACGCATGTTTTTAAATTAGATGGCATATTATATGAATTATGTTTAAATACTAGTGAAGTTTAGATAGGGATTTTTCTTTAACGTAAATTTTGCCTGACGGCATGTGTTTATTTTACATTTGTAATGCTGTAAATACGGATAGAATGAGAATGCATGATTTCTATATTTTTATTTTACTTTGTTGTTACTTAGTTGTTAGGATTTATTTTGTTGTGTCATTATGCATGATAATTAGCTCAATATTATTCCGATATTCTTGTACATTAGAGATAGGAGGATTCGATTGACAAGATCATCCACTTTCCGAGTTAAACACTTGCTACGTTGAGAGTAAATTCAATTTAATGGTCTCTTAGAAAGTTAGTAACAGTTAGATTGCATGACGCATGTTATTTCAGGAGCTGACATGTGTGGAGCTGTATCGCAACGTTGATTGAGAAAGGAGTCTTCCAATGTAGGTTGGAAACTGTTTTGAACAATGATGTGTATGGGAATCGAACCCGGATTTATAATGGGAAAGTCTGATGAGATTGTAAGAAATATGAGAGGTTTTAATGCATGCTGATTTATGAAGTTGATTATGCAGGCCGATTGCATGCCTGATGAAGTGAGAAGAATGATGTGCAGTGAATATGGCCCTGCAATTGTATTTTCAGAGAATATTGAGAATCAGAATTGACGGGAAATTGATGCCACGCCAGTGAGTCTGATGTGTGTGATAAATTATTGTAGCATGCTAGTAAGAACCACGATTGTATGTGAGTTTCCGTGCAGGAAATATGAGATCGACTTACAGGTTTACTTATCAGCCGTGTTTACACAGACAGCGTGAATGAAATGTTATTTCCGTGATACAATCTTGTCGAACAGTAACCAAGCCTCAGTGCAGTATTGAGTTTTAACATTTCTTTTCAGACCACAGCACATCAGGAAATATGTGACGGATGAACGCGCTTTTGGGTGCGCAAATGCAGCAGAAGAATGCAATGTTGCTCAATGCTTTCCACATGTTTAATAAAGGATAATATTATGTTTTCTCTTACATGATGGTGTTTTGTGCTATTTCATGTTGTTTTGATATGTTGTCTTGTTGCTTAATGGGGAACTGATTGAATGTTGGTGGTCAATCTAGTTTCACTAGATCTTTTGGTGAACCGCGTTTCACGTCGAGTCAGTGTAGTATGTAAGATTTCCCTTTCTTTATCCGATGTATATATTTGAGATACTTTGCTAATATTGTGTTCATTGTAAATATAGCGTAGGGAAATTCCACTAGTCACACTGCGTCTTAATTTTCTTTTATGTTAAATTTGCGACGATTCTCCGAAATTAAAATCCGTATCAATGTGATACTTAACATCGTGTTACTCCATGCGAATCGAATACGTATTTGTATACGCATACTATTATGAACATGAACTTTGGACAATCATGTGAAGAATATTTTGAAGTTCACAAGTATTTAATGTTTGAACTTTTCTTTTGCATTTAATTAGTTAAATGATTAACGTTTTAATATCCAGTTCGTTTCAATTTTTGAGATAATGTTATTATCATTTTTATTATTTGATTTTCTTTTTATGTTAGTATGATTCGGGGTTATTTTGTAAATAAACTCATCCTACCCCTTATTATTGTTTCTCATTCGAGTTATACCTCCATTTTCCTGTCATTTACATTATTAAGTCAGAAACTTCGACTTTTAGACTTGCCCATCGATAACCAACCCACTTCTCTGCCCAAACCTGAGTTAGTCGGATGTTTATACAGGAATGGAGGCATCGTCCTGGAGGGTTACTACCCCTGGGTACGGTACAATATAGCAGGTGTCTTGGATTCAGGAGGTCAAATGAACTGTATTGCGATTGACCTGTCTAAAGCATTTGATAGGGTGGATCATGGGAGACTACTGGCAAAAATGAGTGCAATTGAACCAGACAAAAGAGTGACTGAATGCGTTGCTATATTTCTAGAAAATGTATCTCAGAGAGTTAGAGTAGGTGGAGCTTTATCTGAACCTGTAATAATTAAGAGGAGAATTCCTCAAGGCAGTATTATTGGACCTTTATATTTTCTTATATACCAGGCGGCTCCCGAACGCCGTACTTTCTACTTATAAATCTCCCGCATGCATAAATGATGAATGGGATATCTACCAGCTGATTTTCACAGGGGCACTACTGCAAGCGGGCATGTTTCCGATACGTCAGAATATGAAGAAATAAGAACCGGACTGTCGCTCGCAGCATGTTACTCAGCGGTACAGGTCTAATGCACCCCTTGCATTAGTGAACCTCGTTTTCCACCGCATAGTTTATGGTACAGCCGCACTAGATTTGCTGTCGGCATTTCGGCAATGGCTGGTGTGTTCAGCAGCGCCGAATACACAAACATAATTTTGATCTACGGAGAATCTGGTCGAAATGCTGCCGAAGCTCGCAGACTGTATGCACAGCAGTTTCCAAACAGACGTCTGCCTTCTATACATGTATTTCGCCGAAAAGAGCTGCAGTTAAGAACTAATGGATCGTTCAAGGTACATATGAGCAGGGACAGACCCGTCTGCGACAATGCTGGCGTTGTGCAGAATGTACTGCAATACTTTGAAATCAATCCTTCACACAGTAAGTTGAACTTCATCTTACTCTGATGATAAAATAATAATAATAATATTAATAATATACAAACCATCGTTGTTACAAACGTGCACATGTTCAATGTTACTTAGGGCAAAGACGTGTTGCGGATGAGCTAGGAGTATCCCAAGGGTCAATAAAAAAGGTTCCGAAGGAGAGAAAATTGCGCCCATATAAGGCGCACCTACATCAGCAACTATATGGAGATGATTTTGATTGCAGGGTAACATATTGCAGAAGAATGGCCGCGGCATTACAGGAAGATCCAAATTTTATCAGGGGTGTCCTGTGGAGCGATGAATGTTACTTTTCGCATGATTCCATCGTCAACACACACAATATCCATTATTGGGCTCCAGCAAACCCCCACTGGGTTCGAGCACAGCATATGCAACTCCAGTGGGGGGGGGGGGGGGGTTAACGTATGGTGCGGTATTCTGGGAGACTACAACATTGGGCCTGTTTTTATAGCCCCTAGGCCAACTGGTAGGCGTTATCTGGAATTTTTGGAGACCGAATTGTCTCTAGAAAACCTTCTAGAAGATATTCCACTGCAGCTAGTACCGCAACATTGGTTTCAGCATGATGGTGTACCATCTCACTAGTTTCGAGCCGTGAGGGAACATCTGGATGCACGATATCCTGAGCGGTGGATAGGTAGTGGTGGACGCTGGCAGTGGCCACCACGATCACCTGATCTCACCCCTCTGGACATTTTTCTATAGGGATATATGAAATCGAAAGTATACGAAACTGAGCCAGAAAATGCTGAACAATTAAAACAACGAATTCGTGAGGCCTGTGCTACAGCGACACCTGAAATGTTGAGACGTGTCCATACAGACATTGCGAGACGTGTTCAGCACTGCCTGCACCATCAGGGACATGTTTTTGAGCATATATATTATGAGTAGTTGTAGAAGGAAACGTCCTGTTAGATCCAAGTGTGACATTGTAATTTTCTCACCTTGAAGCTATAATAATATGTACAGTTTTTCATACAAACAAGTTTTTTATATGGTAGAATGTCTGCACCTGTATAATTAATAAATTAAATTGTCTTTTCTGAATCTTTGGCGTGTTTACAAACAGTAGCGGTAATTAGGGGTGGGGCTAGGAGGGACAGTCGCCCCACTTTGTGGAGTAAACATTACATTTGTATTACACTTTAGCCAGCTGGAACTAGGAATTATTTAAAAAAGCTATTTGTGCAAGCCTTGTTGTCTTATCTGCTCATTCCTTCCTTTATTTTCTTTAATTATTAACACAATTATTGGCGGAAATGCGCAAAAAATGCCGTTTGTCGTGGCTAACCGATCTGTATAGCACTATGGCATGTAGTGGAGACATTGCATGTGCTGTGAGGAAGGGTAGTAGAGGTACATATTTTTTGCCAAGGTCGTGGACACTGAGTTATAATTCACTCGCTTGCGCGCGCATTCTTCAGTCTGGCAGTCTCTTTAGTGTCTGTTTGTTTCTTTGCCTGTATTCAAATACTAAATGATTTTTAATTGCATAATCATGCCGTACTTCTATTTAATTGTACCGGGCGAGCTAGCCGTGGGGTTAGGGGCGCGCAGCAGTGAGTTTGCACCCGGGAGATAGTGGTTTCGAATCCCACTGTCGGCAGCCCTGAAGATGGTTTTCCGTGGTTTCTTACTTACACACCAGGTAAATGTAAATTGTAAAATAAAATATTCAATTATAATTTCAACGGGAGAAAATGCCAACGTTCCTTTGAATGGGCTAAATTATTTCTTTTGTGTTATTTTATTTATTAAGTAAATGTATTTAACCTGCCCCGTGGTTTGCTTGTGAGACCTGGTGAAAATTTTATTATACAGCATTGATCCAAAATCAAAAAAAAAAAACCAAGGGGCAGGTTAATTACATTTACATAATAAATAACATAACACAAACGAAATAATTTAGTTCGGTGAAAGTTAATTTGGTATTATCTCCCGTTGAAATTATAATTACAATTAGATATATATTTTTTACAATTGAGTTTACGTCGCACCGACACAGATAGGACTTACGGCGACGATGGGAAGGGAAAGGGATAGGCGTGGGAAGGAAGCGGCCGTGGCCTTAATTGAAGTACAGCCTCAGCATGTGCTTGGTATGAAAACGGGAAACCTCGGAAAACCATCTATAGGGCTGCTGAGAATGGGATACGAAACCACCATCTCCCGGGTGCAAGCTCACTGCCGCGCGCCCCTAATCCCACGACCAGCTCCACCAGTACAATTAAATAGAAGTACGGCATGATTATGCAATTAAAAATAATTTAGTATTTGAATACACACTAAGAAACTAATGGACACTAAAGAGACTGCGAGACTGATGAATGCTCGCGGCATTTTGTGCGTATTTCCGCCAGTAATTATGTTAATAATTCAAGAAAATAAAGGAAGGAATTAGCAGATAAGACAATAAGTCTTGTACAAATAGCTTTAAAAATATTCCTAGTTCCAGCTGGTAAAGTGTAATTAAAACGTAAAAGTGGGGGGGGGGGGCGACTGTCTCTCTTCGCCCCACACCCTAATCGCCGCTACTGATTGTAAACACGCCAAAGATGCAGAAAAGGAAATTTAATAACTTATGTACGTGTAGACATTCCACTCGATAAAAGAGTTGCTTGTATGAAGCAAAAACTAATACTGTTCGGCGAATTACGTGTGCAGAAGGCATACGTCTGTTTGAAGCTTCTACTGCATTCCGACCAGGTTGTATAGATCAAAATAATATCTGTGTATTCGTAGCTGCTGGACACACTAGCCATTGCCGATATGCAGACAGCAAATATAGTGCGACTGTACCATACACCAGCCTAGAACTATGCGGTGGAAAACTAGTTTTACTAATACAAGGTGTGTATTAGACCGGTAGCGCTGAGTAGCATGCTGCGAGCGACAGCCCGGTTCTTATCTCTTCATATTATACCGAGCTCGATAGCTGCAGTCGCTTAAGTGCGACCAGTATCCAGTATTCGGGAGATAGTAGGTTCGAACCCCACTGTCGGCAGCCCTGAAAATGGTTTTCCGTGGTTTCCCATTTTCACACCAGGCAAATGCTGGGGCTGTACCTTAATTAAGGCCACGGTCGCTTCCTTCCCACTCCTAGCCCTTTCCTGTCCTATCGTCGCCATAAGACCTATCTGTGTCGGTGCGACATAAAGCAACTAGCAATCTTCATATTATGACGTACCGGTAACCTGCCCGCTGGCAGTAGTGCCCCTGTGAATATCAGTTGGAAGACATCCCATTCATCATTCATGCATGCGGGACATTTATAAGTAGAAAGTACGGCGTTCGGGAGCCACTTGGTATAAATGATATGAGTAAAGAAGTGGAATCAGAGATAAGGATTTTTGCAGATGATGCAATTCTGTATAGAGTAATAAATAAGTTACAAGATTGTGAGCAACAGCAAAATGACCATGATAATGTAGCGACATGGACAGCAGGCAATGGTATGATGATAAACGGGGTTAAAAGTCAGGTTGTGAGTTTCACAAATAGGAAAAGTCCTCTCAGTTTTAATTACTGCGTTGATGGGATGAAAGTTACGTACGAGGATTACTGTAAGTACCTAGGTGTTAATATAAGGAAAGACCCTCGTTGGGGTAATCACATAAATGGGATCGTAAATAAAGGATACAGATCTCTGCACATGGTTATGAGGGTGTTTACGGTTTATAGTAAGGATGTAAAGGAGAGGGCATATACGTATCTGGTAAGACCCCAACTAGAGTATGATTCCAGTGTATGGGACCCCCACCAGGATTATTTGATTCAAGAACTGGGAAAAAATCCAAAGAAAGCAGCTCGATTTATACTGGGTGATTTCCGACAAAAGAGTAGCGTTACAAAAATGTTGCTAAGTTTGGGCTGGGAAGACTTGGGAGAAAGAAGACGGGCTGCTCGACTAAGTAGTATGTTCCGAGCTGTCAGCGGAGAGATGGCGTGGAATGACATTAGTAGACGAGTTTGAGTGGTGTCTTTAAAAGTAGGAAAGATCACAATATGAAAATAAAGTTGGAATTCAAGAGAACAAATTGGGACAAATATTGGTTTATAGGAAGTGTAGTTAGGGATTGGAATAACTCATTAAGGGAGATGTTCAATAAATTTCCAATTTCTTTAAAGTCATTTAAGAAAAGGCTAGGTAAACAACAGATAGGGAATCTGCCACCTGGGCGATTGATTGATTGATTGATTGATTGATTGATTGATTGATTGAAAGTGTAATAGTTTGTCTTAATTGTATGATAAACAGTTTTACGAGTAATCTTTTGTCCACCTTATCATTTCCAAGCAGATGGAATATAACCAGCAAACCGCATAACGTTGAAGACATTCACTTTCAATACCGCCAACAACTGTAAACAGGTAGCCAGCGTTAGACGATGTTTGCTCCGTACTGATATGCCATGCCATTTGTGAAACCTATTATTAGAACTCATTCACGGCAATATTATTGAAGCTGAATCTGGGAATGACAAATCAGGACTGCTATCTCTCCAGACGAGTAGTACAAGCCACACCATTATCCACTGCTGTCTATAATCTCGCCGTCGATAAGGAGTTATAAGAGCCACAAATAGCACAGGAGCTGGGCCTCATAATCCACGCTAAACTGAAAGGTTTATCAAATCTGGTCTTCGCTGATGGTGTGATGGTTATTGCCAGGGATGAAGAATCGGCTCAAAGACGTATTAATCAGGATGTTAACAGCCTGGCTTCAATGGGTTTAAAAGTAAATCCTTCAAAATGTTGTTTTATGAACATTAAGAATGGTGCTCTTACAAAAACAACAAAAACAACAACTACTACCACTAAAATGTTTTCATTCCTCCTCTGAAGGTGGAGGCGGCCTCTTAGACGGTGTCGCAGCCTCTCAGGCCGGGAGATTTGTTACGGTGAAGGCGATGCTCGGAGATGGTGCGGGGTTGGCGGCCGTGGCCTATACTAGGAACTGTCCCGGCGTTCGCCTTAGTGCAGGAGAATGGAAAACCACGGAAAACCATTCTCAGAACAGTCGATGGTTGGGGCCAGCCGTGAGGTCCAGCTCTGTACTGTCTCAGAGGCGTAGAGCCACGGTAGAGCGTAGCCACCCCTCCTCGTGTCGGTAGAGGTACTGGCACGTAAAGGAACTCCTGAGGGACTAAATTCCGGCACCTCGGCGTCTCCGAAAACCGTAAAAGAGTAGTTAGTGGGACGTAAAGCAAATAGCATTACTACTACAACTACTCACTGCCGTTTCCCAGGGACCTCTCCGATTTGGACGACTCTGATCTCCATATCACCTCAACATTATTTTTGCTCGGCTGGGAGGCTCTTCATATCTCAAGCTACCTGTCGATTTGAATGAACCACATGGCTGACTCCGCACTGGATTTCGGCCTCCGCAGACTACACTTCGCTCTACCCAATATGGCTAATAAACCACCACCACCACCACCACCTCCACCACGACCTCTGACTTCGCCTATCCTTACATTACTATCACCACTGTAACCTTTTCTCATCCAGCACCGATCTTTACAACGCTACGGCCTCTGCCACCATACCCTGCTCCGCCTCCGTGCCTTCCTATCCCTCGCCGCTACTCCAGCCGATCGTCCCTCAACGAAGGCGACTCAGTAACACTATCGGTCACGCCGCCATCCACCTCAGCAGTCATCGCAAGAGAACCATCACCTCCAGCGCCACCTCCAGATCGCACCACTACGAAAGCCACTCGTGAACAGTTATCTTCATCATTGCCACCAGATCGCACCACAATGTACATATGTGTCCTTCGCGGTGTAGATCATGACATCTCGGATCAAGACATCCTCCACGAATTGAATCTGGCAGAAATTCCTGTCCGTCGAGCCTTTCGTACTTGGAATACCTTGGGACCTCCACCTGCCCACTGAGGACGACGTACAACAAATTATAGCCAGCGGAGCACGCCTCTACGGTCGACGCCTGAAAGTACAAGTAGAACCTTCCCGCTCTCCTCCCCAACCATTTAATAGTCCACGGCATCGACCCCGGCCAGCCCCTCCCTATCACGTATATTTAGCGCCTGACAATGTGCAGCCACTCGGAGCAACTCGGGTAAGTTCGGTCCGTCACCTATGAAATACAATATGGCCGGCAGATAAGCAGCTGACGGTGGTCGGCAACACAGTTGACTGGATCTCTCGCTGCGCCCTAAAGCGATTGCTCCTTTGTACCTCCACCCCCGCAACCTGAACTCCTCCGACTTACCACCTCCCTTTGTAACATCTCCGTTACGCTTCACTTCCTCCTCGTACACGCTGGAACTCTCCTATAACCTTCTCCCCTCGCAAACATCCCCTTTATAATACAATATCCGTAGCCAAGGGGCCCCATCTCACCTTACCCCCTGTTTAACTTTTATACATCGTTTTCCCCTCTTCTTCATCCTCCAAATATCATGTTTCCCACACTTCACCCGGCCAGAGAGAGGGCGTCACCATTTGAGTGGCCCGTCACATCGGGCGGGGAATGAAAACTTATTCGACGACGACGTTTCCCAGTATGCAGGTCTTTCATCGACCTCTCTAAGTGGAACGGCTCAGTTCACCGAAGCTACTCCTCTTACTCCATAATTTTTCTCGGCCGGGTGGCTCAGCATCTATATATCAGCTACCTCGCCGACTTCAAGAAAGCAAATTAGCTGACACCTCGTTGGAAGTTGGTCTCCCCACATCATGCACACCTGCGTAGTTCACGACGTTGACACCTCCATCTCCGCTCAAACCATCCTCAATGAACTCCACCTAGATGGCGTTCCAGTTCACCAAGTCGCCAGGTTTACAGAAGGCTCCGCACCAACAACTCTCTATTTTGCCACCGAAGACGACGTCCTGGACCTCATCCGCAACGGTGTACATATCTTCCGCCAGCTCCATCCAGTAGAACCTAGTCGTCGGTATACACCATCTCTGCCATCTGCCGTCGCATCTGCCACTCCTGCATCAACAGCGTGGACAGCGCAGCCATCGACGTCATCCTTTCTCTACATTTTCCCCACCGCCACCGCCACCACCACTACCACCCCCATTACCACATCTGCCTACGCACTTCCCTCAGTTCCTATCACTACTATAGTAATGTCCCATCCTTCCCCTATCATGACTTCAATCCTCCCCATCCAGCCCCCACCTCAACAACTTCAGCACCGAGCTCGATAGCTGCAGTCGCTTAATTGCGACCAGTATCCAGTATTCGGGAGATAGTGGGTTCCAACCCCACTGTCGGCAGCCCTGAAGATGGTTTTCCGTGGTTTCCCATTTTCACACCAGGCCACTTCCTTCCCAGTCATAGCCTTTCCCTGTCCCATCGTCGTCATAAGACCTATCTGTGTCGGTACGACGTAAAGCCAAAAAAAAAAAAATTTCAGCATCAATCTGAATCCCTCCAGCAATCTGAAGACCCCAATATATCTCGCCCAGTCCCAGAAGCACCTGCAGACACGGCACGACCACCATCGCCACCCTCATCACCGAGCACCCGCCACAATGTTCAGCTGCGTCGTCCGTAGAGTCGACCCCGAAGTTCCTGAAAAAGAAGTCCGAGGACTCCGCCTTGAAGGCTTCCCCGTCCGAAGAGCGTTCCGGATATGCAACGCCCACGGACCAACTTACCTCGTGCGCCTCCATCTTCCACATCAAGAAGAAGTCCACCATCTCATCGCCCACGGAGCTCGCTTCTGACCCGCCATCCCACCAACACAACCCATCGTCGCCCTCGGCCGGATCCTCCTCCATTCCAACCTAGCCATCACGTCCGTTTTCATCCTCTCCCATCCAGTCTCTTCCCTCCACCACTGCCAACACCCGATCTTCTTCAATTCCTCCTAACTTCTCTCGTTCATTACGCCTCCACTTTTCACATCCTCGTTCTTCACCTTACCCATAACACTCCACTCAAAATCTCCAACTCCTTCTCACCTCACTTGCCAAGAGGCCCCATCGCATCACTTCTCTTCCTTTATTCTGCACATCCTATTCTCCTCTTTTGCATCACACACCTCTCCTCCTTTTCATAAATCGCCCAGCCTGAGACAGGGCGTTACCCTCCGACTGGCCCGCCCCGCACCTATTCGTCGTTGTCGTCGTCGTCCCAGGATGTGAAGAAATGGAAACGCTGGGCCATATCCTAGGACAGGGGCCTTCAGTTATTTTTCCCTGGGATCCCGACTGATGGTAATGTTTCAATAAACGGGGCTCTGGGGTCCAAATACATAGTTGAATAACAATGATGCTAGGCTTGCTTACGGTGATTGTTTACTCCGTATTATTTACAGAAAAGAAGTAAATATAGTATGTATTAGTATAAATTAGCACTGTAATTCCATGTATGTTTTACAGTCCAACCAGTGGAGTGTTTACATACAATAGCCTCGGCCAACAAAAGCAAAATTTTAGGTCAATGATACCGGTATTTTAAATGCAGTGACGATGTGCCCGTTTGAAATACACAATTCGCCATCCGACCGCACCAATGAGAGAAATGGCATGTCTCCTTTTGTGAAATATTTTCAATGTCTGGAGTGTACGAAGTTCTAACAATGGTTAAGCAGTCCCTCAGTATTTAGGAGTTATTCTGGATCTGGAAATGTTTTTCACAAAATTCATATTGTAAATCATAATTTCACATGCATTGTCGACCCCAACGTTGCCATCACATACTTCGAAAACTTTCGCGGGTTAGGGTATGAATATGTATCAAAAGAAAGCCAAAACGACGCATGAATTTCTATCTGTAATTACGCCTTGTCAAATTTCCACAGTTCAGTTGCTTTGGTACACCATTCTCCTCGAGGACCGATGGAAAAAAAATTTCATCACAGCCTGAAAAACGTATAGGCGTACCAGTTTGTTGAACTGCCTGAATCACTTATCAAACTCTCTCTTTAGTTGGTGCAAAGAGTATGACAATTTATTTTTGCCACAAACTTTCGTTACAATATACCGAACGAAGTGTGAGAAGAGAAATTCCTACTTCGTCTCTTGAATAAGGAGATAGCTCAAAAGAGTCGTACAGCTTCTTATAGTCCGTTTACCAATTTTCCTCGTCCCTTTAAAGATTGATTAAGTGGTGAAATATGTCACTCAAGAAAGCAATCTGCTGAGTAGTTTCTTCGTCTTCGAAGAATTTGATGAATTGACGTTTCTGGTTACTGTAGTTAATGACGCTCCTACTGAGAAAACTTCTGATTTCGCTCTCAATTCAAAGAATCTGGAAAGCGTGCTTCCTTTGCTAAGCCAGCGACAATTATTGTGAAATAAAACGCGCGCGCGTGTGTGTGTGCTTGGCACCAAATTACTCAAGTTAGGTTCTGAAACGTTTGTGTCAATAATGATCTCTCACGTAAAAATAAAATTTGAAAAATAATCATAATGCAATTGAGTACACAGTGAGTGGCCGAAAGCCATGGGAAGACACTGAATGTGATGTTAATAACGAGTTGCTCCTCAAAGCGGCAGCAATACGGCGAGACATCGACTCTACGACGTGTTGGAATCGTTCAGGAGGGATCTGGACCCACGCATCTTGCACTGCTACCTACGATTGGTCATGTTTAGTTGGTGCGGGGTTCATGGAGCGTACACCATCATTGACAGCGCCCCATAAATGCTCGAGTGGCTTAAGATCGGGGGATCTGGAGGGCCAATCCATGGTCGTAATTTCACTAGAGTGCTCCTCGAACCACCTGCGCGCCACCAGAGCGGTGACATGGAGCACTGTCCTGTTGAAACATGGCTTCTCCATCAGGGTACTCCAAGGCCAGAAAGGTATGCAGATGGTCTGAAAGAATGTCCACATAATGTGCACCTGTCAGCTCCCTGCATCCGGATAATGGGGCCTAATTGCGACCATGAGAACTGAGCCACCTCCCGCCTGGACACAACCTTGTTGGCACGCAGAATCCATAGCTTCATGGGGCATACGCTAGACTCTCACACGCCCATCAGCTCGATACAATTAGAACCGGGATTCATCGGACCATACCACACGCCGCCAGTGTTCCATGGTCCATTGTCGATGTTCGCGGGCCCACGCACGTCGTTGAGCTCTGTGTCGAGGTGTCAGCAAAGGGACACGAGTTGGTCGTCGGCTGGTGAAGCCTATGCGGTGCAGTTGCCTCCGTACAGTCCTGGCAGAAATGGGTTTCTGACTCCCAAAACTGGGCGGTGATCTGACTGACAGTAGCCCATCGAGCGCCCAGTATGGTTCTGCGGAGGCGACATGATGTCCATTCGTTAAACACATGTGGTATTCCCGTGCGGCGGTAACATTCTCTCTGCGATATTGAAGACCCACTCTCGACACCGTTGACCTCGGAAACTCGAATTTGCATGTAATCTCCGCAATGCTATGACCCATGCTCCATGCGCCGATGATCACCTCACGTTCAAAGTCGGTTAACTCCCGTTGTGTTATCATCTTCATGACACTGGTGTCTGTGATAGTCTGCTCAACTACGCCGGAGCTGGCTGCAACGCTCAGGGGTCATACACGGCACATTTTCTAATGGGACACCCCTTCCCGTGACTTTTGGCCACTCAGTGTACATTGGAGGTAAGAAGTCCCCACTTCGGTGCGCGTGGGACATTGGTTCATTTGACGAAGAACGACCTTCGACGACTTGATTTGTGTGCGCAGCAATATACAGAAATTCTCAAGGGTATTTTGAAAGATCCGGTACATATTTTAAATCATCATCATCATCTGTTTACCCTCAAGGTTTGGTTTTTCCCGCGGACTTAGCGAGGGATCCCACCTCTACCGCCTCAAGGGCAGTGTCCTGGAGCTTCAGACTCTTGGTCCAGTACCTCGCCCAGGCGGCCTCACCTGCTATGCTGAACAGGGGCCTTGTGGAGGGATGGGAAGATTGGAAGGGATAGGCAAGGAAGAGTTAGGTACCATCCCGGCATTCGCCTGGAGGAGAAGTGGGAAACCACGGAAAACCACTTCCAGGATGGCTGAGGTGGGAATCGAACCCACCTCTACTCAGTTGACCTCCCGAGGCTGAGTGGACCCCGTTCCAGCCCTCGTACCACTTTTCAAATTTCGTGGCAGAGCCGGGAATCGAACCCGGGCCTCCGGGGGTGGCAGCTAATCACGCTAACCACTACACCACAGAGGCGGACACATATTTTAAATTACCATTTGTATAATGTGCGAAATTTCCTATTGATACGTTTCTTTCTTTCTATTTAAACAATAATGATAGTATCTTCATTTAATGTTTCGTAGTCCAGGACTTCAACGGTCACCTCATTTGTAAGCCAGGTGCCAATTTAGGATAAATAACAATTATTTTATCGCAAGCGCTGTAAGTCATATATTAAACATAGCACTAGATAAGAGGCGCGGCGCATTCTATATTAGTTCAGTGGTTCAGTAAACCCCCTACAAGTTCATCAAAACCCTATTAATTTAATTAGCTCTGTATATTCACGCACATGCCGATAATTTTGACATCAACACTCGGTTGGTGTCCGAAACCAGCGAAGAAGTGCAATTGCTGGACTGAGGGCGCAGAGCTGTGGGACGTAAGGAGGATGCGCAAGGTGAGGGGCTATGAGGAGCAGCCAGGTATCGTTGGGGAGTGGACCAGCGAGAAACACGAGTTACATCGGGCTGCCCCGAAATTAGCCAAAGCAGTATATCAGAACGCGCGGTTAAAATTTGCCTTATGTGCTAGGCTTTGAAGGAATTTTAATTTCACGATTTTGCGGTTCTAATGTAATTAAGCGCAATGAACCAGAACATTTTAGTAACTACGATTTGTATTACATCAACATGTGTACGTACCCTAAGTTTATGTAATTAACGAAACTTTGATTTATTAATACGTATTTTATGAAAAGTAAACAGTAAAATACGTCAAGGCATAAATAACAGTAGCCTGCTTACACGTTTTTGAAGCAGTTATTCCTACGAAAGCAACGTCTCCAAAAGCAGAGGACCAAACAAGTGGTTGTGCGGTTAGGGTCGCGCACCTGTGAGGATGCTCGCACCAACCGACGTTAAGAGCAACATTTTCACACCATATATAATACGAACTGGGTGTTAGATTGTGATGAACTTTGTTTGTATTCTTTTCTGTTTTATTTTCTATGAAATGTAAATGTGTACTATACGATTAATAATAATAACAATAATAATAATCTTCTGACCATCCACGGTATAATATCGAAAGTGGAAAGATTCAAATACCTTGGTGAACGGGTTGAATCCAACAATTCACCGGGCGAGTTGGCCGTGCGGTTAGGATCGCGCAGCTGTGAGCTTGCACCCGGGAGACAGTGGGTTCGAACCCCACTGTCGGTAGCCCTGAAGATGGTTTTCCGTGGTTTCCCATTGTCACACCAGGCAAATGCTGGGGCTGTGCCTTAATTAAGACCATGGCCGATTCCTTCCCACTCCTAGGCCTTTCCTATCCCATCGTCGCCATAAGACCTATCTATGTCGGTGCGACGTAAAGTAAATAGCATATCTATGAGACAAAGAACATCACCATAAACAATGGTCAATATAATGTTATTGTTGGTCAATTTTATGTGCTTTCAATATTGTAGGCCTTCACATTTAGTTTTCTTCCGACTCTGAAATACCACTCTTATCATAGTCGGTACGGTAAAATTGAATAAAACAGAAATGGTCGGAAATGGTATTCTCTATAACTTTTGTTATGTAGTACTTTTCGATAGGACCAATAACATAGGTATTTAAAAATTAAATTTAAGGCGCCTTCCCTTAAACTACAATTTCATATAGGGCGAATGAAATTGTTTATAACTTAGACTGTAGTTTCTAATTCCCCGACTCTATATACCGACTTTCATTACATTCTGTTAACCCATTTTATCGTAGCTCGGCCTTCATATGGACTTGGCAACAAAAATACTAATTCATGAATATCTGTGTTATCAAAGCCGGTACGGTAACAATGTATGGCATAAACTATCGGAAATTTAATTCTGTATAACTTTAGTTATGTAGTATTTATCGATAGGACAACTAATAATATAAATAATTGAGAATTAAATTTTAGGCCTTCCCCTAAACTACCATTTCACTCAGCGTGAGTAAAATGATTTATTGCCTAGATTGTAGTGGCTCATCTTCCGACTTCACATACCGATTTTCATTAAATTCTCTTCAGCCGTTTTCTCGTGATGCGTGTACAGACAGACAGACAGACAGACAGACAGACAGACAGACAGACAGACAGACAGACAGACAGACAGACAGACAGACAGACAGACAGACAGACAGACAGACATTACGGAAAAGTAAAAAGTGCATTTTCTTGTTACTAGAGACATGACCGATACAGAAATACCATTCTTTTCAAATTCTGAGCAATGTACAGTACAGACAAAATTCTTATTTTAAATATATAGATGAATCCAACAATTCTGAGAAGTTCGTCGTCTTAACACGTGTCAACAAGTTGGAAACAGCGTTTCAACTCATTTAAAACAGATATAACAAAAGGTCAGTCTCTCGAAATGCAAAAATTAGACACTATCAAACTATATGCCTTTGCTGGCGAGATGTAGTGTTTACAGTGCACTATGTCTTCTGGTATGGGCTATATCAAATTTGTTACTTTCATTGACCTGTCTCAGTCTCATCCTTGACTTTGACAATATGAAAGTGACTGAGGTTGAGTGATGCTAGTAATGCCATTCCTTATGCAGCCAGTCCCTGCTATGAATGGTGTGAAAATATCGCTCATAGGGTCAGTTGGTGCATGCATTTCAGTGGGCTTGGCAGACTGACATGTAATAGCAACGACTGGCTCGGTGAGGAAAGCAACGGGAAACTACCTCACTCCTCATTTCCCTAGTGTGCCTCTTCAGTGATGCCTAGGCTATTTATGACAGCTGTTGGCGAAGCTGCAGATGATCAAACCAGCCTTCGGGCTGAATACCCAACATACATACATATCAAACTGTAATTAGACCTGAAGCATTACATACAGCAGA
Source organism: Anabrus simplex (assembly GCF_040414725.1). NCBI lineage: Eukaryota > Metazoa > Arthropoda > Insecta > Orthoptera > Tettigoniidae > Anabrus > Anabrus simplex. The sequence continues at coordinate 226,297,031 of NC_090271.1, read as the reverse complement.
ATACTTAACACTTCGAACACATCGTCCGCTTGAAAAATTGGCAATTAAGGAAAGGAGGATTACCCGAAAAATTCTTGGTCTCAACCTCAAAGATGGTGTTTACAGACAATTTAGAGATATACATCCACACCGAAAAGATATCAAGCGTAATCCGGAAAAGAAGGATAACTTTTTACGCTCACCTCTTCTGATTGCCAGCTGAAAGAATCTGTAAACGTTTGTTATCCTACTTCAGAAGTCTCAAAGTGATTCCTCCTTGGTTGGTGGAGATCGATAAGGATCCTTTGAAGTATGGGAAACAGAATGAGACATTCAACACCGAGCACCACTCAAACACAAACTTCGAGAGGTTCTTCAGGAAGAAGTCTCAACTCTATTGAAGCATGTCCATTCTGATGCAGGGAAGAAATCACGCTCCGAAAGGATTGAAAACCTGGTGGCCCCGCAAGAAGATAACCAGTTGAGATCTCGCGGTCCTTAGTGGCCCTAACGATGAATAATGATGAGCGAGTTGGCAGTGCGGTTAGGGTCGCACAGCCGTGAGCTTGCATTCGGGAGATAGTGGGTTCGAATCCCACTGTCGGCAGCTCTGAAGATGGTTTTCCATTTTCATACCAGGCAAATGCTGGGGCTGTAACTTAATTAAGGCCACGGCCGCTTCCTTCCCACTCCTAGGCCATTCCTATCCCATCGCCAATAAGACATGTCTGTGTAGTGCGACGTAAAGCAAGTTGTAATAATAATCATAATAATAATCTAGTCCATAGCAGAAGACATAGTGCACTGTAAACACTAGGTCTCGCCAGCAAAGGCATCCTTTAGAAGAAAGGATTTTTTTCAATTTAATGCAGGCCTAAATATGGATCGATGGTTAAAATCAGATTTGTTTAAAGAAACAGAACAGCATGCAATTGAGAAAAAACACAAAAGTTAGAAAATACCACGGGACTCGAGAAGAACTATAAATAACAACTACAGTAGCAGTCAGATGAACGACTTCATTGAACTAAATCTCGAGAAACTGACATGTTCAAGATAGGCCCAATCATCACCTTGAATGTTTCAAGTACCGGTACGTTAAGTCTCTTTCTTACTTGGCCTTTTTTCCGTCGTCGTGAGTCAGCCAGAATGTTTACTTAGCCCAGTTTTGCGGCAGGATGCCCTTCCTGATGCCAATCCTATATGAAGGTATGTATTCACTGAGGTGGTTGGTAGTGTAATATAGTGTATGCAGATGCAGGTGTGTATTAAGACGATCACAAAAACTCAGTCCCCGAACCAGAGGAATGAATTATACGCAGTTAAAATCTTCGGCCCAAACAGGAATCGAACCCGAGGCCCTCTGAACAAAATGCCAGTAGGACGACCATTCAGCCATGGAGCCGGATTCAAGTAAGTAAAATGTACTGTATTTTCATTTATCTTGCTTTTACAGTATAAATAGGGATTAACGTCATGTAAAATATATTGATTACACGCTACATTACAAATAACGTAATATAGCAATAATTTCGTGTACAACAAGATTTAATACGCTAAATTATGCAAGTATTTAAGAGAGCCGTCACATTAAAATTTTGGGAAGCGCTGGTCTATATGGATATTTTCTCTTTATTGGCGATTTCTCTTCGAAAGATAGAAAGACAATCCACTGAAAATTGTTGGAACGGAACCAGCTTTCAGTTTCGATCTGACATAGTCAAATACCGTTTCCCCACATGTGATAGTCTTCAGTTCATCATGTTGTAAGCAGTCTGGCTCAAAATGTTAAATGCACCTGACAGTCAACTCTTAAGGAACCCGGTCTTTTCCCGTAATATTATTGTGATTATGTAACACTTTTTTCCTTTCGGAAAAATAAACACTAGATGTATTTATTCACTTTCAACACCTTGTACGGCCTAATTGGACTTACAACCTGGTGCACAATATTTCCATGGCATTTTCACAAACACAAATATAAAATTATTTACGAATCTGTCGAGAATACGTCGCCTCAGTTTTCAGCGTACTGCAAGGTGAGTGCGAGATCAAAACGTGACGTCACGCTCAGCCTGAAAAGAGTACGCCGTGCCTCTGGCCTATGATTTCTGTGACACATTCACAGAATATGTCAAGAAATGGAGTCACCCATTTAATGAGTTAACTTGCTTGTCATGCACTTCTCTAAACAAGCCTTATAGATGAGAGGATCTACAGAACTCCCTCAAGTCAGATTGTTTCATTAATGAAAATATGGCATTTAATGAAAATGGTATGTTATGCGTAAGGGAGCGCTCTGGGAAACAAATTATCTCCTATCGAGCGCTGAAAGGAAGTGTTTCAGTATTTTAAAGACGAGGGCACGTCGTCCCTTGTGAGTTAGGCTCGGATGTTAAGGAAAAGTCATATTTCTTTCTGAGGTCATTATACCCGAAATATCAAAAATAACTGTGAATGATGGGTCCCTAAGCCGTTTAAAGCAATTTTATGTTGGACAGAAATGCATATTTCGGCCATTTTATGGTTTTTGTCATATTTTACTAATTTCAGTGATGTAAGGTCATATTTGTTTATCTTTTGAGCATTTTTCTTTAAGTTGAAGCGCCTTTTTTTTTTTTAACAAAGTACATGTGATCTGCGTCCATTTTCAAACACGGGATTTCAAAACACTGTAGTATATGTATTTTTCTTTCGTTTCCCAAAAAAGAAAGGTAGCAGGTTTAGAAGACATGATTCCCCGAAAGAGATGCTGTACGAACGTACGCCGACAGATAGCAGAAAGCATGCTAATACTTTAGGAAAACAGAGTGAGCACTGCAGCTAGGGCTATGATACTGAATGAAGTATAAAGTTTTAACGTACCTACTGTAGCGCTGTCAGTTTGCATGATTAAATGTGTCTGCTGTATTATCGTTTATCACTTTTCGACACGTTTAATGTTAGTAATACTCTAATACTTTCAACCTGTCCCTACAATGTTTAAGTCATATTTTACCCTTTTTAGGACATATTTAGCCAGTTTTAGAGCATATTTCCTTGCATATTTTGTACTTATTTAGGTCATAAAATTCCGAACCCTACTTATGAGTTTAGGTTGGACGAAAGAGCCTACACGTGTGAGAAATTTCTCGATTTCCTTTCGAAAAATAGTATATGGTTCATGTATCTGCAAAATGCAGTTCGCAGGATCCATGAGAGGCGGCATTCTTGTCTTCCAGCAGCGATATATCTGGAAATGTCATTCAAAGGTGAGTAAGCCTATTTAGGTATCAGTTTTATCCCACGAGGGGTCGCGTCAAAAACGTCACGTGATGGGTCGCGTACGGTCGATTTGACCGGGGAGTATAAAATACCAGTTTTTGAAGCAAAACGCATTGCATTATTAAGGAAAAATGCAAAACATATTACTAATGAAAAATATATGCATGAAACAAAAAGTGACCGGGTGATAAGGCAACGCCAGGAGTCACGCCCGGTGGAAACGACCAGGCTTATAGATAAAGCCCTCCACTGACTGACTGGTGAAGGAAGGATTAAGGCCGGGCGCACATTGAGAAGCAGACGGCCGCAGAGCAGGGCAGATCAGGTCAGGACAGCGTGGCTCTGACGAAACTGCGAAGTGTATGTGAGCGCACATTGCCACGCAGTCGCGCGTCAGTTCTCGGAAGGAGCAATGGCTAGCAACAATGATCTAAGTTCCGAATGAACAAAATTTGAAAATCCCACTTCCAGCATTTGTGAATAATTTTGTAGAACCGTTGCCGTACGTTTTTGTTGGTAATGAGGCCTTTCCACTGTCTGAAAAATTAATGAGGCCGTATCCCAAACAAAGCGTAACCGGAAACTATGAAAATAAGATTTTCAATTACAGGCTGTCGCGAGCAAGGCAAACTGTTGAATGTTCTTCTGGCACACTGGCGTCCAGGTTCCGTGTTTTCTGAAAACCATTCGAGATCAAAATTGACAGTGTTGATAAAGTCATAGAGGCGGCTTGTGTGTTGCATAATTTTCTGAGATACAACACTGCCTGAAAATAATGTAGATGAGGACATTGTCAAAATGCCTGAGAACCAGTTGCTTCCATTGGTACACAAGAGGAGTACATCTAGTGCTTTTATAGTGAGGCAGAAGTTTACCAATTATTTCAACACGGTAGGAAGTGTGCCGTGGCAAGCGGATAAAGTTTCAAGAGAGAAATACCGACTTACTACGATGACTAGAAATTCCAGGTAACTGGCATTGTTCCCCTTTTTCAGTCTTCTATACAACGTCAAAAATATACCTGGGGAAGCCGAATTATTGCCTGGTGTGCTGGCATATTCTTCAGATTGTTTAATTTCTTTTTAATTTTCGTATTTACGTAGATGACTTATTGTATTACGATTATTCGTTTTCTACATATTTGTCCTTTTCCTAAAGTATTTTCTAAAGAGTATTTGTGAATAAATTGTTTTGATAGTAGCCTACTTACCATCGTTAACATTCACGTCCTTGGCAATTTCGCTCCAAATATCTAGTTTTAATTTATTATTCACACAGTCCACATGATTCACATCGTATAAAACAGGGTACGACCGCACGGCTTCGACAATTTTTCCCTCCATGTCTCAACTACTCAACTAACTACGCGACACGTGCGCAGGAAACTGTGTTTCGAAGACTGCGCGTGGTAGGCGGAAGTAGGTGCAGAACTGATCTGCTCTGCTCTGACCTGCCCTGTCTGTCAACTTGCGATGGTGCAATGATTTGTGTGGATTACAAAAATCTGCTCTGCGCTGCGCTGCTTTAGCTGCTTCGCCTGCGTCCCAATGTGCGCCCGGCCTAACAGCGAACATCAACGCGTGCAGAAGACAAGTCCACTGAAAGGTACAGGAGGGGAGGAAACGTTATACCGTGAAACTATTAAGAAATAATAAAAAATGTATGCGCCCGGCCTAAGGCTAGGGCCACACGGCGGCAGCAATTGCAGTTGTAGCACAGTTGCTGCAGAGCAAGGATTCTCATCCCCCCTGTGGTTGGGGGACGCAGACGAAGAATACACCCACGGTATTTCTTGCCTCTCGTAAGAGGCGACTAAAAGGGGCGACCAAGGGATGATCAAATTAGAACCGTGAGACTACTTGTGATTAGTACCACCACGCGGGGAACGCCATGGGTCGCTTTTACTTGCGCGTAGTACTACTATGTTAGGTACCAAATAGGTTTGTGATTAGTAGCAATAGAGTGCATTGCCGGCTTCTACAGTACCTGTGATTCGTACCCCTATATGAGCAACACCTTGGGATGAGTGAAACCATGGTTCTTCCTTGCCTGTGCTTAGTACCCACTATGTGAGGAACACCATGGGATAATGCGGGTCCCTGTTGTTAGTCCACTTATGTGAGGAACGCCATAGGTTTGCGTTGCCTGTAAATAGCGCCGTAGTGTGCGAAACACCATAGGTATGTGTTACATGTACGAATTTCATTACCTGTGAGTAGTACCATAATATGCGGAATACCGCGAGTCTACGCTACTTTTGATTAGTACAGCAACATGACAAATAGCATGGTTCTACTTTAGTAGCGATAAGTACCATTACGAGGGGCCGATGACTTGGATTTTGGACCCGTTTCGACTACAACCATCATTGATTCACTACTGTGCTTTAGACGCTGTTCCTTGGTCACTAATACTATTGTTTAACGCTAGTTTCTGGGAATTTGGGGCATTGCGGGTAGGATCCACTGATTGTTTTAACTTCATATCCATCCATTCATTCTTCGTCCTCACGTTTTCGAATCTGGTCAGTGGAGGATTCTGGATTTTTAAATTGTCATAATATTTCGTCTCATTTCGCACCATTACGGGCCGATGACCTAGATGTTAGGTCCCCTAAACAACAAGCATCATCATCATCATCATCATCATCATCATCATCATCATCATCATCATCTGTTGTTCCTGAAGATCTAGTTCAGTTATGAATCTTGCAATTGTACGACTAAGGCGGCGTTGACAAAAAAAAAAAAAAAAAGAAAGTGGTAGATCCATCCTACTATGAGTGAAATGACATGTAAATTTCCTCATCAGGATGTGAGGGGTCCATTTCAAATTATTGCATGGGGGGGGGGGTGAGGGGGGCGAGCATCTTAGCGCCGCTACTGCGCGTATTGTACAAGCATGGGTACTTCTCCACTTCCAGAATGACATGTTCATTGTCCACATACTCCATATTTCGCAAATGTTCTAGTGTTATATACGTAATGAACGAAAATGAAATACGCAGTAAAAACCGTCTCGTGTGGCCACTGTCCAACAGCTTATGCAGTGAAAGAAATGGGCTCTGGCCTATCCCTTCAACAGCAAGACCTCGAACTGCATCCGGCGAACTGCATTTACTGGCAAGTGTGGCCCATCACATTGCAACACATGGTGTGCATTTCTTCTCCTGCATTTGCTGCTGACTTCCAATAGCATTAACTGCTCGTGTGGCCGTAGCCTAAAAGACCGTGACGCGATCCCTCGCGGGTTAACCATTTTTAAGGTGTCACACTTCTTGGGTTTTAAAATCTGAAATCCCTATGACAAGGTAATGGAGATACTTTGCTTTTACTTGTGTTGCCCATCAGTAGGATGGAAGCTAAGCCCCTGTCAAATCATGAAAACACCTCCAGGCTACATAGGATGTAGGATGTATAGCACCAGTTGATGAAATGAAGACTAGCCACCGGATCTCACACGTCTAGCAGCGACGCCTTCCGGCGGCCCTGGTTTATGGAGAGTGACATTTTAAGCGGGCGGAATGTCACTCGCAGTCACGAGGCTCGGCAGGTATCGAGCGGCATTCCTCGCACTGCGACACCACTCCTCAGGATGACAACACGTCGGTTGGTTGGTTCCTCAAGCAGCGCGAGACCTGCCAGGAAATCTTAATAATATTTACAGTAACAGAGCTGCATAGCGATACTATGCAAAATATCAACTTCGATATATATTTTAATTTAACTTCTTTTTCTTCTTGAGCTATTTCCCAATTTCTTGGAATCGGCACGTTTGAGGGGTTTTGGCTAAGTTTTATTGCTGGATGCCCTTCCTAACTCCAACCTTACATGGTTAGATTTCAGTATTGTGTGTTTCTGTGGTAGCTGGAAATGTGGTGTGTAGATGTGTATTAAGACGAACACGAACATCGAATCTCTGAGCCAGAGGAATTAACCATACGCAGTTAAAATCCCCGACCTGGCCGGAAATAAAACCCAGGACCCTCTGAATCGAAGGCCACGATGCTGACCACTCACCCAAGAAGCCGGACTTGACTTTATCTAACGAGTACATATATAATTATTGTAATGAATGTCTATTATTGTGGGGTGATGGTAGTCGTTTTAAGGGGACGTACAACAGGAGAACGTAAAACTTCCGTTAACCATTCGGGAAAAATAGGTTAGAAATCCAATAATGCTACGTTACAAGTAACAAACAAGGCTTGCCAACGTCGGCGAATTAAGAGGTGGCACGTGCCGATTCCAAGAAATTGGGAAATAGCTCAAGAAGAAAAAGAAGCTAAATTAAAATATATCGAAGTTGATATTTTGCATAGTATCGCTATGCAGCTCTGTTACTGTAAATATCATTAAGATTTCCTGGCAGGTCTCGCGCTGCTTGAGGAACCAATATGTATTGCTATTTGCTTTACGTCGCACCGACACAGATAGGTCTTTTGGCGACGATGGGACAGGAAAGGCCTAGGAATGGGAAGGAAGCGGCCGGGCCTTAATTAAGGTACAGCCCCAGCATTTGCCTGGTGTGAAAGTGGGAAACCACGGAAAACCATCTTCAGGGCTGCCGACAGTGGGGCTCGAACCCACTATCTCCCGGATGCGAGCTCACAGCTGCGCGCTCCTAACCGCACGGCCAACTCGACCGGTGCAAATTCTATATTCGAGACTGGTCAAAAGTGAATGATGTTAAAGTGACCAAAAGCGACAGTGTCAGGAGCATTGGTTAGAATATCGGTGTGGACAATACCACTGGTATGGATTGGTTAGATCATTAGTCTGAGGGCAAGCAAAGGGGATTTGGGGTTGTAAGTCCCCAGGGTAGATCTCTAGCATCCTCTAGAGTCTTGCTAAAATATGACACAGGTTACAAAGGGACAAGAAGTAACGCTATGGAGCAGTCGCATACGGCGCACGCCATACGAATTTCAGTTTACGGAATATCGGATACAATAGCAAGCTGATCTTAATCACAACTGGCCAATAGCAACACAGTTTCTGTTTTAAGTTTTCTATATAAGTAAGACTACATATAGGAGCGGATTGGTGAGTTTCCGGCAAGCATAAAAAAGGGTCTCTCCTTTACGCTACTCCAGGTACTATTTCACGCCATTTTTCTATGCTTTGCCATGCGGGAGAATCATCCCTCTTAACTCTAATCTTATAAGGGAAACATCAAATCTTTCGTGCCGATGGAAGCCGAAATCCTGCAACGGGACATCCCTGCTTCAAGAGGAGTGGAGCGCGGAGTTCGAAGACGGGACGCGACGTGGCACAAATATCTGCTTGTAAACAAGGATTATTTTATCATGTTCTGAAAGCAAGAGTAATTCTTGTAGCGAATAGGCTACCTAATGAAGTCGGATGTTGGTAGGCCTAATTGTTTAAAGGGTAAATCAATCAACTACCACTGACCTGCATTGAGGGTTGTCGTCCATGTGGCAGATTTCCTATCAATTGTTAACCTAATATTTTAAATGAACATGTTCGAAATACACTGGCGGAAAATGAAATGCCAAAACCAAGAAGACGTTAGTTTAGAGGAATGCAGTGTAGACTAAGCAAGTGTCCAGGTAACATATATTTTTAAAATAAAAGTTTCCAGGTCACAAGTTCAAGTGTGCTTGAGAAAACATGTGATATGTTGGTACGTTAATAACCGCTGTAGTCACCACAGTTTTGAATGCAAGCATGCAGACGTACATGAAATGTATCGTACAGGTACCGTACGTCATTTTGTGGGATGGAGTTGCACGCCTGTTGCACTTGGTCAGTCACATCAGCAACGGTTGATGCTGGTATTGGACGACGCTGGATTTGTCTGCCCATAATGTCTGATACGTGTTCAATGGGCGAAAGGTCTGGTGATCTCGCAGGCCAAGGCTGACGCTCAGTAGAGCTCACTGGGTGGCAGCAGCGGTATGGGGACGAGCATTATCCTGTTGGAAAACACCCCCTTGAATACTGCGAATGAATGGAGCACAACCGCTTCAATCACCATTCTAACGTACAGGTCCACGGTCAAGAGACTGATGAGAATGTTCCTGCTGTCAAAGGGCATCGCTCCCCAGACCATAACTCCTGGTGTACAGTAGGTCTAGTGTGTCGACACCGCAGACAACTTGCTTCCAAGCGTTCACATGGCCTCCTTATTACCCATCTCCGGCCATCACTGACACCAAGACAGAAACGGCTGTTATCTGAGAACACAACAGATTTCCACTCCGCCCTGCAGTGAGCTGTAGCTTGACACCACTGAAGTCACAGATGGCAGTGATTCTGAGTTAGTGGCATGAACACTACAGGAGCTGTCCCTCAAGTAATCGATTTGTTACAGCGTTCCTCTGGTGTCAACTGAAATTCTAATGGCTGCTGCACATGCAGTACGATCCTCCACAATGGTCCGTGTGCGGTCGGACCCAGGTCGTCTTGAGAGAATGCCTTCCCGTGACCATTGTTGGTAACACCGATGCACTATGGATATATGCCTGCCAAGTCCTTGTGCAATATCGAGGAAAGAACATCCACCCTCTCGTAGCCCTTTTACACTACCTCGTTCATATTCAGGAAGCTGCTGATAATGCCTTCTTCGTCTCCTCAAAGGTATGTTTGACTTACACCTACCTTACAATGTCAGCACCGAATGACGACTTGACTAACGCTCACGAAGTGTACAGCGCGTATTTAAAGCAAAGTTCCTTTGCAAGGTCACTGTGGCGCTACTACTAACACTCTTCGTTGACTAGCCCGCAAATATGATTAAGCGTCATTTTTCAGATGAGCAAACACGCCTCCCGAATTTCGTTTATCAAGCGCAACTCCTTCTTGGTGTTGGGATTTAATATTCTGCCAGTGTAGGCCTATATGGAACATCTGACTTGGTAATTTATTCCAATCTCCAAATCCATATAAACGAGCATTTTATCCAGTTTGTCTACTTGAATTCCAACTTTACCTTCATATATTATGATCTTTCCTACTTCTAAAAACTCCATTGAAGTTTATTCGTCCACGCCTCCTCTCCAGCGACAGCTCGAAACATACCGCTTAGTTGAGCAACTTGTCTCCTGACTCCCAGGTCTTCCCAGTCCAGAGTTAGCAACATTTTCGTAACATTATCCTTTTTGTCGGAAATCACCCCGAACAAATCGTGCTGCTTTCCTTTGGATATTTTCCAGCTCTTGTATCAAGTCCTTCGCCTTATGTCTTACGTCTTTCACAGGCTTTCTTTTGCCTATACCTTCATTATTAGAAGGAGCAGACCTCTTCCTCTTTCCCCTAACTTGAACATTGAAGACTCTTATGTCTCTACACCATATTTCCAGTCTACTGGTCTCGGAAGAGAGCAAGAAAGACAGGATAGGGAAGATAAACGTGGATGTATCCCTTTATCTTGACACCTACAGTGCGCAATAATACCTTTTAATGGCAGAGTGTCTTCCTCACGGGCTTCCTCACAGAAGGCTGGCGACCTTCAAGTGGAAATTAATTATTCCTTGTTGCTAGTGGGGTAATGTCGCACTAACACATCGAAGGTTTTTGGTGACGCAATGATGGGAAAGGGTAGCGACCGTGACATTAATTAAGATACAACCCCAACACTTGTCTGATGTGAAAATGGGAAACCACAGAAAGCCATCTTCAGGATTGCCAACAGTGGTGTTCGAACCCACCACTTTCCGAGCAGAAACTCACAACTACGTGATCCGAATTGCGAGGCCAACTCGCCTCTGATGTTTCGAATCTCGGTCAATATATGTGGGACTTTTGAAATGAACAGTCATGCCCCTGTAGTTCGGATTCCACGTTAGACTGGAGATCTCGTGGCAATGACCATGATATTATCAACAATCATGTAAAACTAGAGGCTTGATTTTACTTATTTTATCTGCCTTTACGGTATATTCACCACCAAGACGGATGCAATAAAGTCGAAAAAATCGCATTCAAATAGGAAAAAACTCGAGTATTGCCCATATCTGTAGATTTGAAGAAGCATGTTCAATAGTGCCGAACGTGGATGTTGAACCCGCCATCTCTCGAAAGCAAATCCCACTATGGGTGGGAGTGGTAGAATAACAACCACGGTAACCCCTGCCTGTCGTTAGAGGCGACTAAAAGGGGCCCCAGGGCTCTGAATTTGGGAGCGAGGGTTGGCGACCATGGGGCCATTAGCTGAGTCATGGCATTGCTTCCACTTCCTTGTGCCAGGCTCCCCACTTTCATCTATCCTATTTGACCTCTCTTGGTCAACTCTTGTTCTTTTCCGACCCCGACGGTATTATAACATTCGAGGCCTAGGGAGTCTTCATTTTCACGCCCTTCGTGGCCCTTGCCTTTCTTTGGCCGATACCTTCATTTTTCGAAGTGTCGGATCCCTTCCATTTGTTCTCTCTGATTAGTCTTATAAGATGTTATATGTTACATAGATATAGAGGTCATAGGCGGAATTTTGTAATGTAATTGGGAGACTTTTTTTTCTTGCAGGTTGCTTTACGTCGCACCGACACAGATAGTCCTTATGGCGACGATGGGATAGGAAAGGGCTACAAGTGGGAAGGAAGCGGTGATTAAAATCCCCGACCCGTCCGGTAATTGAATCCGAACCCTCTGAACCGAAGGTATCAACGCTCGCCGAACATGCCTTCGGACACTCCCGGCATTAAAAGCCATACGCCATTTCAATTCATTATTATTATTATTATTATTATTATTATTATTATTATTATTATTATTCATATTAGTAGTAGTAGTAGTAGTATTCCGCTTTTCCCATACATTGTAGGGTCGCGGGTGCGAATTAGGTCACACATGTGGATTTGTCCCTGTTTTACGACCGGAAGCCCTTCCTGACGCCAGCTCTATGTGGAGGGATGCGTATTTCTATTGTGGATGGTAGTGTGGTTTGCTGTCTGAATACGACGCACACAAATACCCCATCCCCGAGCCATAATAATTAATCACACGCGATTGAATTAATTAAGGTACAGGCCCAGCAATTGCCTGGTATGTAAATGTGAAACCACGGAAAACCATCTTCAGGGCTTCCGAGAGTGGGGTTCCAACTCACTGTCTCCCGAATACTGTATCCACGTTGTTGTTGTTTTGTTATGCCCATTCATAGAGCGCGTTGTAACTTGTATTCATTGACTTGATGACTTTCGCCTCCCTATTCTTCCAAAATCTCTTCATGAACTCACAGTGTTGCCTCTTCCGTTCTTCTGACCACTTTGTACCAGTCCTGCTGCTAGTTTTGACCACAAATGGGTTCACTGGGATCCTGAAGACTTTGTGATTTTTCATGTCGTCTCCCCCGATGTTCAATTCTTTCAAGTCCCCTCTTGTTTCCTCCAGCCAGTTTATTCTCCTGTTTGGGGGATGTATTATTATTATTATTATTATTATTATTATTATTAGCGGATCGTCAGTTAGTTCATTGCATTAAGAAGTTCACAAGAGAAGAGTATGTAAATGGCAAACTAACACAATCCTGAAGTGACCATGCATTGATTAGGAATGGGAAAAACGTAAGAGATTCTGCTGTAACTCAGACAAAAGTTTCTGATCATTATATAATAACTGTAGAGATATCATATGATACTGGGTGTAATAAAGATGTTCTAAGTGGAAAAATTATAGATAACATACAGGGAAAGGTGAGTAAATCCATGTTAAGAACAGAAATAGAAATTATAAGAATAGAAATAAATAAGAATATCAGTTCATATGATATAAACATGAAGGTATGCAATGCAGTTAGCAAGGCAACTAACAAGATGAAAGATACAAAATTCCAGAAGCAACGGAAAGAGACCCAACCATGGCTAAACTAGAAAAGAATCAAAGAAAGGAGCAGACTTTTCAAAAGATGAAAAATGCATCAAATTTAATAAGGTACCCAGAAAATAAAGAAAATTTAAGAAGTGTATAAAAAGAAAGACGAATGATATAAGCTGATATTAATAAAGAAAAAAGGAAGTATTACAGATTGCAGTTTGAAAGTTGTAGAAGGGATATGAAGAAAACTTGGGAAGTATTAAATGATGTGCTAAAGACTAAAAAAATATTGACAATAGAATAAACGGTAAGACATTATTTAGAAAGCAAGACTTACTAGAAAATATCGTTGATGACTTTTCAAAATCCTTTTCAGTACAGCTAGAAAAGATGGCACATGAATGTAGGGTACCGTACAACAAAGACCATTACCCAATACAGAGAGAGTTTCATAATTTTACCTAGCACTAGCAAATACAGCACATAATAGCAAACATAACTGAAGGAATTGACAAAAATAAACACCAGGTTTAACAGTTAAACATCTGAAAGATAATATAGACATAATAACACCAATAATACAGAAGCTAGTCAATAAAATAATACAGACTAGTGTTTCCCCAAAGGATCTGAAGACTGACATAGTGAGACTTGTTTACAAACAAGGTTCACATTTACAGTATGAAAATTATAGGCAGATATCTATTCTTCAAACTATAGGAAAAGTAATTGAAATATATATCGCTTATCACCTAATTTCGTATCTAGAAAAATGTAAAATAATTGGGAGAACGAGGACAAATGTAGATAATATAACAAAAAGGGAAGTGATAGGATTAATATGGTGGTTAATGGGAATACACAAAGATAGGGATAATAACACATGTTTGTTATATTCTAAAGAAATGGTATGGGCATATCTTATTAAAGATAGAGACAAGGGAAATAAGAGAGAAATTTATGGAAAGGAGGAAAATTGGTAATGAAACTCCGTTTTATTCCGCTGTAAAGAAGAATTGCTAAATTATTCAACATTATTAAGGAAATGTGGAGAGATAACCTGATAGAGGTTAGAATTGATATAAATATGTTGAAGTTTAGAGCTATTAGGCACGTAGATTGTACTTAAGGCTTATAAATAATGAACCGTTATATTCTGTTTAAATTGAATGTTTTCATAATTTTTAATATCCATTTGAAATGTTGGACGTAGTATGAAGGGACTGAGGATGACTACTGTGGTGACCCTCACTTGTGGGGGTTTCACTTTTTTTTTGCTAGTGGCTTTACGTCGCACCGACACAGATAGGTCTTATGGCGACGATGGGATAGGAAAGGCCTAGGAGTTGGAAGGAAGAGTCCGTATCCTTAATTAAGGTACAGCCCCAGCATTTGCCTGATGTGAAAATGGGAAACCACGGAAAACCATCTTCAGGGCTGCCGACAGTGGGATTCGAACCCACTATCTCCCGGATGCAAGCTCACAGCCGCGCACCCCTAACCGCACGGCCAACTCACCCGGTAGGTGTCACTTTTCCGGAGTGCGATGAACCTCTATAGCATGTCCGAGAAGTCTCGTGTTTTTCTGTTTTTTGTTTTAGTTTTTTAAAATTCCATTTATTAACATAAAGTTTCTAACATTAATTTTAGGCCATTCTTTCTCTGTTCAATTCCTAAATCATTTAAGTGTTAAAAATTGGTTTATGATGTGTTATATAGAGGATGGTTGCCCAGTTGTACTTCCTCTTAAAACAATTATCACCACCATGACCACCACCATCACCTCTCGAAAGCAAACTCACGGCTACATGACTTTTATCGCGTAGCAAACTCATCCACTCCTAAAACTTTCATATACCAACTTATGCCGCGTAATGAAAGAGGATGGAGGTACGGATACAGTATATATTAGAACGGGATGGCACCCATTAGATCTCCGTTGGCTATCTGTTTGTCTGGAAGCTCACTCTCCCTTAGGACTGCCCGTGTGATAGATGGAACAGACGAAGGTGTCTGTTCTGTCCGTCAAAGCGAGCTCTCAAGTGGAGCTCGAACAGACAGCAGTATCTGCAGTACCTTTACGAAAGCAACAAAGAAGAGAGAATAAGTTTCTCAGCAGCTTTCACGTGACAAAAAAAGTAACTCGCTTTACCATTCGTCCTACTTTACCCGTACTATTGTTGGATTGGCAGGTCACTGTACCCTAATCGCAAATCTCCAGTACAATAATCTTCAATCCATGCATCTTATCTCCAGAGAGCTTATTTCAGTGCACGTAAACTATGCGATAAATAATAATACTTCTTTCTTTCTTTCTTTCTTTCTTTCTTTCTTTCTTTCTTTCTTTATAACTTATCTAAAACACATTTGCAAATGTGTTGTAGGATATTATAAATTATATTTGCAATTATTTACACCTGCAAAGCACTTGATATGCCTATCTTCCGGTCAAGTTGCTTGATAATTGTATACATTGTTGCAATCCTTACTGATTACAGCATTAATAGGTTTTGTACACTCGTGATCACAAGAAGTCCGGGTAGAAAGGAAACAGGCAGAGTTCGGGCGTAGATTTTGGCCAACCCTGAGGATGAAGGGGAAGTAAGCGAGGCAACTTTACATGTGTTCGTCTTCCAGGAGGTGTGGCTTGTCACGTTACGCACTCAGAGGTCACTCCCAACTCCATTTCCTCGGGTACTGATAAAGATGTTTCTATGGTTAAACATTCTGGCTATACTGGCTTCGCCTAATGAAGGAAAACAATTAATGAACTGTAATTTAATTGTGAGGAAATATTTGCACTACGTAATGCCGCCCCAGTAGGCCTACGCATGGCATTTAACTGTTCCATCAGCGCTGATAATAACTCCTTAGGAACGGTTTTCCAAACACCCTTGCGTCTCTGAAGATCATAATTATTTAATACTAGGTTATTTTTACTTTAGTTGTAAGGATAAAATCTTATATTACATTATTATTATTATTATTATTATTATTATTATTATTATTATTATTATTATTATTATTATTATTATTGTGCCTTTGCTGGCAGGACCTAGTGTTTACAGTGCACTATGTCTTCTGGTATGGGCTAGAGCAATTTTGTTACTTTCATTGACCTGTCTCAGCTTTATCCTTAGCTTTGACAAAATGAAAGTGACTGAGGTATGAGTAATGCTAGTAATGCCATTCCTTCTGCAGCCAGTCCCTGCTATGAATGGTGTAAAAATATTGCTCATAGGGTCAGTTGGTGCATGCATTTCAGTGGGCTTGGCAGACTGATGTGTAATAGCAACTTGTGGCTCGGTGAGGAAAGCAACGGGAAACTACCTCACTCCTCATTTCCCTAGTACGCCTCTTCAGTGATGCCTAGGCCATCTATGACAGCTGATGGCGGAACTGTTGAGGATCCAACCAGCCTTCGGGATGAGGACTAAACATACATACATACATACATTATTATTATTATTATTATTATTATTATTATTATTATTATTATTATTATTATTCACGCGTTCACTCGAACCCATGCTATCATTAAGTTTAACATATAAAAAACCAAACCCCTTGGCACTACAGCCCTTGAAGGGCCTTGGCTCACCAAACGACCGCTGCTCAGTCCGAAGGCCTACAGATTACGAGGTGTCGTGTGGTCAGCACGACGAATCCTATCGCCGTTATTCTTGGCTTTCTAGATCGGGGCCGCTATATCACCGTTAGATAGCTCCTCAATTCTAATCACGTAGGCTGAGTGGACCTCGAACCAGCCCTCAGGTCCAGGTAAAAATCCCTGACCTGGCCGGGAATCGAACCCGGGGCCTCCGGGTAAGAGGCAGGCACGCTACCCCTACACCACGGGGCCGGCAAGTTTAGCATATAGCATATTAAAAATGTATGTGTTTTAGTGACTGATCGAGACCGCTAACACTTCAGCCAGCCTTCGCACACAAGAATTACAAAGAAACTGGTCAATTTGACCCTCAATGAGTTGACATACACAGTACGTCTGTTGCCTTAAAGGAGCCGTGTGTTTCGTCCCCTCATTCCCCTTTTTATTCATTGTTGAGCCTGTGGGGACGTGAAGCCAGGCGGGGAAGCAAGTACCTTCCCTTCCGAGTGTGTTTCGTTCATGCTACATATCCCGTATTTCGCTCTCTCCACCTCCCCCCACTCTCCAGATGTGTGTATGTGTTACGCGTTTAATGGATGTGGCCAATGAGAGAAAGTGTGTAAGCAGGTACTGGGTGCTTCTGAGCGTTGTGCTGATTTCTTGCCTGAAATGAATATTTCTGGCCACGAGATACTAAAGAACTCGAGTATACAATCGCGATCACAAGAATCCCGGGTGGAAAAGGAAACAGGTAACGTTTGGGCGTAGATTTTGGCCAACCCTGAGGATGAAGAGGAAGTAACCAAGCCAACGTCACATGTGTTCGTCTTCCAGGAGGTGTGGCTTGCGACGTTGCGCACTTGGAGGTCACTCCCAACACCATTTTTTCGGGAACTGATTAAGATGTTTCTATGGTTAAACATTCTGGCTATACTAGCTTTTCCTAATCAAGGAAAACAATTAATTAATTGTAATTTAATTGCGATGAAGTGTGCACGATGTAATCGCACCCCGATATATGGCAGTGAATTGGTTGATCAGCGCTGACAATAACTTCATAGGAACGGTTTTCTAAACGCCGTTGCGCCTCTGATAATCATAATTATTTAATACCAGATTATTTTTACTTTTTTTTTTTTTTTTTTTTGCTAGCTGCTTTACGTCGCACCGACACAGATAGGTCTTATGGCGACGATGGTATAGGAAAGGCCTAGGAATGGGAAGGAAGCGGCCGTGGCCTTAATTAAGGTACTACTTCAGCATTTGCCTGGTGTGAAAATGAGAAACCACGGAAAACCATATTTTTTTGTTCTGTTACGAAAGTGACAAGCAGCGATTACATCATCTTGTAATAATAATAATAATAATAATAATAATAATAATAATTTTACCGGGCGGTACACCTCCACGCCGCTAGTTCTAATATTGCACCAATTGAAACTCCTCTACAGGAGAAAGCCTGAACTTTAAAAAACTGTATTAACTCAACAGTTTCTCCGAAGATGGCTCTGTGTGAATTTTGATGTGTTTTTGTTTGCAATTGATCAAGAAGTGTGGACGTTCTCTACCAGATGTCTCTACTTAAAACTATGATTACGCACTCTTGTGCGAAGGAATGAACTTTCTTGAAGAAATTTTGTATTCAAAAGTTGTTGTCTTTACTAAATTTTGTTCTTTTATTTATTGGGTTGGCAATATTAATCCTTCCTTCCGCCAGTTTTGAACTTAGCCAATCCCAAATTTCTTTAATTAATTTTCAGCCAATCATGTATGTCTTCTTCGATATGGATATGTAGCTCTAAGCTATCCAATAAAGTTGAGGGGGTGTGTCTACTCATTCTTGAAAGGTCTCGAATTTTCCACGAGGGTATAAAAACTGCTGATTTTCCTGTCTCCTGGCCACTAGTATAACATCTAACTCAGTGTGTGAATATGTAGCAGGGGGCGGGAAGCGCCTCGTTCTTCAGACAGTAGATCTTCAACAAGGTAATGGCATTTTAGCATTTTTATTTCTTGCTAGCTCAGCAGTTTAACTCTCAGGGAGGGTTCGAAACCTTTAATATGTGACCTACCACTTTAAAATGTAAATTCCTCTTCTGCCTATGTGAAAACTACAAATCTCTTTCACTGTAAAGTGGGGATAGAGAGTGCTTTACCCTCTCGAACTCCCCTTCATTTTGAAATTGAGGTGACCACGTTTTTATAACCGTTTCTTCTCTTCCTTAATGTATTAGTTTTCTCATACGGGGCACCTCCCTAGCTTGAGACTAGCCCCTGTGTATCGGCCTAGAGCCACTTAGGTTTTAAAAGTGTATTTGGAGTGCAAGTTCACGCCTCCAGTCCTCTCTGTACTTTGGGCCAGTAACTTAACCTGTTGTTTTATTTTCATTGCGAAGGCCCTGTAGGTTGGGTGTTAAATACCCCTGTTTCTTTGTGTGCCTTGAGGGCAGATAGAAGTGAAATTCGTTGTGGCCTTTGATAGGCTTGAGCTTTGAGAGCGGGTCTGCTCTTTCCTAAATTTGATTTCTGTGTGCCTCTAGGAGGCTTAACATTGTGATTTGGAGCGAGTGCTCCTTGGCATGATGGGGTTTTCTGCCCCTTTGTTCAATTTTGTACCTTGGTAAAGTTGGGCTAATAGCTCAAGGATCGTGATTGTGGGGCTCTAAGCCTAGACCTTGTAATAATCCCCTAACACTTGTAATTTCTTTGTATCTGATTTTGGCTTGTTGTTGGATTGTTAAGTTTTCAAATTCTATGTTACCATTGTTAAGTTTAGAAAATATAACCTTTGTTGAAATTTTAATTCATCTTTCGAACTTGTAGTTAGACCCATTCCAGCCCGCACCTTCTTTCACCTCTGCTGTTCCACAGATACCTCGGAACAATAATAATAATAATAATAATAATAATAATAATAATAATAATAATAATAATAATAATAATAATAATAATAATAATAATAATAATATTAATAATAATAATAATAATAATAATAATAATAATAATAATAATAATAATAATAATAATAATAATAATTTATTATCGTTCCTGATATGGTTGAGTACAAGCCATCTTTTTAAAATAGATTTGTTTATCAAATAAATAAATTACAGAGTTTTTAATGTTACATCTTCAAAGAAATATTGTAATTTCGGTACGGACTGGATTGTCTTTGTTTTTTAAATGCTGTTTACATGTTACATGTTAGACACACCTAAGAAGTGATGCAAACTAGTTTCACAGAGTATTCTAGACAAAGACATTACTGTACAGTGTTCAAATTTATCTCTATTGAGGTTTAAGAGTCTGTAATGTATCCGAAATTCCTGTGGCACTTTCGCAATTCCTGCAACAAAACCAAACAAAGACACCAACAACAAAGTACTACTTATCACAAAGCACTTAGATAATGTCCACACACGTCGTTGACTCTGGGAGCAACAAACTTCCATCTTGTTCTCTTCAGGTATGCACCGTAAAGTTCCTTGTCCAGCTGTCCATCAGTAGTCATTATAAAATGGATAGTGTGTCCAATTATCCATAGTGAAGAACTGTGCTTTATCTTTGGGGTAAGTAGGTAATCTGGTCTTTCCTCTCTATTGATTGTGAAGTTCAGTTGGTGAAGAAACGTTTTGGCTTGCATATACAACGGTCTGACACTCCTACAAGTGGTCAGTCTGTGAAGTATTGAGTCACGTTAAGCACAACATGAGCAGGAGTCCGAATCAGTCATTCGTATTCAATACAGCCGTTCTTTTGTTGGTACAATGTCATGGACTACCATATACCATGTAGATCGCACTTTAGCAGGGAGATGAGGGGCACTAATATTTTTCCAAAGTTGTTTAAAGCCGGTGTTTGAAGGCACTTGTTGAAATAAACGCATGAGTGGTGCAGGTGTAGACGAAATAAATCAGCATAAACCCAACGTGTTAATTGTACTTCTGGTACGAACTTGGCTTCCGTCAAATAGCACCATTCTTGCAAATAAATGCGGGGATACTTCAGGGCGGACGGGACAATCCGAAGATCAGGTGGATTGCGCAAGTCCTTCACAGCAGACCAGTGTTTCAGCCAAGCAGATGAGAAGATCCGTTGGTTAATTTCTATTTTTCTTCCACGACTCAAGAAGAGGGCTTGACATTTAATGATGACGTTTACCAACCCAAGTCCACCAGCTGTTGGTGGAAGACACAAGGTAGTTATCGGTACTCGGAAGATATTGCCACGCCATATGTACCAGGAACTAGCACATATTATCTGTCTAGCAAACGTTGCAGGCAGTGATAGTACTTGTGCAAGATACCAGCATTGTGACAGAAGGTATGTGTGGACAGTCCAGATCCTTTGGATTAGAGAGAGGTCTCGGCAGTAGAGTTCTTTTGCATAGACTTTTATCTTGTTGACAACAGGTCCCCAGTTTTGTTGATTCATGTCACTGGTCTTTCGAGTGTAATATATTCCAAGTATATTGTGTGATTCTACCGTTTGTAGCGGTGGGAGTGAGGTAATGATGCCCAGTCTCCTAAAGGTATCACTTTCGATTTACGATAGTTAATAGACAACCCAGATACTGCAATGAACTGTGGGAGAGCATTTCGCATGTGGAGTATATCGTTATCCGATGATAATATTACACTGACGTCATCCGCGTAAGCAGCTACCGCGAGCTTTGCACTTTCTTGTGTTATTCCTCCTATTTATGCAGCTTGCAAATGAGAGGATGTATGGCCAAGGTAAACAGCACCATCGAAGCCGGACATGCGTTAACACATGCTCACATTTGAAGAGTGAGGGGAGGTGGATAAAACGAAGTACGAGGATATCTAGCATGAATGAAAAACAAGCGGAGGAGAAGATACTTTCTTCCCCGCCTGCCCGCACTTCCCACTGGCTCGACAATGAAGGGAGAGGGGAATGAAGGGAGAAACCACACAGCTCCTTCAAGGCAACAGACGTAATGTGTATGTCAACTCACTGAGGGTCAAATTCTCCAGTTTCTTTGTAGTTCTTGTGTGCGAAGTCTAGCTGACTTCATTATGACTTCATTATCAAATGGCATCGCGCTTAACCACTGTAAGAAAGAATGACCCTTATTTTCGTTAATATAGTCCCTGTTAAATATTACTACTACTTTTTATCCTCAAAACCAAAGACCGGGTGAACTGGCCGTGCGGTTAGGGGCGCGCAGCTGTGTGTTTGCATCCGGGAGATAGTGGGTTCGAATCCCACTCTCGGCAGCCCTGAAGACACAGTCTTGCTTGTACAGCCGGCCAAGCAGGTTGTCTGGCCGGCCCGCTGCTAACTTGACGAGGACGGTAGTGTGAGTGTTTGTTCATTTGAAGTTGCAGTTATTGAACGAGTACAGTTAGAAAAAAAGGCATCCAAAATTACACGGCAAAACACCCTGAAAGTTGTATGTGTTTTCTATTGTAGCACCCGTCAGCCATGGTTGGGTGTCTTTCCTTTGCTTCCGGATCTTCGTATCTTTCACCTTGTGAACTGTATTTCATACCTTCATGTATACAACCTGTGACAATAAATTTCGGTGAATAGTACTGTACTATCAACATAGATGAACAATGCATGACAGTGACCTTACAGTCCTTTGAAATAGTCCCCTCCCATAACTATGCACTGCTGAGATCGGCGATACATGTCCTGAGAACTTTGCAAGAAGGCTTCCTTTGGGATGGTGTTCAAAACGTCGTTCCCTCTGGTAGAAATTCCTTGTGGATAATGCCTTGACTATCGAAAAAAGTGATGAGCATCGTTTTGATGCGTGACTTTTCGGCTCTGACATTTTTCTGACGAGGGAATCCCGGAGAACGCCATTCCATGATTTGCCTTTTCGTTTCAGGGTCGTACCTGATACACCAGGTTTCATCCTCAGTGACGATACAGTTCAAGAAATTGGGTGTCGCATCCGCCGTTTCGACAAAATCCTGTGAAGCCTCTAAACGTGCCTGTTTCTGATCGTCAGTCAAGCGATGAGGCACAAGACGAGAACACGTTTTCCTCTTCCCTAACTTCTGGGTAACGATTTGTCGCACGGATTCACGGTTAATCTGCAGTATCTGCGCTATCATGCGCACAGTTAATCGCCGATCGTTCGTGATTAATGTCCTCACCTTCTCAATGTTTTCGTAACTGACGGCGGTCACCGGTCTTCCGCTACGGGGGTTGTCAGAAACACTTTCCCGGCCTCCTCGAAAACGGGCGAACCATTCGTGCACACACTTCAAGGACAGTGCTTGATCTTCATAAACACGTGCCAGCATCGTATGCGTTTCTTTCGGTGTCTTGCCAAGCTTAAAACAAAACTGTACATTGATCTTTTGTTCATGTTCATGTTCCTGTTCGCAGTTCGCACTGTGTCAAACAGGTCTTCCACGGCACACACATGATGCTCAACTGAACAACGTTGGGAGCAGGTGGTCAAAACCTGCTGCTACGCAGGTGCAGCCTTGCGTGTCGCCAGTGTTGCCGGATCGACCGTTCTGACTTCATTCACCGAACTTTATTGTCACAGGTTGCTTATCATTTGAAGTCATATTCTCATTTATTTCTATTCTTATAATGTATATTTCTGTTCTTAACATGGATTTACTCACCTTTTCCTGTATGTTATCTATAACTTTTCCACTTAGAATATCTTTATTACACCCAGTATCATATGATATCTCTACAGTTATTATATAATGATCGGAAACTTTTGTCTGAGTTACAACAGAATCTCTTACGTTTTTCCCATTCCTAATCAGTGCATGGTCGATACAGGATTGTGTTGGTTTTCCATTTACATACTCTTCCCTTGTGGAATTGTTAATGCAATGAACTAACTGATGATCCGCTAATAATAATAATAATAATAATAATAATAATAATAATAATAATAATAATAATAATAATAATAATAATAATAATAGGACAATACTCGGTTCGCTAAGAACTAAAGAACTCTGGAAATCAAGAAGTAATCATGAAATATAGCGGAACATACAAAACATTGCAGAAACAATAAGGAAGAGGCGATTGAATTTTTTGGACATTTATAAAGAATGGATGACAACAGGTTAACCAAGCAGATCTTCAAATATCTTTGTAACAAGAAGTCAACAACAACCTGGATTCATGAAGTCAATAAATATGTGGAAAGAAACAACATAAGGGAAGAAGAAGCAACAGAGGGGGAGATGTTTAGAAATAAAGTGTTAAAAATGGAAGTATTCCAAGGTTGGGAGGGAAAGAAAACAGTCCAACATTACATCGAACTCCCATGAGAAACTGTGCAGAAAGTCGGTCTCCAGGTATCATTCTAAAAAATAAGAAAACCTCCAAAAGGAGGCATAGTGAGCAATGAAGGAGTATTAGACGAAGAAGAAGGAACAACAAAGGATGAAGGATTGAAATCGTCACGTGGTCCCTAGAAGACCCTATCGGAAAAATAAATAACAACAACAACAATAATAATAATAATAATAATAATAATAATAATAATAATAATAATAATAATAATACGGAATGATTCCAAGGAAAAATGAAAAGGGAACCCGGTCCAAATTGGTCTGAGGAGAGAAAAATAAGGAAGGGTGAATTGAAATGTACAGTAAATACGATGAGGAATTCTAAAGGATTTTGAGCAAACTATCCTACTATCCTTATTCCTATTCCAAAGAAGAATAGAGCACAGATGTGTGAAGATCGTAGAACGTCGAGCCTCCTCTTCCATGCCTCAAAAATCATTACTCGAATTATCTACCACCGGATAGAGAGAAAGATAAACGATGATATTTCAGAACAGTTTGGATTTAGGAAGGGAAGAGGCACACGCGAATCCATTCTTTAGTCTCAGAGTTATTATCGAAAAATCTCTAGAAATAGACAGACCAATATTAACTGCGTTCTTTGATATAGAGAAAGCCTTCGATAACGTAAACTGGAATGTGCTGTTTGATATCCTAAAAATTCTGAAAATAGACTACAGGGACAGAAGAATACTCTGCCACCTTTACAAGGACCAAGACAGCATTGATAGGCGAACAAAGAGCTGAAGCTAACATTGGAAAGGGCGTAAGACAAGGATGATAATATTCCTATTATTATTTAACATCTATATAGAATAAGCCATAAAGGAATTTTTGGCTACCAACAATTGAAGCCCCCCCTCCACGGAAGAAGGGTTTAAGCCACATTTTTCAGCAAGTTGAGTTTTTTGCGGAATAAGGGTCTATATCATCTCAGGTTATTGCATGCGAAATATGACAGTCATTCCTTTAACAGAAATAGGTCATTTGTCTGTTAAAAAACTTCTTTGCCTGGAAGAAGGGTCTATGCCACTCATTCAAGATGGCTGCCAGTGTGTTGAATCTTACGTCCAACGAGTTAAACACTTGAATAAAACCAGAAAAACTAATATAAATATGGATAACTGGAAGGATACTGAATGTAAAAGGAAACGAAATAGGGGTGAGGCTTATACAACAACGAAAGGCGTTATAAAAGAAGCAAAAACGAGGCCACAACAAGCGAGTGGAATAAGGGTCTATAGTAAATGGGTTATGTTGTGCTAAGGAAGTTCCTTGGAATAAATTTGGTCATTGTTTAATACATAATGCATTATACAAACCATTCATTTAATTATCATTACGGTAAAATGGTATAGGGTATAACATTATAATAATTTTCTGCTTCTTCGTTGTTTCGGGGCCGTGTGTATGATCCAGAGCTCTGTAACAAGAATGGGTGTATTCAGCTCACTGACTGAAAAAGAGGAGTAGTGTACAGAATACTATACCATGGACCTTAATGAGCAGTCTTTGTTTCTTGTGAATAAGTGCCTCAAAATCTTGAACCGAAAAGGAGGTGTAATCAGAGAACAGATGCCACTTCACGTCGGAAACATTCTTTTGAATACCACGTTCTAGCAAAAGGTAGTGACAGTAGTTCACTGCAGGTTTGTAAAATAACTTTTTTCAGACATGTTTAGTCTGTCTGTCCAGAGTTCTGACTTCAAAGACGCGAAATGTTGGTCAAAGACCCTAAATTCAAGGTTACTGAAGCAATGTGAATGAAGTTTTCTGAAGATGACCCCACATCTGTGTTTATGGGAAGATGCCACAATTTGATTGCTCCTCGAGAAAGATATACCTTAGTTAAAGGTGTCAAGAACAGACAGAATCAGCCACTATTCCTACCACAAAAATTGCCACAACTCTACGGCTCAACGCTGCCCAGTAAGAAAGAAAAAAGAATGACCTACTGAAGATGTGTGACTATATGTCTCAAGAATTCAGAGGATTCTATAGTGATTTGAAGTGATTCATCTCCAAATAAGTAACACTGTATTAAACTGTGAAAATGTGGTTTAGACCCTTATTCCATGATTTCAAAATGAGAAATGCCTTTTTTACTACATTAATAAGGTTAATTTGTGATAATTCGGTTTTCAAGTGGTCTTTAAGCATTCTGATTTATTTCAAATATATATTTTTCATTTTCTCATTATTCAGACGTTTTTCTGTTTCCTGAACATTTTAGTTTTGTGGCATAGACCCTTATTCCGGGGGGACCTTCAATTATTGCATGTATGTTAATGGCGAACTGTACAGTACCATACGATTTGCAGATGATATAGCACTGATAAATGAAGATGAAAAAGATTTGGAAAAGGAACTAACTGAAATCATATGAATGAAGTCTAAAAGAGAGGTGCGGCATGAGAATGAACCAAAGGAAGACCTGTACAAGGGATAATTACCGAATTACCAATGTGCTGATGGATCAAGTAGAGGAATTCTAATACAGTATCTAGGAAGTCTGATAACATCTGATGGAAAGTGTAAGAGAGAAGTAAACGCCCGGATTGCAAAGGCGAAGGGAACAGTCTCAAGAAAGAAATATCTACTAACATCTAAGACCATCTACATGGAGGTACGGAAACAAGTTTTGTATGGAGTGTTGTAAGCTATGGCTCAGGAACATGGATCCTGCGAAAGGCGGAAGTGATAAAAATCAAGGCCTTTGAGATGTGGTGCTGGCGTCGACTATTAAGAATACCTTGGACTGATAGAGTCACAAACGAGAACGTGCTCAAAATAGCAAATGAGACACGTACTTTGGTTGAAACCGTGAACAAAAGAAGAAATAGCTTCGTTTGCCATTTGCTTCATCATTCTGACTGGTTCACCACCAGGTTTGAAGGGAAAATTGGAGATAGAAGTACCAAAGTAAGACCTTGAGTGCAATTTATGGACAACATTAAAGGCAGACACACCTATTGCCACTTGAAGCTGCTGGCGAATGAACGGAAAGGCTTGGAAGACATACAACCTTAGGGTTGAGGAGAGTAAGAAGAAGATGTGGTACTTAGGAGACCTCATGGTCAGTAATAATTTTTTGTGGCTGCTGATAGCCTGATGCAGCCCTTGTAAGGCAGACCCTCCAAGGAGGGTGGGAGGCATCTGCCGTGTATAGTAAACTGCGTGTTATTGTAGTGAAGGATAGTGTTGTGTTGTAGGGATGTTGGGGACATTACAAACACTCAGTCCTAGTGCCAGGGGAATTAACCATTTAAGGTTAAAATCTCCGAACCAGCCGGGAATCGAAACCTGGGTCCTCAGAACCGAAGGCTACTACGCTGAGCCAAGGTAATTTAGATAAGTGTAGTACAAGTAAGTGGAAAAATGCCAGACTCAGATAGGGACACGGTCGCGCCAAATTCACGATCTCCAAGCCAAGAGCCCTTGTCGGTCACTCCTTTTAGTAGCGTCTTACGACAAGCAGGAGGTACCATGGATGTTTTTATTCTCCTACTAACAGAGGGAATTCTTCACAAGTGTGGAGGCGCAAAGTCTATTTGAAGGATAGCGTTGCTTCCGCATATCTTCTTTAATGAAACCCCACAGAGAGTTGTCAGGAGTGGTGAGGTCGAGGCTCCTTGGTGGTCATGAAAGGAAACGGGAGATTCTTTTGACTTTCGTCCATTCCACCAATATGGAAAAATATCTGAAAATACTAGTTAACTAAGCTATTGAAAAAGAGTTCCAAAAAACTGTTCTTCAATTATGTCAGCTAAGGTCTTGGCATCAAGTGGATTAAGCTCTATCTCAGTGGTTCCCAAACTGTGGAGCGCACCCCACCCCCTGGGGATGTGAGAGATTTTCAAGAAGGCAACAGACAAGAAAAGACAAGAAAAGAAAAAGGAAACATGCGACCTGATAAATGGAAAAATTAATATGCATGCGGCACTAAATCTTGTAGGAGATTTTGTTTTGCATTTGAAATCTTCATCACCATCAAGCCTGGTATAAAACCGCGTGGTCCGTTACTCCCTCAGTCCATGTTTCCACCGGATGTCCAATAGACCTTTCCCCACTGAACCCGTATTGTAGGGTTCGTCACTGATGGAAAAGGACAAAAAGAAAGGAATTGGACTCAATTACAGTTATCTGAAACATATTTTACTCGATTACAATTACGAATTACTTTTTCGGCAAGTCTTCTTCCTTATCGTTTGTCCTGCATGCTGGTGGGTCCACTGTTTTGCTCTCTGTCGCCACTTTACATGATCGTGTGCCTGATAAGGGTTCGGGCTTGTACTCTTGAAATCTTCGTGCATGGTCCAAGCCAACGCTGCTTCCGTCTTCCTACCGGCCGTTTCCCATACACTTGTAAAGTGCCACTGTTCTGCTTCTGCTCGAAGTACATGCCCGTACCAGCGTAGATGGCTATCTCTCACTTTTTCAACGATTGGTGTCACTCCATACTGCCTGTGAACTTCGTTGTTTGTGATATGGTAATGGAGGGTCAGGCCAGATGTCCACCCAAGTATTTTCATCCCACAACGGCAAGTCGTTGTTCTACTTATTTTGATGAAGGCCAGTATTCGGCACCAAACAAGACAACTAGGCGGACTTCAGAACGGTATATTTTTGCCTTGAGCAGGTCTGAAATCTTATTGTTAGAGACTACAACAGTCACTGAACGCTATTTAAGTCACGCAGCGACCAAGCAGTTAGAGATTTCTACATTGAGGGTTCTACCAGCAGTAACTATCGAGCCAAGGTACTTAAAAGCCATTGTTGTTGGTAGATCAACATCACTGATTTTGACGGTATCCAAATCATTCATATCTGTAGTGAGATATTCCGTTTTCTTCACGTTGAGTCGTAGGCCAACTTCTGCAGGTGGTCGTTGCAGGCTTGGACTTGATGATGAACGGCTCAGTTTTATCGCCAGAGACCAACAACACATGGTCAGCATAGAGTAGAGTCCAAGGCGCATTTTCTGCAGATCTCTTGTGACGGTATCCATTACTGTGATGAAGAGGAGTGGTAAGAAAACTGATCCCTAAACTACTCCCACGGAAACATGAAAATCGCCTGATAATCCAGCATCTGATTGTATCCGGCTCTTCGAATCATGGTAGAGCTCTCTGACCCATTCTTTTAGCTCTTCAGGAACTCCGGAGGGAAAATCAAATCAATTCGTGTGGTACTCAGTCGAAGGTCGTTTCCAGGTCAAGGAACGCGAAGTGTGGGTGCTTCGGCTTCTCACGATGTTCTTCGATAAGTAAGCGAGCAGTGTAGAGAGCACCTATCGTTTTACAACCTTTCACGAATCAGCACTGGCTGGTGGTGAGACCGACAATTTTACGGACCTTTTTATCGATGATACGTTCAAAGATCTTCATCGTGTGTGATAGAAGGCGTACTGGGCGGTAGTTGCAACATTCAGCTGGATCTCCTTTCTGCTTCCAAATTGGAATTGTGGTACTGAAGGTCCACTCGGCTGGAATCCTTCTCTCTTCAACGATCTGGTTAAAGAAATATGTCAGCTATTGCGTTGAATTCCAGTGCTTTGATTTCCACAGTTCTGCAGGTAGATCGCATGGTCCAGTTGCCTTTCCTGATTTTATCTTAACACAGTGCTTCAACGACCTCATCGTCGACGATTATCATAATGGGGCCCTACACCGGTGTGGACTCTGAAGTTGGAACACGTGGGAACTCTTCATTGCTGATTCCGTCAGAGTATCGCTGTCAGCGTTCTGTTACTTTCTTTCTATTGGCGACGAGCTGACTTCTTCATCGTTGATTCCATCAAGCATTTCTCTGCCAAATGTCTGTCTATGATCCTGCTTAGCAAGTCGGTAGATTCCTCGCTAACCAGTTGGTGTGTTGGGTTTATCATAGACTTCACTGAAGTGAAATGATTTTGCTGGTGGAACTGCCTTCTTGACTGCCTACTTTTTCAGCAAGTAATCTCTAAAATTACAATTACAACTACGGTACTTCACAGAACGCCAGTCTCAAGAAAAACACTGATATCTTTTTTCGCATGGGCTGGAATTATACCAACGTTTAAAAAGAAGAAGTATTACTTCATTTTGTGCTTTTTTTTTTTTTGCATAGAGGCAAAAATTACTTTTCCCAATAATTTTTGTTCAAGAAAATGACATAGCATTTAGAATGTTTTATCCACGGGAAACTTAAATAATGGGCAAACGGTTAGTTCTGACACAAAATGAATCCCAGCATGTGAACTGAATTTCAGTTTTCTACAAAATATGTCATGTGAATTTTCTTTGCTACTCTGATTGTTTTACTGGAAATTACTCATTCCCTTGTTAGAGCACACGTTCCAGAGCAACCCATGGCCAAGCGATGTTCTGCTGCGTTCTTGCCCCAGGTGCACTGACCACTAATATAGTGTACAAAGAGGCGTTTGGGAACTAATTCACATTGTTGTTAACTAAACTCATTTCGTTACTAGTGACTTTAAAATGACGTTCGGTGCAAAAAGTAGAGAGTGACATGGCCAATTATTGGCCCTTCCACGATGGATACTCTCTGCTAGTGTTTGTGTTATGTTTGAGTATTTTACTGTTTGTAATGTTTACATAATACATCCGCGTATAATAAAGGAGTATTGAAGGTTTTATTGATCGGTATTTCAACACTGCTCTTTCGTTCCAGGTTTAAAACTAGTTACACAGTACTGTGAATATCGAATTATACTATTGGCATCTATATTTGTTTCCGATAGTATCGTAGTACCGATATCTTTTTGACTTAAGTACCGATACAGAAATATCGTATAGAATGTCACTTCGCAACGTCCATACGTATCCTTGGCTTAATACCAAGACCATCTACTCTTGCGAGTGCTGTGGCTCCGACGTCCCGAAAGTCTCGATGCGATGTGTGCCGATTAATATAATGTAACGTTTACAATGTTATTTCAAGAAGTAAATTGCGAATAAAAATTACATTTGTTAAAAAGTAACGAATTCAAAGTAAATATTAACAAAAAGGTTTTTGTTAAAGTAATTTCACTACTTTTGTTCAATTACTTCCCAAACTGGGTTTGTTTCTATCCATTCTCTCAATATATCTTTGCCAGTTTTGTCTCTGAGTGTCTATGTACCGAAGCACATGTTCTGTTCTTAAAGGTAAATTGTTGTTTCTTTAAACATTTCAGGAAAACTACCATTAACGCCCTAAGTGATGGAAAAGATCTGGGAAACTGGAATTATACCTAGTGAGTGGACAACAGCACTAATTCATTATCTATACAAAAAAGGGTGATAGATCTGACGTCACCAATTATTGTGACATGTCTACCATACGTCATACTTACAAGGTACTCTCGAAAGCACTGCAGGCTAGTAGAGCAAGTAGATCATCAACTTGGCGAATATCAAGGTGGATTCAGGAAAGGGAGGTCCTGCGTTGAGCAGATTTGGTGCTTGAAAACGGTATTGGAAAATTATGTCTCTAAGGACCTGACAATGGTCTTCGTTAACTTTAAGAAAGCCTATGACTCGGTCGACCGGAAAGTACTGTTTGTCATCTTGATATAATTTGGAGTGGAGTGTAAAACAGTGGGAATTATCAAGCAAACTCTAACACAGGCATATTTTCATGGGAAAACTATCCAAAGAGTTTTTAATAAAATTGGCGTCAGACAAGCTGATGGACTGTTTCCAGTTCCCTTCCATTGCGTGTTTTCGAGAATGGGAAAAGGAATTAGCCAGAAAAGGGTTAGTGAACAAAGTTCACACTGGAGGCTCAAAAAACGGCGAGAGAGTCAACTGCCTTGCCTTCGCTGATGACTTGGCAATCCTGTCAAGGAACATAGAGACCTGTGGAGCAAATAAACATGCTGAAAGAGCGGGCAGAGAAAGCTGGCCTCCAAATTTCTTTCGAGGAAACAAAGTGCATAACCAATATCTGAACAACACCTAACAACAGAGTAAGGTAAAATAGTAAAAGTGAACAGTTTCAGATATCTTGGAGAGAGTGCAGATTAAAACTAGTGAGAAAGAAGCTAACAACAGCAGGCGAGAGAAGATGACCGCAGCATTTGGTAGGACGCACGTCCTATGCAAGGAAAAAGCAATCTCAAAGAAAGATAAACTCAGGCACGCAAGTGAATGCCTCAGAATGACAGAAAAGGCTGGACTGAGAGAAGCAGAGGAGTATGAGCACAAGATCCTTCGCAAAATAATGGGTCCTAAGATAACAGATGGACAGTGTAGACTCCGAGGAAGAGAAGAGCTATACAGGGATAATGAACGCCTGATGGAGTCAGTAAGGAAACGACTGAAGTTCTGTTCAGAATGGATGCAACCCGACCAACGACGCAGATTTTTAATGTGTTGGAGAACAGACCTAACGTCTCGGATTTATGGTCCAAGGAAGTAATGAAAGATCTCATGAACATGGGAGTGAATCAGGAGGACATCTCTAACCGATCAAAATATATATCAGTGATCAACAACTTTAAGGGCTTCCACGATGAGCGAAAGCAGGTCAGTGGCTTGACAGAAAAGAGAAGACAGGCGGCTAGAGAAAGAATGCAACGTTTTGGGGCTGCAAGAAAGGCTTCCAGAAATGCCTTATAGTTACTTGACGTGGTCTCTTATGGCCCTAAACGCAAATAATGTTTGGTAAATTCATATGAGAGTAAATAAATAAATAAATAAATAAATGATCATGTTTACAAGAGTGAGAATGGCAATCAATGGATGCAAAGTATAAAGAGAAAATGGCAGAGATGGGAATAACAGCTGATATAATACAGGACAGAATAACTTTTAGAGAGACTGATACAAAATATCAAAGGTTTCCAGGAGAAGGGCAAGAAGGAACGAAATAACATCCGGACAGAAGAGAGGAGGAAAACAAACACAGTGAAATAATGAAGAACTATTGGAAAGCAAGAAAGGAAGCAGGAAACAAACGGAAATGAATGCAGTGGGTTAATTTACGGGGCCCTAAGATGGTCAAATTGGAGAAAATAAAAATAAATAAATAATTTAGTTACATTCTTATAAAACTTCTTTTCAGACCAAAACGTTGGATTTGAAGCAACAACTTGATATTTACATCTTGTCGACCTACGATTATTATTTTTGTATATTTCGATTTACATTCTTGTTTCAGCCACATACCGTAGTTTTTATTAACTGTATTGTACTAGTATGAATTCTCACATTAATTCTACGGTGCATTATTCTCAAACACATTTCGTCTTCTTCTTCCTGGCCTTTCCCCTGTTTACTGGGCTTAGCACGTGATATGTATTTGGCCTAGCTTTATGGACGGGTGCCTTCCTGATGCATGTGGAGGTAAGTGTTTCTGTGATGGCTAGTGTGTAGAGAAGAGTATTAGGACAAACACAAACATCCAGTCCTTGTACCAGAGAAATAAACCTGGGGACCTTTGAATCGAAGACCATTCAGTCAAGGAGCTGAAAAAGAAAAAGAAAACCGGTATAGAGGGAATACAGTATTTGCAGAGCTGAGACAGGGGGCGATAGCTGAAGTCTGAGGAACGACTGCTCTTATCTCCTGGTGTCGCGCTGGTTTCCTCTGGCCCAGAAGGTGTTGCCCTCATGAGAACTGCCTTCATATGACTGAGGAATATGTCTCTTTAGTCAACTGAGCGAGATGGCTGAGAAGTAGCTGTGATCTTGGATTCGGGAGATGGTTGGCTCAACTCCCTCCCCTACCCTCGCATGTTAGCAGCCCTGAAGATGGATTTCCGCGGATTTCCATTTTCATACCAGACAAATGGACTGTACCTTAATGAAGACCATGGCCACTTCCTTCCCAGTCCTAGCCATTTGCCATCTTTGCGTCACCGAAAAACTTCAATGTGTTAGTGCGACGTTAAACCACTGGCAAAAATATATATGTTTTACAAGTTGTTTAACGTCGCGCCGACACAGATGCGTCTTATGGCGACGATGGGATAGGAAAGTGCGAGGAGAAGGAAGGAAGTAAGCAGGCGTGGCCTTAATTAAAATACAGCCACAGCATTTGTCTGGTGTGAAAATGGGAAACCACGGAAAACCATCTTCAGGCCTGCCGACAGTGGGGTTCGAACCCACTATCTCCCGGATGCAACCTCACAACTGTCCGCTCCTAACCACACGACTCGTATGAAGTAACTGTAATTATAATGGTCATTTTACTGATAACTTGTTGAAAAAGTAATGTATAATTGTATTTGAGTAACATATTTCTCAGGTAATCATATTTCATATTCGCCTCTGTGGTGTGGTTGGCCCCGTGGTGTAAGGGTAGCGTGCCTGCCTCTTACCCGGAGGCCCCGGGTTCGATTCCCGGCCAGGTCAGGGATTTTTACCTGGACCTGAGGGCTGGTTCGAGGTCCACCCAGCCTACGTGATTAGAATTGAGGAGCTATCTGACGGTGAGATAGTGGCCCCGGTCTCGAAAGCCAAGAATAACGGCCGAGAGGATTCGTCGTGCTGACCACACGACACCTCGTAATCTGCAGGCCTTCGCGCTGAGCAGCGGTCGCTTGGTAGGCCAAGGCCCTTCAAGGACTGTAGTGCCATGGGATTTGGTGGGGGGGGGTTCTCTGTGGTGTAATGGTTAGTGTGATTAGCTGTCCGAGTTCGATTCCCGGCTCTGCCACGAAATTTGAAAAGTGATACGAGGACTGGAACGGGGTCCACTCAGCCTTGGGAGGTCAACTGAGTAGAGTAGGGGGGGA
Organism: Anabrus simplex; assembly: GCF_040414725.1. Lineage (NCBI taxonomy): Eukaryota > Metazoa > Arthropoda > Insecta > Orthoptera > Tettigoniidae > Anabrus > Anabrus simplex. Next base: position 226,262,373 of record NC_090271.1, on the reverse strand, counting down.
GGGGGGTTGGTTCCCACCTCAGCCATCCTCGATGTGGTTTTCGGTCGTTTCCAACCTCTCCTTCCCTCTTCCTTGTCTATCCCTTCCATTCTTCCCATCCCCCATAAGGCCCATGCTCAGCATAACAGGTGAGGATGCCTGGGCGACGTACTTGTCCTCCTCCGCAGTTGTATTCCCAACCCAAAATCCCGCGCTCCAGGACACTGCCCTTGAGGCTGTAGGTGGGATCCCTCGCTGAGTCCGAGGGAGAAACCAACCCTGGACGTTAAACGGATGAAGAATGAACTGTAATTCTTTCCAGTTACTCTTTTCTTGTACTTTAACTGTCACACATCATCATTCAAACGGACCATTGACAATAAAAACGCCTTCTTTTTCCACCTTAATAATGTCTGTCGTGATAAATTAGTTTTTCTAAATCGCAATATCTTCCATCGTTTGATCTGACTTACTCCGTTAGCTGACTTGGTGGGTCAGTGGTATAGTGTCCGATTTAGGATCCCTGTTGAATTAGTTGATAATAGTATTATTTGCTTTACGTCCCACTAACTATTTTTATGGTTTCCGGAGATACCGAGGTGCCGAAATTTAGTCCCGCACGAGTTCTTTTACGTGCCAGTAAATCTACCGACACGAGACCGACGTATCTTAGCACCTTCAAATATTGTACCACCGGATTGAGCCAGGATAGAACTTGCCAAGTTGGGGTCAGAAGGCCCGCGCCTCAACCGTCTGAGCCACTCAGCCCGGCTGAGTTAGTAGATTTTTAAAGTGTACCAGTAGTCAAAAATGTTGGCACTGCATGCCATTGGTGGTGCTACTTGAAAATCCAACCATCCTCCAGTCTGATAACCTGACAGGCAGATCCATTTCTGCCGAGACCTAGTGTCCATGTCTACTGATACGGGCTAGAACTATTTTGTTACTTTCATTGATCTGTCTTAAACGTGGCTTTGACAATATGAAAGTAACTGAGGCACGATCAATGCTAGTAATGCCTTTTCTTGCGCACCCAGTCCCTGTGATGAATGGTGGTAAGTGTTTTTCATAGGGTAGTTTGTGTGTGCACTTCAATGCGCTTGATATACTGATAAATGATAGCACATTCTGGTTCCATGAGGAAAATAACGAGAAACTACCCCGTCATTCCTAAGTTGCCTAATACCAGTGGCGGCTCGTGACAAAATTTTTAGGGGGTTCACAACATTTTTGTTCATGTCTCAAATCAGCAAAAAAGTAACATAGGTACATAAATCATTTCACTAACAGTTCCTTGTACGGTTCCTTCTTCAAAAATACTTTGGTAGAACCCCTGTAACCGAGGATAAATTTTATACGAGACTAATGTGTTAGTGTAGAACAAAAGTAAAATTCACAATAACTTTACTACACTGAGATTATTGAAGGATGCGAGTACTATTCTTGGTTTTCAAACAGCACGAATTTCACCTGGGTGTTAGTGTAGAACCAAACCAAACCAAACCTCATGGCCTACCAAGCGACTGCTGCTCAGCCCGGGTGTCGTGTGGTTAGCACGACGAATCCTCTCGGCCGTTATTCTTGGCTTTTTTGACCGCCATCTCACCGTCAGACAGCTCCTCAATTGTAATCACGTAGACTGAGTGGACCTCGAACCAGCCCTCAGATCCAGGTTAAAATCCCTGGCCTGGCCGGGAATCGAACCCGGGGCCTCCGGGTAAGAGGAAGGCACGCTACCCCTACACCGCGGGCAGGCTGTCTTAGTGTAGAACAGTAGCAAAATTCATAATAGCTTTACTGCACTGCGAACACTGAAGGATGCGAGCACTATTCCTGGTTTTTAAACAGCACGAAGTTCACCTGGATATGACGAGAAGCATAGAAGGAATGTGTACCGCATTTACCGGTAAATTTTTTAAAATAATTATTTCCGAATTGACCCCAATAGTCTCCACATTATCTCGGTTAGTCATGTTCTACTGTTTCACATGGTAATTATTCTCATTTTGCAAATTATAGCCACTACTCTAAACAATTTAGCATGCAGTACAACCAACAATACTAGATCATGCTTATTTAAATGATAGGATTTAGATTAGCAACTCACGTAAATGCTGATTATTTGTACAGGAAAGCAATCCTTCTGTCCTTCAATCGTGCAAATTTCTCAATCACTTTACGATTGAAGTCACTGATGATGTTGACAAATCTCTTCTCAATAGCAAGCATAGCCAGCGCTGACAGTCGTTCTCCAGTCATGGTGTTCCTCAGAAACGTTTTAATTCGTATTCAAAGTAGAAAAACACCTCTCGGGCTCCGCTGTCGTAATTGGGGTTGTGACAACAATTCGGAGTAATTCGCATACTTGTGGAAATGTGTCCCTATCTAGTTCATTGTCAAGCAGAAACTGCAACATGAAAATGGCCCCATCATCTTTCTGAAAGCCATTTCTCATATACAATACTTCTAGTTCAGTCTTCAGCTGTGTCTTATTTAGGCAGGGATACATATGCGCCACGGTATTCAGTTCTCTTTCTGGAAAAGAGTCTGAATAGACACCAAAATGCCTATTCAGAATTAGGGTACTAGCGAAATCTGCCGGTAATGTAATGCAATAGTAGCTCCTGGGAGGCTGTGGCTAACCATAATAGGGGAGGTGGCGGACCCTTGTGGTCAACTGTAATATTGCCACTGGGTTGAGGGTGGCTTTAGACGACAAGGCACGTACCTTACCGTGCTCCTCGCTAATGGGAATATCAGTGCAGAAAACCATGACGTCATCTGCTTTGCGCATGCGTATAGTCTTCAGCACAATAGCGCATTATCCAGTGTGCTCGCTGCACTGTCAGTCAAAACGAACAACTGTCGGTGTAACGGAGCTTCGATATAAGTCGATTGTCGAATGCTTTCGATCGATTGTCGAAATCAGGTCGAAAGAAAAGAATGAATGCGTAAATATGTAATAAAACTGGGTGTTCACGTGCTCCTGTGCTCCTGAGAGCCCACCGCCACTGCCTAATACGTCTCTTCAGTGACACCTGCGCCATTTATGACAGCTTACAGTGAAGTTGTTGAGAATCTAACTAGCCTTCGGGCTGAAAACTCGACATAATTATAATATCCACTGGTGCTTTCGTTACAACAGTCCAGCCGGAATGTCGAAATAAGCAGGCAGACAGTCGAGAAGGTCTGCAATTCGGTATCTGAGTCCGTACGAGTATTGCTATTACTAGTGAAGGGTTGCGACTGGAATCGGGAATAGTCCATTCCATATGCCTGGGGAATCGGGTACCCGATTCCGGAATTGATTCCGAGGAACAAGTAGCACCATCTATGATGCAGATACGTAAACATGTGCAGCATGAATGTGTTCTGTAATGTAAGTTCGCTTTGTTTTATAACCAGGTCACTTTACAAGCCATTGCCTGCTTTCATTATAGTGTCCTGGAATTATATACTCTAATGCGATTGTACTTTGATCAGAAAATATGATTCACTGTTTGAAACTAATCAAATTGTATGGCTTGTCAACAAATCAAAACTTGTACGAGGATTATGACATAATATAATACTAATACTTCAACAAAATACAATTGTATTGAAGAGACAGCCCTAACTATTAATGTTAAGCAGTGATGAAAACAACAATAGTAATTCTAACAGTTTCTCATAATATTTAGCAGTAGTATGAAATCATCATCATCATCATCTTCTTCTTCTTCTTCTTCTTCGTCGTTTTCTTCATTCGTTACCACTTTTCCCAAACCTGTGCGGTCGCGGGTGCGAAATGTAACGTACACGTGGATTTCGCCTTGTTTTACGGCCGGATGCCCTTCCTGACGGCAACCCTATATGGAGGGATGTAATCACTATTGCGTGTTCCTGTGGTGGTTGGTAGTGTAGTGTATTATCTGAATATGAAGAGAAGAGTGTTCGGACAAACACAAACACCCAGTCCGCGGGCCAAAAGAACTAATCAGAGGCGATTAAAATCCCCCATCCGGCCAGGAATCGAGCCCGCACCTTCTGAACCGAAGGCCTCAACGTCGAAGGCCAATGAGTCGAACAGTAGCACGGAATGTTCACTGCAAATTAAATGTAACGGAAGACAGGTATGCTACGAAAGAAGTTGTGTACTTATTAAAAATGTGACTTAATTCCACAGACTTTATGCGCTTCTACTAGCGATATTTGAAAACCACAATAGAAAAATACAGTATAAGCATAAATAACAATGTCGATTGCTATACCCCGTGTCGAAATGTGTAATGCGATTTCCATACTACCAGGATAAATTGTTATTTCATTATTATGTGGCATAATTCATTCATGACAACCAATAAGACATTTCACTGTATACAAAAGAAATAGTAAATATTTGAATTTGCCCCACTTATACACGCCCAGCACACTCTGGTGACGTCATCAGGGAACCGATTCCCTGCATGCGACACGGAGTGCGACCTCGGAGTCGTAGGAAGCGATTCTCGCGATTCCAGGCGTCATTCGCGCACATCACTAGTTATTACCGACACTGAATGTGTTCGTGCACCTAAACAGGTTCCTCAATTGTGAAACTGCTTGTGGTCGCCATTTCCAACAACGTACTGCCGTGCATTACTGCCTTTATCTTTCCAGGTCACACATACCAATGACGGGGGAAGTTCCGGCCTATAGATGTCTACTGTTGAATACGTTGCGTGTTCACATTTTCTTTTTCAAGAGGAAGAAGTCATGTAAAAGGAATTTGTGATCGCCCTGTATTTTATTCGCCTCCTTTCCAGTTTAATCCAACTTTCTCATAGATCGAGATAGCCTTGGTCCGTTTTGGTCTAATATATCGAGATTCGACTCTTTATGTTTGTGTTGTAACGTCTACTTTTGCAGGGTCACAGAGTGTTGTCCTGATGTTAATTAAAATTCAGAAACATGCGGCGTTTCAAGTATGGAGGAAAACTGAAGAAATAAAGGATGAAACTTACTATATTTGTTACCTATCTTAAGGCTTTCGACGACGGAGATGAAGGATACGGCCAAAAGCGAGAAGACAGTTGTCGTGGTCTTAATTTAGGTAAAAGCTTCAGCCTGTGATCATTTAGGTAAAAGCTTCAGTCTGTGAAACCACAGACTCAATGACTGGTAACGGTGGGGTTCGAAATGCAAGCTTTAAGCCACACGACTTAATTCTCTCTGTAAGGAAGGAGTTGCTGATATTAATATTACTTGAGGAAAGTTATCTTCACAGTTTTTTCTGAAAAAAAATTTGAGAAAACGGCTGAACACATATCAACGAACGACCCATCATTTTAAAGCATACAGTTTGAAGGTCCTTGGAAAAAAAAAGTAGTTTTTATAGGATTGATTTCCTACGTAACTGTCTAATTTTCTTCCAAGGAGGTCCACTGATAGAGACCGTGTGGCATAGTTCCTGAGCCCTCCACTACATACCGTATGGGAGGCGTTTTCATCGATACTAGTGTTATAGCGGAAGAATCAACTCTTAAGACGGTTACTACGAGCTGTGACTTGAAGTTTTGTTTTTACGAACTGAGGAGTTAATCTTCGCTATATAAAACTCAATATACATATCAAGATACTGTCGTACCTACTACAGCTCTCGGACTCCTTGGCTGAATCTTCAGCGTAGTGACCTTCGGTTCAGAAGACCCCGGACTCGATTCCCGATCGGGTGGGAGATTTTAAGCGTTAATTTCCGTGGCTCGGGGATTGGGTTTTGTACTGTCCTCAACATCGCTACAACGCGCGCTCTCTCTCTCTCTCACTCACACACACACACACACACACACACACACACACACACACACACACACACACACACACACACACACACACACACACACACACAAAATTGTCCTCCACCACAATAACACGCAGTTTCCTATACACGGCAGATTCCGCCCATTCTCGATGGAGGGTCTGCCTTACAAGGACTTTACCAAGCTAGAAATAGCCACACGAAATTATTATTATTATTTCGATAATTTGCGACCGAAACACTGACACAGCCCCGTTTGACGTTTGTTGTTGTTGCAGCTTTAATTGCACAAGCCGCTATTGTTTCTAGACATCAAGTCGTATTCAAAACTCTACATGCTCAAACATCACCACATACATTAGCACCGGTCGAGTTGGTCGTGCGGTTAGAGTCGGTTATCCGTGAGCTTACATTCCGGAGACGGTGGATTCGACTTCCACTGTCGTAAACCCTGATGGAGGTTTTCCGTGTTTCCCCATTTTCATACAAGGCTGTACTTTCCCAATCCTAGCTCTTTCCCATCTTTGCGTCGCCAAAATCTTTCGACGTGTTAGTACGACGTTAAAAACCACTAGCAAAAAAAAAAAAAAAAACCACTATTAGAAGCCTGCAGGCCTGCTACTGTAGTAAATTGCCAGCAACGGATTACACTGTCTGAATTGTGGAGTAGAAGCTCATTCTGATGAGCTGCCTGGTTACAGAACTAGCAGTACAGCTAGAGTAAGGTAACCATGACCTCGCGCTCAATGTCACAAAACAAGTAACTCAGTACAGTACAGTGCAGCACAGCTCAGACTGCTAATTGCTCATCAGGAGAGTGAGGGGGATGTAACCCGGCACTAACTTGGACAACAACAAAATTCCAACATGAGTGACGTATTAAAGAGGACTACTGGAGCGGACAGAGCCTCTGTGGCTCAGACGGCAGCGCGTCGGCCTCTCACCGCTGGATACCGTGGTTCAAATCCCGGTCACTCCATGTGAGATTTGTGCTGGACAAAGCGGAGGCGGGACAGGTTTTTCTCCGGGTACTCCGGTTTTCCCTGTCATCTTTCATTCCAGCAACACTCTCCATTCTCATTTCATAGCATCTATCAGTCATTAATATATCACTTTGGGAGTGGCGACCCCATCGTACTAACAGCCTATATATGCTTCATTCATTACATCCCTGGCCTGGTCAATGACTGGAAAACAGGTTGTAGGTTTTCATTTTTTTCACTGGAGCGGACAAAAGAGTGGTTGAATAAAAGTGTCTAAATTCCTAACAGAAGTAAGCGATTTGGAGTAGGTAAAGCATTATCCGATCCTGTAGTGATTAAGACAGAAGTTGCGCAAGGCAGAATTACTGGACCTTTAAGTTTTCTTACATACATGATAAGAGTAAAGAACTGCAATCACAGATAAGGTTTATTGCGGACGATGTCATAGTGCATAGAGTAGTAAATCAGTTACAGGATTGTGAGATACTGCAAAAAGGCATCAACAGTGTTGTGAGATGGACAGCAAGGTATGATGGTAAACAGGATGACAAGAAAGGTTGTAAGTTTCACCGAAAGGAAGATTCTATTCGGTTCTAACTGATGATGATGGATGTGCTTGTTGTTTAAAGGGGCCTACCATCTAGGTTGTCGGCCCCTAATGGTGCGAAATGAGACGAAATGGAATGACAAATTAAGAGTCCAAAATCCTCCACTGACCAGAATTCAAAACGTGAGGACGAAGAATGAATGGACGGATATGAATTTAAAACAATCAATGGATCCGACCCGCAATGACTCACATTCACAGACGTGAAACAATAGTTTTACTGAACAAGGGACTACGTCTATAGCATAATACTGAATCGATGATGCTTTTAATCTAAAGGGGTTAAAAATCCAAGTCATCGGCCCCTCACAATGGTACTTATCGCTAGAAAAGTAGACTCATGGTATTTGCCATGTTGCGGTACTAATCAAAAGTAGCGTAGACTCGCGGCATTCCACACAGTATGCTACTACTCTCAGGTAATGAAATTCGCATACGTAATACAGACCTATGGTGTTTCGCAAAGTGCGGCGCCATTTAGAGGCAACGCTAACCTATGGTGTTCATCACATACAGTATGTGTCTCTGTTATTCGTACAGGCTTCAATTTCTTACCAAGTCTCGTATATTCACATTAATGATTGAAATAGTGAAATAAAACGAACATGACGGATAAAAATATGGTTTGTCAATGACAATTCGTTAGTGAAAACCATACTTATTTACATACAGGCAAGAAGATTCGATATTAATGTGTCGGCATCGACAAACGGATGTATCAGTTGTATTCGTACACATGGAAATGATGATGCCACCGTTTGGTTGTAATGCACGGAAAAGTCTCAGTGACGGCATACGACTGGTCAAGTGCGATAGTCTCCTTCCTAGTGTATCTGTGCCTGTGGTGGACATCGGTAGGAGTGCAGATTTAAGTACGGAGCTCAAGAACATTATACTTAAACTGACACTTAAAGGACGTTCATTACGAAAGATTGAAGAGCTGGTCAATAGAACACATTCTACGGTGCAATATGTGGTTGATACATTTAAATACAAAGGCAGTATTAAGAACACGCCAAGGAAACCCAAGAGAAAGTGTTTAACTGAAAGGAAAGAACGGCTTGTTGTTCGGCTTATAAAGTCAGATTCCAAATTAAGTGCACCAGTACTGAGGCAACTCACCGAGGAACAAACTGGAAAGAAGATCAGCAACTCCACCATCCGTCGGATCCTGTATCAGCATGGGTACTGTGGAAAAATCCCTCGGAAAAGGCCCTGTGTAAGTATAAAAAGCATACTGCTTATACTGACATTCGCTAAGGAGCATATAAATAAGGAGAAAGAATTCTGGAATGATGTTATCTGGTCTGATGAGACGAAAACAAACCTTTTTTGGGTCAGATAGGATCCACAGAATATGGAGAAAAATTGGTACGGACAATGATGTGGCAAATACACTCCCAACTGTAAAATACGGTGGTGGGTCTGCAATGCTTTGGGGCTGTATGTCAGCCGGAGGTGTGCGAAACATACATTTCATCGACGGAATAATGAACAAGGAGGGCTATAATGCAACCCCATGGGCAAACGTGAAGCAGAGTGCCGAAAATATGGGTATGCCACCTGTTTATATATTCCAGCATAATAATGAACCAAAACACACTGCTAATATTAATAAGACGTGGTTGATCTGGAACATTCCTAAGCAGCTTAGAACACCTTCCCAGTCTCCGGATTGAAATCGCATCGAACATCTTTGGGCTACGTTGAAGAGGAACCTCCGTAGGCAACGTTTGCGTACGAAATAGGAACATAAAAGTGTGATTCTTCAGGAATGGCAGAAAATCAGCCCCAACATGTGCAATAAATTACTGTATGCTATGCGGCGACGATCTCAGGCAATTAAAAAGTCGTGAGGACATTCCACTAGATACTAACATGTTCCAGGAACCCTTTATTTTTCTGTTTGTTTCTAGTGTTCGGTTTGCTTGTACGAATAGGAATGATACAATATTATGGGCGCGCTTTTCTTTATTAGAAGCTGTATGTTTGGTAAACATGATTGCAGACAGATACAGTAGATATATGTTTTCTGAAGGCTTTGTTGAATGTATGTTGAGCGAATAAAATCCTTTTCAGTTTATTATTTTCTTGCAGTGCGTTGAAGTACTAAAGCGAACAGCCCGTACGAATAGAATAGGTACATACTGTACGTGTACCAGCCACAGGGACCCGCACTATCCCGTGGGTACTAATCACAGGCAAGCTAGAACCATGGCGTCGCTCATATAGTGCTACTTATCACAGGTACTGTTTGCTATTTGCATAACGTCGCACCGACACAGATAGGTCTTATGGCGACGATGGGATAGGAAAGGCCTAGGAAGTGAAAGGAAGCGGCCGTGGCCTTAATTAAGGTACAGCCCCGGCATTTGCCTGGTGTGAAAATGGGAAACCACGGAAAACCATCTTCAGGGCTGCCGACAGCGGGGCTCGAACCCACTATCTCCCGATTACTGGATACTGGCCGCACTTAAGCGACTGCAGCTATCGAGCTCGGTACACACAGGTACTGTAGAAGTCGGCAACGCACTATGTTACTACTAATCACAAACCTATTTGGTATCTAACATAGTGGTACTACACGCAAGTAAAAGCGACCCATGGTGATCCCTGCGTGGCGGTACTAATCACAAGTAGTTTGTGTGTTTGGTTCGCGAGAGGTATTTTATTCCCTTCAAGTCCGCCGGCAAGCCGGTTAGGACGCCCCTATCCGCCACCTGGGACGCGCCACTTGGGAGTATCACCTCTCCCTCTACTATGCCAGCGTAGTAGGTTCGTGGACACCTCGGTTCTAATTACTGCGTTGATGGGGGTGAACATACCTAACGGGATTCACTATAAGTACCTAGGTGTTATTATATTTATTTTATTTTTACAATTTGCTTTGCGTTGCACCGGCACAGATAGATCTTATAGCGACGATGGGATAGGAAAGGGCTAGGAGCGGGAAGGAAGCGATCGTAGCCTTAGTTAAGGTAAAGCCCTAGCATTTGCCTGGTGTGAAAATGGGAAACCACAGACAATCATCTCAAGGCTGCCGACAGTGGGGTTCGAATCCACTATCTCCCCAATGCAGGCTGATAGCTAGGTGACCCAAACCGCGCGGCCACATGCTCGGTGAAAGTGTTACAATAAGGGAAGATCTTCATTGGGGTAATCACATTAATAAAGGTTACAGATCTCTTCGCATGGTTATGAGGGTATTTAGGTATTGTACGAAAAATGAAAAGGAGAGGACGCATAAGTCTCTGGTAAGGCTCCAATTAGAGTATGGTTCCAGGATTATTTGATCCGAGAACTAGAAAAGTCCAAAGGAATGAAGCACCATTTGTTCTGGGTGATTTCCAAAAAAAGCACAGTGTTAAGAAAATGTTGCTCGACTAAGCGCAAAGTTCTGACTTGACAGTGGAGGGAATGACATTAAGGGACGAATAAGCTTGAGGGGGAGCTTGTAAATGTAGAATGATCATAATATGAAAAATGAAGTTCAAATTCAAGAGAACAAATTAGTGGACATTTTCATTTTATAGGAAGAGGAATTAGGCATTGGAAAAATTTATCAATAAATAAATTCGATAAATTTCGATAAATGTTCTAGTTCTTTGAATTAATTTAAGAAAACATTATGTAAACAATTGCTAGGGAATCTGCTACCCGGGCTACAGCTCTAAAGGCAGATCATTGATGAATGATTGATTTAAAAAAACACAATTTGAGTCCCGAACAAGAAGATATTGTTTAAAGCGGACACAACACGCCGCATATACTGATAAGACGCGTTGCTTATTATTTGTGTGTTAAAGGAAAGGACAAAAAAACAGAACAGAATTTACTGAAAGGAAAAATAAACGAGTGCATAGGGCTAACACAGAAAAGGTGATACCCTGCATGGCCAAAATCAGACCCTACAACACAGTAGAAAAACCAGAGGGACTGCACACCCCGGAGTGTCTCATACTGAATAAGAAAGGGCAGCACCAAGAACTCGAGGAAAAGGAAAACCGAGGATCTCTACAAGTACATCGAAAAGATCAAGGATACAATGCAGAAACGAAGGTTGGAATTTGATGGACATCTCATGATAATAGACCAAAATCAACTGACCAAAATGATCTTCGAATATACTCTAGGATTAAAGGCAACCTGGAAGTGGGTGGAGAAGGTCAAGAAAGACGCAGAAGATATTCGAATCACAGTAGAGTTGATTCAAAACAGAAAGGCGTTTAGAAATCGAATCGACAACCTCCAAAAAATCTAGGAGAAGCAGTTAAAGAGTAGGCGCAAATTAATAATTTTATTGACTTTATGTCCCACTAACTACTTTTACGATTTTCGGAGACGCCGAGGTGCCGGAATTTAGTCCCAAAATAATTATTGTACGCGCCAGTAAATCTACTGACACGAGGCTGTCGTATTTAAGCACCTTCAAACACCACCAGGCAGAGCCAGCTGGGGTCAGAAGGCCAGCGCCTCAACCGTCTGAGCCACTCAGCCCGGCTAGGCGCAAACTGAAAGAATGGAGAATTTCTAGCAAGATGGAAAAAAAACTCTCTAGAGAGCTTTTTAGCGAGGTCCAGAGTCGGTCAATTTCGGTGACAAAGTTCGAGAACTTTAGTGAGAAGCCAGTTCCATCATATCCACTGTCCGATTCCACTTTCAGAGTAACTGCTCATACAGTTTCTTATCAGACAGCTCTTCAGTTGGTCTCATCCGTTCTCAACCTTTAGTCCAGAATTAACATCCTAGGACTGGCCGGGAATGAATCCCGAGCCCTCTGGGTAAGAGCCAGCCCGCCACCCTCCCCATCCCCACCCCGTTCACTACGGGGCTGGAAGATTGCTCACTTAAGAGTACGTATTTTCACGGATGGATGAGAGACGTTATCACCTTAAAATGAATGTGGAAATTGCTGCTGTAAGGGGACAAAACAAAGAGATTTTAGTTGTTTCGTACAACAGATTTTGGACATTGTAGTCTACATCTCCGTATACCGGAATTTAAACTAAAATGGATGAAATGTAAGTATCTGGTAGAAAATCTTACCCCGAATGGAAATGGAAAGGAGGCACTAAAAGAAAGGGTGACGAGGGTAAAGATAATTAATAGATTATATCATGGAACCTTGGCAAAACAAAAAATAATTCGGAATGTACGACTTGACAATTTCGGAAGATGTTTATAAATATATCGTAATATTGTGCTAGTTAAAATTCAATTTGTTACAATCGAGGCCATGCTCCTCAGTAGAGACTTAGTTAATATAACCCGCTATATTGGAATCCGGAGGCCGACACTCTACCACTGATCCACAGAGGGATCAACCATACGAAGTGCAGTAATCTTCGTTTTAAGAGGACCGTTACAAAGGTGGTCATGGCAGAGGAGCATGCAGTGGACCGTAAAGCCTTTGTCGTCCGGATAATGTACATGGAGAAGAGTCATCTTCTCCGTCGAAACATGCATCTCCACTGACTGGTAGGGTGTCAGAGTGAATCGCGAGCCTGTGCGATATACGACCTACGGTATGTGAAACGGCATCATAGGTCGGGACGCTTTAGTGTGTCAAGCTGGGCTTGAATCTCTCGCAGGCGAGTTGGAACACATCCACGGCCGGCTAACCGCTCATAAATATGTTGATATTTTGGAGAATGCGTCGTTTCATTTCGCCCCAGAACGTTTATCTCCAAGGATTGATTTTCCAGCATGATGATCATCCGGCACACTAAGCCGTAATCGTTGAGGCGTGATTTTGGAGGAGGCACGAGATTAAGTTATTTAGATTGGCCTCTGAAGTCATCGGAGCTGAACCCATAGAGAACGTATGGGGGACGTTAAAACGAATGAGGTTCGACATCTACACAAGAGGACCCGTCAAAGAATATAAATCAGTTGTGAGATCAAGTTCTCAATGTCTGGGAAGATTTCACCCAAGACGAGGACTATTTCAACGACTTGGTGGACTCTGTGCCACGGAGAATCCAAGGAACTCGGGAACACAGGGCAGGTGGACAAAGTATTAGGTCCGCATACCTGTTAGTTCTGCTTTATCGTCGCCATAAACCTATCTTTGTCGGTGCGACGTAAAGCCACTAGCAAAAAGAAAAAAACAAAACCAATTAGGCTTTACATTTCCCCCTCTTTATGTTGTGTAAGGAAGACAGGTTGATGCCATTTCGTGTTACTTTCCTCTGCGCCATGGGCTAAGTAAGGCCTAAAACTAGACCACGGCACAAATACTTACCCACTTCTTTTCTACGTTGTTATAAGGACAGCCGTAAGACGGCAACCATATCGCGGCGCTGGGCTGAGTGGTTCAGACGCTTGAGGCGCTGCTTTCTGACACCAACTTGGCAGTTTCGGTCCTGGCTCCGGCGGTATTTGAAGGTGCTCAAATGTTCCAGCCTCGTGTCGGTAGATTTACTGGCATGTTAAAAGAACTCCTGCGTGACTAAATTCCGGCACCTCGGCCTATCCGAAAAGTAGTTAGTGGGACGTAAAGCCAATACCATTATTTATTATTATTACAGCCATGTCGCTTGTGACGGTACTAAATTCCGCCTCTGTGGTGTAGTCGTTAATGTGATTAACTCCCAGCCCCGGAGGTCCCAGTTCGTTTCCCAGCTCTGCCACGAAACTGAAAAGTGGTACGAGGACTGGAACGGAGTCCACTCAGCCTCGGGAGGTCAACTGAGTGGAGGTGGGTTCGATTCCCACCTCAGCCATCCTCGACGTGGTTTTCTGTGGTATCCCACTCCTCCTCCACGCAAATGCTGGGATGATACCTAACTTAAGGCCACGGCCGCTTCCGTCCCTCTTCCTTGTCTATCCCTTCCAATCTTCCACCCCACCCCCCCGCAAGGCCCTGTTCCGCATAGCAGGTGAGGCCACCTGGGCGAGATAGTGGTCTTTCTTCCCAGTTGTATGCCCGACCCAAAGCCTTCACGCTCCACGATACTGCTCTTGAGGCGATAGAGGTGGGATCCCTTGCTGAGTTCGAGGGAAAAACCAATCCTGGAGAGTAAACGGATTAAGAAAGAAAGAAAGAAAGAAAGAAAGAAAGAAAGAAAGACGGTACTAAAATGATTAAAGGAGGGAATTAGGTTCGAACCGGCGTCCGCCTACGTGAAAGACACGCTCCAGATGACCAGATGCCAGCTACGGAAACACGTTAGACAAGCACGCAGGTATTCGTCTCTTACGTGCCCGGTCCAATCTTATGTTAACCCCGAGGCGTTGGGTAGCACGTATTACGCGTTTTTAAGATAATATTGCACTGTGTAGGACTGTACCAAAATTGTCCATAGGGTAATGTAGATTCACCTCGCGAACTTACACGTGACGGCTATAACGCCTCGTAAACAAGCGCTATGAGACTTCAACTCTGCGATTGTAAGAGAAGTGCCCTTACTGTGTATGTCTGTAGATTGAATTATCCTATGGCTGCCACTTGTTCTACAGAAGTTTTATTACATCAACACACATTATTATTATTATTATTATTATTATTATTATTATTATTATTATTATTATTATTATTATTATTATTATTTTATATAGTCCGTTTACCCTCCAAGGTTGGTTTATTCCCCGAACTCAGCGAGAGACCCCACCTCTATCGCCTCAAGGGCAGTGTCCTGGAGCGTGAGACTTTTTTTTTTTTTTTTTTGCTAGTGGTTTTACGTCGCACCGACACAGATAGGTCTTGCGGCGACGATGGGACGGGAAAGGGCTATGAGTTGGAAGGAAGCGGCCGTGGCCTTAATTAAGATACAGCCCCAGCATTTGCCTGGTGTGAAAATTGGAAACCACGGAAAACCATTTTCAGGGCTGCCGACAGTGGGGCTCGAACCCACTATCTCCCGAATACTGGATACTGGCCGCACTTAAGCGACTGCAGCTATCGAGCTCGGTCGTGAGACTTTTGGGCGGGGATACAACTGAGGAAGAGGACTAGTACCTCGCCCAGGCGGCCTCACCTGCGATGCTGAACAGGAGCCTTGTGGGGGACGGGAAGGGTGGAAGGGATAGGCAAGGAAGAGGGAAGGACGTGGCCGTGGCCTTAAGTTAGCTACCAACCCGGCATTTGCCTGGAGTGGAAGTTGGAAACCATGGGAAAATCACTTCGAGGATGACTGAGGTGGGAATCGAACCTCCTCTGCTCAGCTGACCTTCCAAAACTGAGTGGACCCCGTTCCAGTCCTCGTTCCACTTTTCATTTTTCGTGGTAGAGCCGGGAATCGAACCCGGGCTTACAGGAGTGGCAGAGCTAATCACACTAACTACTACACCACAGAGGCGGACAACAACAACAACAACAATAATAATAATAATAATAGTAATAATAATAATAATAATAAAATCAAACTTGTGTCGGTATATTTACTGGCACAATGAACTGCTGAGAGATAAAATTTTCTGCACCTCAACGTCTCCAAAAACTGGCGAATATACGTCCTTCTGGGTGAATCATACACACATTTACTGCTTCTGCTAGGGAGATGCCTATTATTATTATTATTATTATTATTATTATTATTATTATTATTATTATTATTATTATTATTATTATTATTATTAAGGCCAGAATTTGAATACGGGTCACAGCCATAACTTGATCCACCAGTTGAGGCCGAAGCTGCCAGTACAAACAGAACAGTAACACTTGTAGTGATTAGTGTTCGACATTATCTGATACCACAGTAACGTCAGTTATCACGTTATCAGACTGAACTCACACACATAGGTAGAGGAGGCATAAACCGAAATACAGCTTCACGGCAAACTCGATCTTCTAGTTTCACGATGAAATCCTAAAGATTCGAGTTCGACGCTCTATCATGTTATGAAACCACCAAACACTTCTGATTCACACGAAAGTGGTGAATATTTCACTCGAGGATGTCTGCTTGCAGAGATCGCTCCCGACTACCGGCAGTTGGCAGCATGTGCCGACCTTCCTCCAACGCGCTTAGTTCCGCATGGCTTACTCACTCAGTCTCCAGAGTATTTCGTTGCGATGTTGAAATTAGAACTGACAGCACTATCCTTGCCAATAGACCGGACGGAGATCTGGAAAGGCACGGTAAAAATTAACCTCATTAGCATACGTAGCTCTGTAGTCAGAAGATTCCTAGCATCGTGTTGAGCGCTGTTCGCTAATAGTTCTTCCATATTGTGGTAATATCCACAATCCTTTATGCCATAAGTAATCGGTGTTGATTTCAACCAGTACTGATTGTTCCAGTACATTAACAAGAGTACTTGCGATTAAAAAAAGAATATAGCAACCCACTAACGACTCAGAATGATCGTAGCAGTTAAAATGCCTATTTTCAAATCAGGAAACATCCTGGGATAATAGATCCTTAAGGTAATGGTTGTTTGCTTCTTAATCATAGGCCTACATGGCTACGGCACGTAGCCTTCTTTTTTTACATGAAAAGTCACGGCCTTTTATTTTTTTTTTATAAGTTGTGACGATTCAAAGAGATCTTATGGATACGTAGACCTGGGAAGGAAACGACTTAAATAAGACACAGCCCCAGCAATTGGCAGGCGTGATAATAGGAAACCACGGAAAGCAATCCTCAGGACTTCCGACAGTGGGATTACAACCCATTACCTGCCGAAAACTGAAAATGAGTTAGTGAGACGTAAGACCAGTGGCATTATCATCATCATCATCATCATCATCATCATCATCATCATCATCATCGGGACCCAGGAAGAACCATGATGACCGGGCGAGTTGGCCGTGCGGTTAGAGGCGCGCGGCTGTGAGCTTGCATCCGGGAGATAGTGGGTTCGAATCCCACTGTCGGCAGCACTGAATATGGTTTTCCGTGGTTTCCCATTTTCACACCAGGCAAATCCTGGGGGCTGTACCTTAATTAAGGCCACGACCGCTTCCTTCCAACTCCTAGGCCTTTCCTCTCCCATCGTCGCCATAAGACCTATCTGTGTCGGTGCGACGTAAAGCCACTAGAAACAAAAAAAAAAAAAAAAAAACAAACCACGATGATGAGTGTAGATCAGAAGCAATATGGAAATATATCAATACAGTACCTATACTGAACCACTCACTGATGTCATGAGTAAACGGCGCCTACGGACATATGAAGCGCATGGATTCAACCAGACTGACCAAGAAGATATTGATGTACTACATGAAAGTCCGTACGAACCAGGATATACCCAATACGGTGACAGAATCAGAGAAGACTTTGAACAATTTGGCAATACACAGGGCACTATTCACAACAGGACCACGTACGGGAACAATATCCAGAAATGGGTGGGTATTGCTAGAGCATGGGTAAACCTTCCCCGCCTTAAAGCAGTGCCTGTGCTAGAAATACCAGAACCGAGCTCGATAGCTGCAGTCGCGTAAGTGCGGCCAGTATCCAGTAATCGGGAGATAGTGGGTTCGAGTCCCACTGTCGGCAGCCTTTAAGATGGTTTTCCGTGGTTTCCCATTTTCACACCAGGCAAATGCCGGGGCTGTACCATAATTAAAGCCACGGCCGCTTCCTTCCAACTCCTAGGCCTTTCCTATCCCATCATCGCCATAAGACCTATCTGTGTCAGTGCGACGTAAAGCAAAAAAAAAAAATACCTGTAACTTATACGCGGGCGCAAGTCGCTTCCCCTAAGCCAGCTTGCACTTCCCCGCGTTGCTGACGGCTATCGATGACAGACTCCAGTTACCATTGTTATGGTCTACACGTAATGGTTGAAACATACAGCTATATAGACTGTGGCATAAGGACTGATACAGTAATTTATTAGTGTGTGTTTGCATTTGTGTACTTCTGTATTAACACGGTTGCTTGAAGACATGCTACTTTTATCGTAAGCTAGTTTCTTTTGTTTACATTTATGTAAACGAGACGTTTTGCTACATAAGTGATATATAAGTGTCATAGTATTTGGTATTATTCTGCTTCGTAATTGTTCGTAGGAGAGTTGAGCTTATTAAGGTCGCCAATAAATAAATGTATTTTATTTTGTACTAGCTGATGTACCCGTGCTTCGCTACGGGATTCTCAGAAAGACTGACTTTGTGGTTTTCTTAACCTGAAATCAACATAGGTCATTACAAAAACGTAAGTATGAATGTAACGATTAAAAGCTATGATATCATATAAAATACTCGATCAAATGGAAAGCCGCACGTTTTATCACTTTTAACGAACAGTGCTGCGGTTAGATTGCGGTGCCAATCTAATAGTCCAAAGTTCCAGAGCTGGGATGACCAGGCCGCAGATTGCCATGAACACTCATCTGCCATTATTCTGCTAAATATGCACACTGTTCATTCCAATCAGTGCCTCAGAGTAGGAATTGAATAGCCCGAATGCTATGATGATCCAGTGTGTTACGTACCAGTAGTATCAGAAAATTTATAAACCAGGGGAATGTCATGCTAAAGAAGAAAGTTATCTAACTCCCCAGCTACTTCCCATCAATATTCAGGCAGGCTGTTACACTCTGTACGACTGGGCGAGTTGACCGTGTGGTTAGCGTTGCGCAGCTGTGAGCTTGCATCCGAGAGATAGTGGATTCGAACCCCATTGTCGGCAGCGCTGATGATGGTATTCCGTGGTTTCCCACTTTCACACCAGTCAAATGCTGGGCCTGCCTTAATTAAGGCCTAAGGCACTCCTAGCCCTTTCCTATCCCATCGTCGCCATAAAACCTATCTATGTCGGTGCGACGTAAATCAAATAAAAAATACTCTGTACGCAGCAGTAATCCTATCTACCGGAGATAAAGGGCAACATATGACACAAAGCACATCACGACAAACAATGGTCAATGTAATGTTATTGTTGATCAATGTTATGAGCTTTCTATATTGTAGGCCTTCACATTTAATTTTCTTTCGTCTCTGTGATTTGTAAAATATTTTATACCATAAACTGTAGTTTCTTATTCTCCGACTTTACATACCGATTTTCATTTAATACTGTTTACCCATTTCTGGTTACTCGACGCTGATATGGACTTAAGTTAGTAACAAAAATCCAAAATTATGAATATCTTTGTGATCATAGCCAGTACGGTAACAATGTATAAGACATGAATAATAGGAAATTTAATGCTATATAACCCTAGTTATGTAGCATCTATCGATTACACCTCTAATAAGAAATATTTGAGAATTACATTTTAGGCCTTCCCCTAAACTACCATTTCACTCAGCGTGAATAAAAAAATTTACAGCCTAAACTATAGCGACTTATTTCCTGACTTTGTATACCGATTTTCATCAAGATAGGACTACTAATAACAACAATATGTGAGAATTATATTTTAGGCCTTCCCCTAAACTACCATTTTTCTCAGCGTGAATTCAGTTATCGATAGCCTAGATTGTAGCAACGTATTCCCCAACTTTGCATACCAATTTTCTTTAAAATACGACCACTAATAACATAAATAGTTGAGAATTCAATTTTAGGCCTTCACCTAAACTACCATTTCACTCAGCGTGAGTAAAATGATTTATAGCCTAGATTGTAGAGGCGCATCCCCCGACTTCACATACCAATTTTCATTAGACCACTAATAACATAAATAGTTGAGAATTCAATTTTAGGCCTTCCCCTAAACTACCATTTCATTCAGCGTGAGTAAAATGATTTATAGCCTAGATTGTAGAGGCTCATCCCCTGACTTCACATACCGATTTTCATTAAATTCTCTTCAACCGTTTTCTTGTGATGCGTGTACAGACAGACAGACAGACAGACAGACAGACAGACAGACAGACAGACAGACAGACAGACAGACAGACAGACAGACAGACAGACAGACAGACAGACAGACAGACAGAAATTACGGAAAAGTAAAAAGTGCATTTTCTTGTTACTATGGACATGACTGATACAGAAATACCATTATTTTCAAATTCTGAGCAATGTACAGACAAAACTCTTATTTTATATATATAGATTTCCATTGTTTATGGTAACCTTTAAAGTAAATATTTATTTTCCTGATACACAATAATTACAAAGAATGTTGTTTCGTGCATTTTTGCGATCGCCGTGTTGAACATACTTAATCAATGTTGTTCAGTTGCAAAACCCGTTATGTCAATTTTTTTTTCTCAAAATGAGTTATCACCACCATTGTATGCAGCTCATCAAAATACACAATCCAGTAATGTAATACGTGAGCAAAGTCCATTTAACCCATACATTTAAAGGTGACAAATAACTTGAACTGCTGCAGAAGTCATTATGTCCAGCGTGTGTTATGCAGCAAAGCTCGTTATGTCCCAGAATCCTGTAAGAGGATCATACACGAACAAAATCAGGCAACTGTGTGATAAGAGGTGAAGTAAACGATAACAGCGACTGTGGTGAAGCGAAAAGCACACTGAAGCATGGGAAACCAGTACCAGTGGAGGAAGGGGTTCGTCTTAAGAAAGAAATGCTAAACGACCTGACACACTGCTCACCAAACATTACGGGAAAGTATGGATAAGGAACGATGACCTCACGTTCTACAAGATACTGCTTGACCAGCGGCAAACTTTAAACAGTGAAATGCCAGACTGTGACACTGATGTGGAAGATTTTGTTGAAGACAATAACGGGTAGTTAATATAACTGTACGAAATGTTACAGAACTTATAAAACGTTTTAAATCAATGATGATTTCTTGATGTAATAATAAAATCAAAGAGCGGGGATTAGATATCAAAACGTATCCTAACTTTAAAAGTTATTTCCATTCATGCTATTTTCATAGTGTAATACTTTCAAACGTAGCTAATAAAACGTGTTCACCATAAACCTGCACACTCTATTCCATATATTGCTGCACATACCTTTAATCTCCACAAAAATGCTGCAAAACTCGTTATGTCCAAATGTTTTTTGCAAATAACATGGGTTTTATAAGTTATATTTTGTGGAGATTTTGCGGTATGATGAAGATGAACGCTTACTGTTTAATTACAAAATTTCAACCTCCTATCTCTGTTGCATAACAAATGAAAGATTTTTGCGCTTCCTGAAAAATTTGTTTGTCTGCACATAACGGGTTTTGCAACTCCAGGCTAGCGCTCATAACCCCAGTTTCTCATGCACGCAGAACTGTCAGTCAGATCGTGACATTGACACACTTGTGCTAGAGTAAACCTCAAGAAAGGGAGAAGTAGTTTCCTGCCGAATTAAGAGAGCAGATAAGCCAGAGCGTAAAAACGTAAACTAAAACCAAAATCCGTGGTGCAACAGTCCCGAAGGGTCATGGCTTACCAAGAACCGGTGCTCAGCCCGAAGGCCTGCAGGTTACGAGGTGTCGTGTGGTCAGCACGACGAATCCTCTCGGCCGTTATTCTTGGCTTTCTAGACCAAGGCCGCTATCTCACCATCACGTAGCCGGGCCGAGTGGACCTCGAACCAGCCCTTAGATCTATGTAGATAAGAGGTGGCACGCTTCCGCTACACCACGGAGCATGAAAACTTAATGAAGAAAAAGAAGCCTGGTCCTAAGTAGGTTGAATACTTTATATTATTATTATTATTATTATTATTATTATTATTATTATTATTATTATTATTATCTCACTTATGATTGTCTATTTTATTTTATGTTTGCCTACAGTGATTTAGATTCCAGAATAGGCTTTATATTCTGGCTACCTCTGCGCATGCCTTTGTTGGCAGGACCTAGTGTTTACAGTGCACTGTCTTCTGGTATAGGCTAGAGCAATTTTGTTACTTTCATAGATCTGTCTCTGTCTTATCCTTGGCTATGACAATATGAAAGTGACTGTGGTATGAGCGATGCTAGTAATACCAATCCTTATGCGGCTAGTCGCTGCTATGAATGGTGTGAAACAGAGCTCGATAGCTGCAGTCGCTTAAGTGCGGCCAGTATCCAGTATTCGGGAGATAGTGAGTTCGAACCCCACTGTCGGCAGCCCTGAAGATGATTTTCCGTGGTTTCCCATTTTCACACCAGGCAAATGCTGAGGCTGAACCTTAATTAAGGCCACGGCAGCTTCCTTCCCATTCCTAGCCTTTTCCTGCCCCACGTCGCTATAAGACGTATCTGTGTCGGTGCGACGTAAAGCAACTTGCAAAAAAATTAATAATAATAATAATAATAATAATAATAATAAAATGGTGTGAAAATGCTGCTCATAGGGTCGGTTGTGCATGCATTTCAGTGGGCTCGGCAGACTGATATGTAATAGCAACTCTGGCTCGGAGAGGAAAGCAACGGGAAACTACCTCACTCCTCATTTCCCTAGTACGCCTCGTCAGTGATGCCTAGGCCATCTATGACAGCTGATGGCAGAGCTGTTGAGTATCCCAGCAGCTTTAGCGCTGACGGACTGAACATACAGTACATACCTTTTGAGTCTCTTCACAGTTTGAACCACTCATTCAGAAATACAATTGTAAGGTTCGTTAATAAATGCAAATGCATATAATAATAATAATAATAATAATAATAATAATAATAATAATAATAATAATAATAATAATAATAATTGTTCCGAGGTATCTGTGGAACAGCAGAGGTGAAAGAAGGTGCTGGGTGGAATAGGTCTCAACTTACGAAATTAAAGTTAATTTAAAACTTTAACAAAGGTTATATTTTCTTTTCAGAATATAACAGGTACCAAGTAGCAGATCAACAAATTAAGAAAGTACAATTTTAGTTCGTTACAAAATTTGGGCTTCGAGCCCGACACTCACGAACCTTGAGCTATAAGCCCAACTTTACCTATATACCAAGTTCAAACAAAGGGGCAGAAAACCCCAATCATGCCAAGGAGCACTGGCTCCTGATTACCATATTAAGCCTCCTCGAGGCACACAGAAACCAAATTTAAGAAAGAGCGAACCCGCTCTCAAGATTCAAGCCCATCAAAGGCCACAACAAACAATACTTCAAACTGCCCTCAAGGCATACCAAGAACAGGGGTAATAAATACCCAACCTACTTGGCCTATTCAGTAAAGAAGCAGGTAAATTACATGGCCCAAAATACCAACTTGACTGGAGGCGTAACTTGCACTCCTAATACAGTTTTAAAACCTACTTCGCACTAGGCTGCATACACAAGGGCTAATCCCATACTAAAGAGGTGACTTGTATAAGAAGACTTAATTATATTAAGAAAGGAAGAAACTGTTGTGAAAACAAAGTCACCTCAAAACAATAGGAGTGGGAGCTCGAGAGGGTTTAGCACTCTCTATCCCAATTTATAGTTAAAGAGACGAAGTTTTACCAAGTGTCTATTACATTTTAAAGATAGGTTACATGAGAAAAGTTTTCGAACCTGCCCCGAGGGTTAAACTGCTCAGCTAGCGAGAAATGAAGTTATTAAATGGCCATTACCTTATGGATGAACTGCTGCCCGAAGAAAGAGGCGCTTCCCGCCGCCTGCTACATAATCACACTAGGAGAGATGTTACTGAAGTGGCCAGGAGACCAGAAAATCAGCAGTTTACATACCCTCGTGGAAAATTCGAGACGTTTCATGAATGATAAGACACACCCACAGCATTGGTTACAGAACACAGTTACAGAGCATGTTGGGGAAGAAAGCCCCGATTGGCCGAAAATTAATTTAAGAAATTCGGGATTGGCTAATTTCAAAACTGGCGGAAAGAAAGGATTAACATTGCCAACTCTCAAACCACCGAACAAAATTTAGCAAAAACAAAACTTATGAATGTTAAATTTCTTCAGGACAGTTAATTCCTTAACACCAGAGTGCGTTATTATAGTTTTGTAGAGACATCTGTTAGATAATGTTCAAATTTCTTGATATGGAGCAAACAAATCGAAATAGACACAGTTCAGAACACTTCAAGATTTACGGTAGTGACATCTTCCAAGAAACCTTTGAATTAGTACAGTTTGTTAAAGTTCAGGCGTTCTCCTGTAGAGGAGTCGCTTAAGTGCGGCCAGTATCCAGTATTCGGGAGATAGTGAGTTCGAACCCCACTGTCGGCAGCTCTGAAGATGATTTTCCATGGTTTCCCATTTTTACACCGTCAAATGCTGGGGGCTGTACCTTAATTAAAGCCACGGCCGCTTCCTTCCCACTTCCAGGCCTTTCCTACCCCATCATTGCCATAAGAACTAACTGTGTATCGCCGCTACTGGCTCAACATGTCACTGGATAAAATTAAACAAATGGTTCACAAATTGTGGTCCCAGCTCACGAATAAAATATGGTAACAAAATGAGAGCTACAAAATCGGGAATCAGCAGAAAAGATAAACACTAAGCAAGGAGGGAAACGAAGATTTATCTTCCACGACCTTGTTGTACAACCTGTGACAAAGTTCGGTGAACAGTTCTGTACTATCAGCATAGATGAACAATGCACGACAGTGACCTTACTGTTCTTCGAAATAGTATCCCCCGCTCCCCAATGTACTGCTGAGATTGGCGATACATGTCTTGGAAACTCTGCAAGAAGGCTGCCTTTGGGATGGTGTTCAAAAGCCTCGTCACGTGTCGTTGGATGTCAGGAATATGGCCAAATCTCTTTCCTTTCAAAGCGAGTTTGGGTCGTGGGAATAGGAAGAAGTCGAGAGGATTGAGATCTGGTGAGTATGGGGGATGTTCAAGTTGCACCACCCCCTTTTTGCCATGAACTGTTTGACGATATTGGCTGTGTGTAGGCGAACGTTTTGTCATGGACAAAAACCACGAAACTTGTTATGCGTACTGGGGTCGTACCCTGCGTAGTCGTTTCATGAAACAGGTCAAAATTTCAATGTACCGTGCAGCATTCAACGTCGTTCCCTCAGGTAGAAATTCCTTGTGGATAATGCCTTGACTATCGAAAATGGTGATGGCCATCGTTTTGATGCGTGACTTTTCGGCTCTGACATTTTTCCGACGAGGGGATCCCGGAAAACGCCATTCTATGCTTTGCCGTTTCGTTTCAGGGTCGCACCTGAAACACCAGGTTTCAACCTCAGTGACGAAACAGTTCAAGAAATTTGGTGTCGCATCCGCCGTTTCGACAAAATCCTGTGAAGCCTCTAAACATGCCTGCTTCTGATCGTCAGTCAAGTGATGTGGCACAAGACGAGAACACGTTTTCCTCTTCCCTAACTTCTGGGTAACGATTTGTCGCACGGATTCACGGTTAATCTGCAGTTCATTCGCTATCATGCGCACAATTAATCGCCAATCGTTCGTGATTAATGTCGTCTTCCGCTACGGGGGGTTGTCAGAAACAGTTTCCCGGCCTCCTCGAAAACGGGCGAACCATTCGTACACACACTTCAAGGACAGCGCTTGATCTTCATAAACACGAACCAGCATCGCATGCGTTTCTTTCGGTGTCTTGCCAAGCTTAAAATAAAACTGTACATTGATCGTTTGGTCGTTCATGTTCCTGTTCGCAGTTCAGAAGCAACGCACTAAACACGCACTGTGTCAAACAGGTCTTACACGGCACACACAGGATGTTCAACTGACCAACGTTGGGAACAGGTGGTCTAAACCTGCTGCTACGCAGGTGCAGCGTTGCATGTCGCCAGTGTTGCCGGAACGATGGTTCTGACTTCATTCGCCGAACTTTATTGTCACAGGTTGTATATAAACCGAGAGAGTTGGCTCCATACTTTGGGTCACCTAGCTGTCACCTTGCATTTGTGAGGTAGTGGCTTCGAACCCCGCTGTCAGTAACCCTCAAGATCGTTTTCTGTGGTTTTCCATGCTCATAGAAGGTAGAAGCTAGGGCTGTGCCACGGCCACTTACATCTCATACCTATTCTACAGTCTCCACAAGACCTGTCTGTGCCAATGTGGTGTAAAAGAAAAAAAAAATGAAATACACTTCTAACTTATTACATCGTTATGCCTAAGATATATATTAAATATACGACAAACATCAAAGTCACTTCCTGACACTCGCAGAACATTTTTATAGATAGCTTGATCTTCCACGTACAGCTCTTGTAGCAAATTATAATACTGACAACTCCCCTATGTTCACAACTTAAAATCCATTCCCTCACCCACCATTTCCTTCCCCCCTTTCACGTCTTTCTGTTCCTTGCCGTAGTAAAATAAGTGATAAGCAAGATGCGGATAGTACTTCATTCTCCAAATCACACTCAACTGCTGACCAGAAAAGTTGCCATCCATGCAATATTTCTATTCGTGAGACACTTTTCGAGAAAAAACAAAACGTACCTTTACTAGCAATAGCATATGAAGAGTTCTGTCTTGTTAATTTCACATTAGGTGAATACTAAGTGGAAGTATGGAGGAAGGTTTAAAGTCGGTTTGTCGAACACCGTCATCCGAAAGACAACACAGATCAGAGACATATATGACTTATGACGCCAGGTGGACAAGGAAGTCAATGTTCCCCTCAAGTTGGGCAATGTACGACAATATTATATTTCTAGCAGTAGAGTAATAATAATAATAATAAGAAGAAGAATAATGTTAATCGCTTTACGTTTACATGAATTAGATAAACCAAGGTTGCTCTTGGGCTATCAGTACGCCAATCAGCGACACGTGTACACCCTCACGTCGAGTCGAGACCTGAGGAAGTACTGAAAACGTACAACCTGTTTTCCAGTCTTTGACCGGGTCAGAGAGGTAATGAATGGGGTCGCCACTCCCAAACTGATTTATTAATGACTGATAAATGCTATGAAATGATCATGGAGATGACAGGGAAAACCGGAGTACCCAGAGAAAAACCTGTCCCACCTCCGGGATTTGAACTACGGTATCCAGCGGTGAGAGGCCGACGCGCTGCCGTCTGAGCCACGGAGGCGCTCTGAGGAAATAGTACTACATGGTACTAATGAGAACAGTTCCATTCGTAGCGGTGTAATACCTGTGACCTTGCACGACAAAGCTCTCTTTACGAGCTCCACATGCTACCTATATAACGTTGTTAGAAGGACGTATCGTATCAACAAGCCTTGTCGAATACCGTCATCCGAAAGACAACACAGATCAGAGACATATATGACTTATGACGCCAGGTGGACAACGAAGTCAATGTTCCGCTCAAGTTGGGAAATGTACGACCATATTATATTTCGAACAGTAGAGTGATAATAATGTTATTTGCTTTACGTCCCACTAACTTACTTTTACGGTTTTCGGAGACGCCGAGGTGCCGGAATTTAGTCCCGCAGGAGTTCTTTTACGTGCCAGTAAATCTTCCGACACGAGCCTGACGTATTTGAGTACCTTCAAATACCAACGGACTGAGCCAGAATTGAATCTGCCAAGTTGGGGTCAGAAGGCCAGCGCCTCAACCGTCTGAGCCACTCAGCCCGGCAAAGAGCAGTACAGTAGCCCGGATCGACCGACTGAGGAGGGGGGGGGGGGTATAGTTACAAAGTGATGATACAATATAATGAAGGTGCTTGTGCGCATGCCTGAATGTCATTATAAGCCCACTGATACAAACAATTATGTTGATTTTTAGATTGCAGTACCGATATACTACAATTATGTCTCTGTGAATGTTCAAAAGAGCCAACACTTTGAGTCGACGTTCATTTGTTTGTTGTCAGTTTCTGTTTATTCTTCTTTGTAAAATTTCCAGGGGTGGAGGGTGGGGGGATTCAAACCCCAGCAAACTCCCTTGACAACGCCCCTGATTTCGAGCAAAGCTTATCAAAACTTCATTCCGTCAAAGGAGGACAGCGGGAATATAAGGCCGGGGGAGTGACTAGGAATGCTCTCTCTGAATAAAAATGACATTACGCCTGTCTGTTCACCTTCCGCGAAAGGACAACACGTCTAAACAACTGGACGGAATTCCATGAAATTTTGCACAACCTCAGAGGAATCTGCACATACTATGTTTTATTTCAAAATATAGATATGGAAACATGTTATTTGCAAAAATGTTTGCTACAGTCATGTAATAGTTTATCCCCATACGTGGTCACGTGAGTATAGCAATGTCTTTTTTCTTAATTTGCTTTATGTCGCACCGACACAGATAGGTCTTATGACGACGATGGGATAGAAAAGACCTAGGAGTGGAAAGGAAGAGACCGTTGGCTTAATTAAGGTACAGCCCCAGCATTTGCTTCGTGTGAAAATTAGAACCACCATCTCCCGAATGCAAGTTGACAACTACACGCCCCAAACCACGCAGGCACGCGCTCGGGACATAGCAATGACGTAAGTTCATTGATTTGAAGGCGATATCCGACATATTGGTAGTCCGTTGTTTGTAAAGCGAGTAGAAAATACATCGGTACAGCACATGAAGGAGCCTCCGTGGCTCAGACGGCAGCGCGTCGGCCTCTCGCCGCTGGATACTGTGGTTCAAATCCCGGTCACACCATGTGAAATTTGTGCTGGACAAAGCGGAGGCGGGACAGGTTTTTCTCCGGGTACTCCGGTTTTCCCTGTCATCTTTCATTCCAGCAACACTCTCCATTCTCATTTCATAGCATCTATCATTCATTAATAAATCACTTTGGGAGTGGCGACCCCATCGTACTAATAGCCTATATCTGCTTCATTCATACCATCCCTGACCCGGTCAATGACTGGAAAACAGGTTGTAGGTTTTCATACAGCACATGAAAGGGTGGCGTGAAAAGCTGCATCAAACCAGTCTATAGATGATGATTCAAACAACAAGAAGTCGATTCATCAAGAAGAACATACCTAAAGTAAAAAATAAAGTAAAACATTAGAGCGCAATGTCGACAGTTTACCAGCTTAACTGCGGTAATAATATACTTTTGAGATTTTGATTAATACTACCCTATGAAATAAAAGTTTCATAAAAAGAACAATTACATACATGCTGCAATAAAATCGACGTACTATGCGAATGTACAAATTATCAATAATAATCTCATTAAAAAATATGGCCTATAGAAAATAAATATCAAAAAGTGATTAGCTAAAGTTCAACCAGTATCAAATTAGAGGAAAGATAATTAGGTGATAACAGGGTTTGTAGGAATGTTTTTCATAATTCCTATAAATCATAGTTGTAAACGACTAAAACGAAATACAAACTGATATTTTTCCACAAAGTGGCGATGGTTCCTCTCCCCCGCCCCTATTCACCACACTGGTCTTTATCAAAACCAGAACGTTGCCCCCTGGTAAGGACATACAGTGGAGGCAAATGGTCAGATTCAGATTACGTGCGCCAGTAAGCGTACAGTTTATTTCCTAACTTGACCTCAGATTTCTAACAGGACCCAAGAGCACTAAAAGATACAAAATTACTCAAAAGTCTGAGAAATGACATTAAAATTTAGGACTCTCGTTATATTTTTAGTTAATAATTTTCAAACGCAATACGAATTTGAAATTCTAACCATATTAGCAGCAGTGTCCGCCTCTGTTGTAGTCGTTAGTGTGATTACGCCACCCCCGGAGGCCCAGTTTCGATCCCCGCCTCTGCCACTAAATTTGAAAAGGTGGTACGAGGACTGGAATGGGTCCAATCAGCCTCAGTAGGTCAACTGATTAGAGGGGGGCTTCAGTCATCATCGAAGTTGTTTTCCGTGGTTTCACACTTCTCCTCCAGGCAAATGCCGGGATGGTACCTAACTTAAGGCCACGGCCGAATCCTTCCCTTTTCCTAGTCTATCCCTTACAATCTTCCCATCCCACCACAAGGCCCCTGTTCAGCATTGCAGGTGGGGCAGCCTGGGAGAGGTATTCCAGTTGTATCCCCCGACCCAAAGTAACACGCTCCAGGACACTGCGCTTGAGGCGGTAGAGGTGGGATCCCTCGCTGAGTCCGAGGAAAAAACCAAGAAAGAAAGAAGTAGTAGTAATTCTATAATAAAATAAAATAATGATAAGCCAAACTGTCAAGTTTTTATGTATCTTTTTGCAACGCTTTAATTCGGGGTTATTTTAAATTCTACTGGTATATGCCTGATGAAATTACTTTCCGTCTTTACCCAGATTCCTATTGCAAACACGCTAGTTGTGGTCTATCGGACGAAACTATCTTTACATCGGTTTATTTTCAGCCCAACTTTGCGTGAATGAAAGCCGGATGGACTAAGGATATCTTCGAAATTAGAGACAGGAAAGTAGCGAGAATAAATGCTGGTACACACTGGTGAGAAGAATGGTAGGGGAGTACTCGAAATAAGGAGATAAAAGGCTATGTTAGATATAAACTCTATGGATGAAACTGTAGGTAATGAACTGGCATGGGCAGTGGGGTCCTGTGAGGCTAATGGAGGATGATATGTTACCAGGGAGAATAATGGGCTGTGTCTTACAGAAGAAATGTAATTTGGAATTGAGTATTTTGTGGAGAAGTGGTAATAAGTGCAATTTACGACGGTCTTGCACTCGAAGCCATGATAGTTTTCTATAATAAGGTGTTATGTGACTATCATAACGTAGGTTAAAAATACATCTAATGCAACTATTTAAAGTCCAGTTGAGTTATGCTGTTTTGTTTCAAGATAGTCCGCCTCTGTGGTGTAGTGGTTAGCGTGATTAGCTGCCACCCCCGGAGGCCCGGGTTTGATTCCCGGCTCTGCCACGAAATTTGAAAAGTGGTACGAGGGCTGGAACGGGGTCCACTCAGCCTCGGGAGGTCAACTGAGTAGAGGTGGGTTCGATTCCCACCTCAGCCATCCTGGAAGTGGTTTTCCGTGGTTTCCCACTTCTCCTCCAGGTGAATGCCGGGATGGTACCTAACTTAAGGCCACGGCCGCTTCCTTCCCTCTTCCTTGCCTATCCCTTCCAATCTTCCCATCCCTCCACAAGGCCCCTGTTTAGCATAGCAGGTGAGGCCGCCTGGGCGATGTACTGGTCATACTCCCCAGTTGTATCCCCCGACCAAGAGTCTGAAGCTCCAGGACACTGCCCTTGAGGCGGTAGAGGTGGGATCCCTCGCTGAGTCCGAGGGAAAAACCGAACCTGGAGGGTAAACAGATGATGATGATGATGATGATGTTGTTTCAAGATAATGACCTGAAAATAAACAATATTATTATTTTTTAAATCGCGTAGTACGGTATATTAAAATTAGATGACATCTCTTCATTTTTCGCCCAAGCACGTCAAAACTACCGGATCAATTGAGCTGACATTTGGTGGATATACCTCAGATGTTCAGTTCAAATGCAAGCCTATTCCATATTTCAATAATAAACCGTTTCTAAATGTCGGCCATGAGTATTTAGGTATTTCCTGAATTTGTGTAGGTTTTGTCCGCTTGAAACCAAAATAATGAGCAAATTTGTAAGTCCTGTCACCAAATAAAGCGCAGCACGTGGACTTAGAAGTAAGCTTTCTATAAAAACGTTACGCGCATTTTCTTTTGTAATGGTTCTCCAGGAAATTATGTTAAAGCACGCGTTCCAGAGCACTCACCGGCCGAGCGCTGTTCGACTGGGTATTTGACCGCTTCTTGGTAATTGTTGCTAATTCACAGTGTGCGAAGGTTGCTACTGAAAATTACACGTCAACGAAGGGCACAAACAGAAGTCATCAACCACGGGGACTTTCTGATAGTTTTGAATAATATCAGTCAGTATTCGTTGTACGTAAGATGAAAAAGAAGCGGCAATTCAGAAAGCAGTGAGATAAGTCTGCAATTTGTCCCCTCTCCTTTTCAATGTGTTTATAGAACAGACAGTAAAGGAAAGTACAGAGGAATTTGGAAAAGGAATCACAACGCAAGAAGAGGAAATCACACTTTGAGATTTGCCAATGATATTGTCATTTTATCTCAGTCTGGAGAAGATCTGGAGAAATTGCTGAATGGTATGGAAAGAGCTTTGGGGAAGGAGTACAGGATGAACATAAATAAATCCAAAACAAAAGTAATAGAGTGCAGTCGAACGAAGTGAGTTGATGCAGAAAATAGTAGATTAGGAAATGATGCCTTTAATAATAATAATAATAATAATAATAATAATAATAATAATAATAATAATAACAACAACAATGTTATTTGCTTTACGTCCCACTAACTACTTTTTAAGGTTTTTGGAGACGCCGAGGTGCCGGAATTTAGTCCCACATGAGTTAATTTTACGTGCCACTAAATCTACCGACATGAGGCTGACGTATTTGAGCACATTCAAATACCACCAGACTGAGCCAGGATCGAACCTGCCGAGTTGGGGCCAGAAGGCCAGCACCTCAGTCCGGCAAATGATGTCTTTAAAGGAAGCAGATGAATATTGTTACTTAGGTAGCAGAATAACCATCGACGGCAGAAGTAAGGAGGACATAAAATGCTGACTAGCACCAGTAAGAAAGACTTTTCTTAAGAAAATAAATTTGCTCACTCCCAACATTGATACAGGATATAGAAAGATGGGATGTTATTGTGCAAGACTATGTCCACCTTGTCATGGGTGCAGTTGGTCCCATGTTCTTACTGATGTATGTGTCTATTCAGTCGCACTAGTTTAGTACAGTTCTACGTGCTGTGGCACTAAAAGCTTCAAGCACGAGAGTATTTATTAAAATTACGGACAATAGATGCAAATTAGTATAATATTTTTCTTGGTTTATCAGCCTCGTTGTCCGGTTCAATTTATTAATCACTGATTAAGAAGTAATGAAAGTCAATTTAAATTTACTTTGAGTTAAATAGACTACAAATTAATCTTTAGAAGCAACTTTTCATGAAGCAAGCAATCTACGTTCCAGTATCGAACTACATCATAGAGAAATATCATGCGAACTGTCCGACTCCATGGCTAAATGGTTAGCGTGCTGGCCTTTGGCCACAGGGGTCCCGGGTTCGATTCCCCTGGCACGGAGGCTGAGTGTACGTGTTGCCTTCATCATCATTTCATCTTCATCACGACGCGCAGGTCGCAGACGGGCGTCAAATCAAAAGACCTCCATCTGGCGAGCCGAACCTGTCCTCGGACACTCCCGGCACTAAAAGCCATAAGCCATTTCATTTCATCATGTGAACTCCGCCACCGTCTTCGGGTTGTTAGCGGGTGCAAGAGGTGGTAGAAGCTTTCCTGAAGAAAATTACGGGAGATCTTGGTGTTCTATAACATGTAGCAATATGTTTCGATTCCTTTCAAAATTTCATTCCCTATCTATTTTCAACTGATGTTCCTAGTAACTGAATGCCGGGAGCAAGTAGTTTCACCTCTGCCGTACGACCTCTGGCTGCGCCAACTTGCAACGCTTACTGGCGCACGTAATCTGAATCTGACCATTTGCCTCCACTGTACGTCGTTACCAGGGGCAACGTTCTGGTTTTGATAAGACCAGTGTGAAGATCCGGGGCGAGTGGGGTGGTGGGGGGAGAGGAGAGGGGGCGCAGTCACCCCCACTTTGTGGAAAAAAATCAATTTGTATTTCGTTTTAGCCGTTTAAAACCATAAATTATAGGAATTAATTTTAAAAAACCATTCCTACAAACCCTGTTATCAGCTAATTATCTTTCCTTTAATTTGATACTGGTTGAAATGAAATGTCGTATGGCTTTTAGTGCCGGGATATCCCAGGACGGGTTCGGCTCGCCAGGACGCCTGTAGGTGACCTGCGCGTCGTGATGAGGATGAAATGATGATGAAGACCACACATACACCCAGCCCCCGTGCCATTGGAATTAACCAATTAAGGTTAAAAAATCCCCGACCCGGCCGGGAATCGAACCCGGGACCCTCAGAACCGAAGACCAGTACGCTGACTGTTCAGCCAACGAGTCGGACTGTTACTGGTTGGACTTTAGCTAATCAAATTTTGATATTTATTTTCAACAAGCCATATTTTTTAATGAAATTATTATTGATAATGTGTACATTCTCATAGTACGTCTATTTAATTGTAATATGTATGTAACTGTTCCCTTTATGAAAGTTTTATTGTATAGGCTAGTATTAATGAAAATTTCAAAAATATGTTATTACCGCAGCATTGCGCTCTGCTTTCTTACTTTAGGTATGTTCTCGAATATATAAAGGCTACAAAATGCCGAATCACCACCTCTTAACATTAACTACTGCAGTAATGTGCTACAGTACAAGTTGGCCCGTCACACAGTCTGCTGATGAACGCTGTCCCAGCTTATCTCGCTGGAAGTAGGTCACTAGTGTGAGGTGTGAGCGAACTGTCTTCTGTACCACTGTGAATCACCAGAGGCGGAGCGTTCTTTCTTCTTATGGCGAGAGCAATGACGAACAATCAAACGGGCGATTTAAAACACGACGTACTTTATACCACAAGTCTTGTTCTCTTTCGACCCCGATGTTAATGGGTTTGTGGGACCGAGGAAGTCCTTAATTTTCATACCTTTCGTGCTCCTTCTGTTTCTTTCGACAATACTTGATACTCCAAAGGGTCGGACCTCTTCAGTTTTCTTCCCCGATTATTTTTAAGAGCGGATGGTTGTTTTGAACTTACCCATAAAGCAATAATCAACACCACCATGATTGGTAAAACCAATCCATCCATCTTATTCCTCATGACTAATCGCAACTTCCGAACTGCCTATAAACACATTGCCTGGTATACTGACCAAACAGATACCTCCATAGTTGTCGCCATTCTTCCTATTCTCTAGGGTCGATGATCTAGATGTTAAGCCCGTTTAAACAACAAGCATCATCATCACTCTTGGTTTCACTTCTTACGAATTTTAATTTTCAGGTCCACCTTTCATGGACTAACACAATTTAAATTTAGTCATACTTTGTTTGGTACTTGTTTCGACCTATTTTGGTCATCATCAACCAAATACAATTTAATAAAAACGTTGGGAACATCCGTCCTATGTGCTGTCTGATCACTAGAGGGCGGATTCATATGCACTTAAAACGGCAAAATATACATGCATCTATGTATGGTACTAAAAAAAATGAAAATGGCGTATGGCTATTTTTTAGTGCCGGGAGTGTCTGAGGATAAGTTCGGCTCGCCAGATACAGGTCTTTTGATTTGACACCCGTAGGCGACCTGCGCATCGTGATGAGGATGGAATGATGATAAAGACGACATATACACCCAGCCTCCGTGCCAGGGGAATTAACCAATTATGGTTAAAATTCCCGACCCAGCCGGGAATCGAACCCGTGACCCCTATGACCAAAGGCCAGCACGCTAACCATTTAGCCATGAAGCCGGCCATACGTACTATAAACAGCAATATAAATGCACTCATATGCACTAATGCATATTCTGCAAATTGTTTTTCCTCATTGTATAAGGTTGGTTCTCCAAATATCAACTGCTAAAGCAAAATACTTTTAGCTGCTCATTCTTTTGACATAATTTCCAATAGCTACTAAAATTTATACAACGAAGAAATGAGAGTATAGCTCCAGTGAGCACGTAATGCACTAAACAGTCTTGCCAACGTCGGTGCATAATCTACAGATATAGAATAACACGAAATATGGACGGTAAAGATAGGTTAGAGCTACAAAATATTGGTCGGGACTGCTTAGGTCTTGCTAGTAACAAGGCCATAGGAACAAAGGAAATTGTGGCATTATTTAGTTTCACGCTGTTTGTTTTAATTTTTATATATAAGTAAGAATAAGTAGTAATAAGAGTTTTGTCTGTACATCGCTCAGAATTTTAAAATAATGGTATTTCTGTATCGGTCATATCTACAGTAATTAAGAAATGCACTTTTTTTTAACTTTTCCGTAATTTCTGTCTGTCTGTCTGTCTGTCTGTCTGTCTGTCTGTCTGTCTGTCTGTCTGTCTGTATGTATGTACACGCATCACTAGAAAACGGCTGAAGAGAATTTAATGAAAATCGGTATGTAAAGTCGGGGAATAAGCCGCTACAATCTAGGCTATAAATCATTTCATTCACGCTGAGTGAAATGGTAGTTTAGAGGAAGGCCTAAAATATACAGTAATTCTCAAATATTAATGTTTTTAGTGGTCCTATCGATAAATACTACATTACTAAAGTTATATAGAATTAAATTTCCGATCATTTATGTTATATATATATATAGCTTTTGCTTTACGTCGCACCGACACAGATAGGTCTTATGGCGACGATGGGATAGGATAGGCCTAGGAATGGGAAGGAAGCGGCCGTGGCCTTAATTAAGGTACAGCCCCAACATTTTCCTGGTGTGAAAATGGGAAACCACGGAAAACCATCTTCAGGGCTGCCGACAGTGAGGTTCGAACCCACTATCTCCCGGATGCAAGCTCACAACCGCGCGCCCCTAAGCGCACGGCCAACTCGCCCGATTTATATATATACATTTTATTTTTTACCGTACCGGCTATGATAACAGAGATATTAATGAATTTGTATTTTTGTTGCTAAGTTCATATCAACGTCGAGCCACGAGAAAATGGATGAACAGAATTTAGTGAAAATCGGTACATAGAATCGGGGAATAAGAAATTACAGTCA
Organism: Anabrus simplex; assembly: GCF_040414725.1. Taxonomy (NCBI): domain Eukaryota; kingdom Metazoa; phylum Arthropoda; class Insecta; order Orthoptera; family Tettigoniidae; genus Anabrus; species Anabrus simplex. The sequence goes on along the minus strand of NC_090271.1, from coordinate 226,225,679 downwards.
AGGCTATACATAATTTTATTCGCCCTGGAAGAAATTGTAGCTCAGGGGAAGGCGCCTAAAGTTTAATTTTTAAATACCTATGTTATTGGTCCTATTGCAAAGTACCTACTACATAACAAAAGTTATAGAGAATACATTTTCCAATCATTTATGTTTTATTCAGTTTTAACGTACCGACTATGGTAAGAGTGGTAGGCCTATTTCAGAGTCGGAAGGAAACTAAATGTGAAAACCTAGAATATCTAAAACTCATAAAATTGATCAAGAATAACATTCATTATATTGACCATTGTTTGCTGTGATATTCTTTGTCTTTTATGCAGCCACTCATCTCCGACAGATGAGATTACTGCTGCGTACCGAGTATAACAGTCAGCCTGAATATTGGCGAGTAATAGCTGGAGAGTTAGATAAATTTCTTCTTTAGCACGCCATCCTCTGGTTCATATACACTGACTGACAGAGCAAATGCAACACCAAGAAGGAGTGGTTCGAAAGGGATGAAAGTTGGGGAAAAAACAGAGACGGCACGGACGAATAATTGATGTTTATTTCAAACCGATATGCAGGTTACACAATGCGCACGGCATCGACTCAGTAGGATGTAGGACCACCGCGAGCAGCGATGCACGCAGAAACACGTCGAGGTACAGAGTCAATAAGAGTGCGGATGGTGTCCTGAGGGATGGTTCTCCATTCTCTGTCAACCATTTGCCACAGTTGGTCGTCCGTACGAGGCTGGGGCAGAGTTTGCAAACGGTGTCCAATGAGATCCCACACGTGTTCGATTGGTGAGAGATCCAGAGAGTACGCTGGCCACGGAAGCATCTGTACACCTCGTAGAGCCTGTTGGGAGATGCGAGCAGTGTGTGGGCGGGCATTATCCTGCTGAAACAGAGCATTGGGCAGCCCCTGAAGGTACGGGAGTGCCACCGGCCGCAGCACATGCTGCACGTAGCGGTGGGCATTTAACGTGCCTTGAATACGCACTAGAGGTGACATGGAATCATACGCAATAGCGCCCCAAACCATGATGCCGCGTTGTCTAGCGGTAGGGCGCTCCACAGTTACTGCCGGATTTGACCTTTCTCCACGCCGACGCCACACTCGTCTGCGGTGACTATCACTGACAGAACAGAAGCGTGACTCATCGGAGAACACGACGTTCCGCCATTCCCTCATCCAAGTCGCTCTAGCCCGGCACCATGCCAGGCGTGCACGTCTATGCTGTGGAGTCAATGGTAGTCTTCTGAGCGGACGCCGGGAGTGCAGGCCTCCTTCAACCAATCGACGGGAAATTGTTCTGGTCGATATTGGAACAGCCAGGGTGTCTTGCACATGCTGAAGAATGGCGGTTGACGTGGCGTGCGGGGCTGCCACCGCTTGGCGGCGGATGCGCCGATCCTCGCGTGCTGACGTCACTCGGGCTGCGCCTGGACCCCTCGCACGTGCCACATGTCCCTGCGCCAACCATCTTCGCCACAGGCGCTGCACCGTGGACACATCCCTATGGGTATCGGCTGCGATTTGACGAAGCGACCAACCTGCCCTTCTCAGCCCGATCACCATACCCCTCGTAAAGTCGTCTGTCTGCTGGAAATGCCTCCGTTGTCGGCGGCCTGGCATTCTTAGCTATACACGTGTCCTGTGGCACACGACAACACGTTCTACACTGACTGTCGGCTGAGAAATCACGGTACGAAGTGGGCCATTCGCCAACGCCGTGTCCCATTTATCGTTCGCTACGTGCGCAGCACAGCGGCGCATTTCACATCATGAGCATACCTCAGTGACGACAGTCTACCCTGCAATTGGCATAAAGTTCTGACCACTCCTTCTTGGTGTTGCATTTGCTCTGTCAGTCAGTGTATTTCCTGATACTGATGGTACGTAACACACTGGTTCATCATCATAGTATTCCAGCTATTCAATCCCTACTCTGACCCGCTGATTGGAATGATCAGTGCGCACACTTAACGAAATTATGGCAGAGGCTCACTTATGACCTGGTCTAGAATTACAGTTTCGGCCTATTCCAAATTACAGCACCACAATTCACTAAATAACTCAAATTCAACCATAAAAGGAGCTGTTTCTTAAAAAAATATTCTTCCTCTTCACTTTTATTAAATTTTACATTCATTTTATTCCAAATTAGCAGCGAAGAGGGGATTTCACCTCTGGCTTGGAGGAAAAAAATGCCTCAAAATCACATAGTTTTTCCCCTCGCCAGTGTAGTGAATTGAGATTTTCCGAGTCATCGCGTACTCATATTTAACAGAAGAGTAAAAGGGCATAGTTTTTGCCCTGGGACTGTACACTATTCGCCCCCTTCCTCTCCCCCGCAATTAAAGAGTGTTCACGGCTCCGGGCTGTCTGCGGCCTGATCTTTCCAGCTCTGGAACTTTCGACTTCTATATCGGCAGCGTAAATTTGTGTTTTTTTTAATTTGATCGAGTAATTCATATGATATCATTGCTTTTAATGTCGACATTCCTACTGGCGTCATTGTAATGATCTATGGTGATTTCATTTGCGAAAACCACTAAGACAGTCTTTCTGAGGATGTAAAGAGGCAGGCGGAGATTGTCTGGCATTATAATGAAAACTCCAACTTGACTGTGACTCATGGTAGGCAAGAGTGTCTACCATTATGATGAAAATCCCTAACCCAGTCTTCACATAAGAAAATACGTTTGATGACTTCCCCGCCGCGTTTCTAGGGTAACGTTAAGAGCTATGCAATTTAATACAATCTTGCTCACAACGTGCACACTACCTAACTTAGAATTCTATATACCATGTAGAATTCCGTAGCGAAGCACGGGTACATCAGCTAGTATACAATATTATTATACAGTATTCTGCCTAGTGGTAGGTTCGTGTCTTCACACGGAGAATTTCTGACGCCAATGCTCCCTGTTTTCAGCTTCTTTCATCAGTCTGCTGTATCTCCTCCCATCTTTCATGTCATCCAGACGTTGAATTCTTCTTTTTACTCATCCTGCAGTTCCTTTTATCTTCCCTTCGATGACGTCGTGTATGAGATCCTCGTGTCTGATGTGTCCGATCCAATTGGCCTTCCTATGAAAAACTGTATTCGAAATCAGTACATCACCGTTTGTCACCCGCTCTGTCCACTTGATCTTCTCTATTCTCCGACAACACCACATTTCAAAACTTTCTAGGTATTTTTCCCTCTTTCTCATGGTCCAAGTCTGTGCTTCGTACAGTGCAATGCTGCAGATGTAGCATTTCACCAGTTTCTTCCTCAGTTCCAAGCTCAACTTGCTGGTCAACGGAATCGTCTTCTTGTTGAATGCGTCTTTGGCCATGGCGATTTTTGCTCGAATTTCATTTGTGCAGTGGGCATCCTTTGTCCGCAAGCTTCCCAAGTACTTGAACTGCCTCACATTTTCCAGTTCTCGATTCTCAGCAGTTATCCTCAAATGTTTCTTCCATTTGGATATCACTTTTGATTTCTCAATGTTGATTTCCATGCCATATTTCCTTCCAGTTTCCACGAACCGGTTCATCATGTGTTGCAGTTGTCTTTGATTTTTGGAGAGCACTACCAGGTCATCAACATACTTGATGGTGTTGTTTTAGACAAAATAATAATAAAAATTGCAATTATGCATTTATATGCACGTATGTCAAGAATATGCGCGTATTCGTAATATATGCGTTTATATGCACTATAAAAGTCATTCGATTTCAAATGGAATGAATAGTTTTTATTTCTTATGGGTATATTACATCTTAGCCGGCCCCGTGGTGTAGGGGTAGCGTGCATGCCTCTTACCCGGAGGCCCCGGGTTCTATTCAGGCCAGGTCAGGGATTTTTACCTGTATCTGAGGGCTAGTTCGAGGTCCACTCAGCCTACGTGATTACAGTTGAGGAGCTATCTGACGGTGAGATTGCGGCCCCGGTCTAGAAAGTCAAGAATAACGTCCGAGAGGATTCATCGTGCTGACCAAACGACACCTCATAATCTGCAGACCTTCGGGCTGAGCAGCGGTCGCTTGGTAGGCCATGGCTCTTCGGGGCTGTTGCGCCATGGAGTTTGATTTTAAAAAATATTCTATCTTGAAACAAACAAAACATGTAAATGTGCCGTGCCAAAATCCACCCTCTACTGATATTGTTCCGCTGACGTTGGAACTAAGTTCATTCCTTGCAGTCATCATCATGATAATCATCATCATCCTGTTACCTACTTGTAAATGGGTGAAATTACAACTTTCGTCCAAAAAATAATACTCGTACATAATTTCGTGTGGCTATTGCTAAGCCGGTGCAGCTCTTGTAAGGCAGACCCTCCGATGAGGGTGGGCGGCATCTGCCGTATGTAGGATACTGCGCGTTATTACGATAGAAAATAGTGTTACGTGTGTTGTGTGAGTTGCAGGGATGTTGGAGTCAGCACAAACACCCCGTCTCCGAGCCGAGGTAATGAACCATTTGTTAAAGATTCTTATATTTCTTAGCATGGTACCGAGCGGAGTGGCCGTATTTGTTAACACGCTACGGCTATGAAGCCAAGTTCTGAATTCGGGAGATAAGTGGGTTCGAACCCCACCATCGACTGTCCTGAGAACGGTTTTCTCTAGGTTTCCAGGTAAATGCCGGGACAATTCCTATTCATAGTTCACATCAGATTCCTTCCGCTCTATCTTCTTACCCAATTTCAATGGCCATCATTCATTTCATCTTCATTCGCTCCTCAATTGGGGTTGGCGTCAGGAAGGGTATCCGGCCGTAAAACAGGTCATACACTCGATCTCGCCTCATCCCCGACCCTGCATCAGGAAACGAAACTAAGGAGCAGATAATGTACATACTTGGTAACCTGACGAGGAAACCGTGTATAGTGGTGTGTCCTGTGCAGACTGATGTGGCAGCTGCGTAGTTGTAGAAAACGGGTCCTCAAGTGCTGTAATGGTGACGAGAGGGAAGTTGTTAGTGGTAATTTTGTGATTTGATATACACACGATACTGAAGGTTACTTTACCACTGTCTTTATTTCCTCAGACCCGTCCCGCAGTCTGGGGGTTGGGAGCTTGCCTCTTACTTGGAGGCCCTGTGTTCGATTCCTAGTCTGGCTAGGGATATGTATCTGGATCTTATCTTCTTTTTTTTTTTTTTACAGGTTGCTTTACGTACCGACACAGACAGGTCTTATGGTGAGGATGGTACAAGAAAGGGCTAGGAGTGGGAAGGAAGTGGCCGTGGGCTTAGTAAGGTACAGCCCCAGCATTTGCCTGGCGTGAAAATGGGAAACCACGAAAAACCATCTTCAGGGCTGCCGACAGTGGAGTTCGAACCCACTATCTCCCGAATACTAGATACTGGCCGCACTTAAGCGACTGCAACTATCGAGCTCGGTATACCCGGATCTGAAAGTTCGTTCGAGGTACACTCAGCCTAAGTGAGAATAATAATTGAGGAGCTATTAACTGTGAGATATCGGCCCCGGTCTAGAAGGACAAGCATACCGGCCGAAGGATTCGTGGTGCTGAACACACGTCACTTCGTAATCTGTACGTCTTCGTAGTAAGCAGTGGTCGCTTGATAGGCCAATGCCTATTTGTTTGTTTGTTCACTCTCTCAAGACCGATTTAATCACTGTTCTCCTCCCAATGAATCGTGTTCTTTAAAACTTGAGAAAACATTCCCTTCCTCTTGAACAAGCATCAGTATTTATGTCTTCCATCTCTCTAACGATTCCGTAAGATCTATTTGGAGTCACTTGATTTATGCACAAACGTAATTCTCTTTCTAAGATTATTCGTTACACTCCAGAAATATTTCCCTCCCCTCTGACCTAGCCCTTCCAGGTTACATCCAAAGTGCCCCCATAATTTCTTTTCGGATTCTGCAATTGTGTGTGAATGTTTCTTTTCCCTCCCTCTTGTTCTTGTTTGGAACTACACTATGTTTAATGTGCCTTCATTTTACGTGTACAATATTCCACTACGATGCGTATATTTCCCATCTTCACCCACTGTTGTCTAAAAACTTATTTTTATTTTTTATTTTTACAATTTGCTCTACGTCGAATAGACACAGATAGGTCTTATGACTACGATGGGATAGGAAAGGGCTAGGAGTGGGAAAGAAGCCACTGTGGTCTTAATTAAGGTACAGCCCCAGCATTTGGCTGGTATGAAAATGGGAAACCACGGAAAACCATCTTCAGGGCTGTCGACAGTGGGGTTCGAAACCGCTATCTCCCGAATGCAAGCTGATAGCTACATGACCCAAACAGCGCGGTCACTTGCTCGGTGTTGTCCAAAACATTCCCTAACAGTTTCTGGTACAGTGTACCTACAATTCAAATTACTTCTTTCAATACCCTGGACTTATCTATTATTTGGAACGTTCTGCTGATCATAACTAAGTATTCCCGTCTAATTTCCTTATCTCGATTCTTTTCCAAGTTTATCCACCTGCAGGCGTCTTAGGGCTGATAATACTTACATCATAGCAGTTTAAATACTATCCAGTATCGCCGAAAAATCCTCAGAATACCCGTGCATTCTTGAGAGATTTCCGGAATTGGAAGTCTATTATTATGACATAGTCCATCATGAATGTGATACGTCTACTCTTCCATGTGAAACAGTGAGTAGCCTAGTGCTACAAGAATGAAGCAGGAACTACTACTTCTATACTAGCACAGAAGTCCTGTAACCGTTTCCCAATCCTGTTCGCTAGTTAGCTTCCATATTTCCCCCCACATTTACCTATTACCTTCCCAGGCCCTTCTGTTCCATTTATAAACCTTGCTTTGAATTCAACCAATTTTGCTGTCGACTCTGATTACTATATCACTTGTCTGTGTGTTAAGTCATCAGGTCGGAGGATATTTGTATCCCCAAAGAGCACCCGAGAAGGTTATGCAGTTATAGGGAAACCACAAGGCAAGATGAGGAGTGATGTAATTTGCCACTGATTTCCTCACCGGATCAGAAAGTGCTATTTTATGGCCATGGTACCGAGTTAACTGGCCAAGCTAGTGGCTGCTTTCGTGATTTTATTTATAAGTTTCAAAACCTCGTGACTGTCAGCCCCTATTGAGGAGGAAAATAATGAAAATGACAATCAAAATGAGAAGGAAGACGTGAAGTTACGATCACTCGAAAAGTGACGGAAAAATGAATCACACAGGAGGAAGGAAATGGAAGACTCCCGCTCTTTAGTTCTACAATAACTATTCCGTCAACAGCTAGCCTGATATAACAGGTACCTTTTAAGGATGTGCAACTGTCCCATGTTCTCTGCGTTACGGAATGCGGCCTCGCATTTTCCTACTCATCCTTCGCAACTGTACCCTACATTTCCTTCTGAACATTCATTAGAAAACACGACAGTTTTCTTGCTTGCAAGTCGAGGAAACTGATCCATCAGCCAGGTGGTGTCACTCAACTCGCCGGAAATTTTTCACGCCCCCAGTCTTCCTTCATGTGTTTGAACGTTCTTAAATTAGGTATACCTAAGGTTTTCGTTTCGACTTCACTGGCGAGAGAATCTTTCACGTTCGCACGTCTCCAAACAAGCCGTTGAGCAACCACTTTTCAATGCATCCACCGTCTTCATTTGGCATACGTCTTTTTTTCCTACGTTAGCGTTGTCTGCTGTGATGGTGCAGCTTTACCTAACTGGGCAGCAAATACAGTCGTAACATCTTCCATCGTTTGCCCTGCCCCAACCTGCTCGTGAATCCATTAAATGCTCCCCAGTTGTGAAGCTGCTTGTGTTCATCATTTCCAACAACAAGACGTACTGCTGTGCATTGTTCTCTTTATCTTTGCAGGCCACATATGGCACGGGCAGGATTGTTCCTGCGTGCAAGTATAGATAGATACAATTGACTATGTTGCGTGTTGGTGTTTATTCCAATAACATTTAAAGGGGCTTTGTGACCTATAAGGTCTTGCCTAAAATCTCACCTGAGTTCACCAGGATTCTTAATTGGGACTATTATGCTAGTGGATCCTCCAAATGTTGGCTATGCATTTGCGAACGAATTATACTTTCTTTGTATTAGTAACATATCCTGTCATATTTATCAGCTTCTTCTTCCTGGCCTTTTCCTAACTACCTTGGGTCGGAACTATGTATGGATTAAACTAGTTTTGCAGCCGGATGCCCTTCCTGACGCCGACCCTACATGGAGGGATGTGTTCGCTATTGTATATTTCTCTGGTTGCGGAAGTTGAAGAAGTGTATTAAGACGAACACAAACACCCATCCCCCGAGCTAGAGGAGTTCCATAGTCTTCTTCTACAACTTTTCCCAGATCTGTGGGATCGCAGGTGCGAACTGTCTAGCAGATATGGATTTGGCCCGTTTTACCACCGGATGCCCTTCCTGACGCCAACCGTATGTGGAGAGATGTATTCACTATTGCGTGTTTCTAGAGTGGTGTGTTGTCTGTATATGAAGAGGATAGTATTGGAACGAACACAAATACCCCGTCCCCGAGCCAGAATAATTAATCAGTCAATATTAAAATCTCCAACCCGGCCGGGAATCGAACCCGGGACCCTCTGAACCGAAGGTGTGAACGCTGACCATTCAGCCAAGGCGTCGGTCCTAGAGTCGTTAACAATGTGGAGTTTAAATCCTCGACCTGGCTGGGAATCGAATCCGGAGCACTCTGAACTGAAGGCCAGTATGCTGACCATCAGCTGAGGAGCCGGACTCATTATTGCATGTTTATGTAATAATCAACTGTCGCATCTGTTGCTGACGGATTATATTTGATATACGGATCGTCTGTGACGATACTTTGCTCCAGTTCAGGACGATCACACGTACTTTCAGGAACTCGAAACCATCAATTGTTCTCTGAAGAAAAGGATGATCATTACGTTATCAACAAACTATCCAGGTCAATACAGTTATTCAAGCCAGATTCAGCAATCAAGTTGTAAATCCCAATGAGGTCTTCATCGGCCATACCTATAAATACAATTTTCGTTTCGTATGTACGTAACGAAAATGATCGTTTTGTTTGATTAAAACGGCCTTTCCATGTCATAAAAAAGACCTTAGAGACCACCAGTTCAATCATGGGACAATGACATCCCATACTTTAACGAAACTCGGCACATATCTTACAATATTGTTTTAAGACGATATCCGAAGAGAAAGGGGGGCTCAGAGTGGGAAGAAAAATCAGTCTGCAGTGATAAGAATCGAGGGCTTTGAAAAAGAAGCAGCAATCCAGAAAGGAGTGAGGCAAGGCTGCAGTTTGTTCCCCCTCCTTTTCAATGTTTACATAGAACAGGCAGTAAAGGAAAACATAGAGGAATTTGGAAAGAGAATCACAATCCAAGGAGAGGAAATCAAGAACTTGAGATTTGCCGATGATATTGTCATTTTATCTGAGACTACAGAAGATCTCGAGAAGTTGTTGAATAGTATGGACGAAGTCTTGGGTAAGGAGTACAAGATGAAAATAAATAAGTCCAAAACAAAAGTAATGGAGTGCAATCGAACGAAGGCATGCGATGCAGGAAATGTTAGATTAGGAAATGCTAGTTGTTTTACGTCGCACCGACACAGATAGGTCTTACGGCGACGATGGGACAGGGAAGGGCTGGAAGTGGGAAGGAAGCGGCCGTGGCCTTAATTAAGGTACAGCCCCAGCATTTGCCTTGTGTGAAAATGGGAAACCACGGAAAACCATTTTCAGGGCTGCCGACAGTGGGGTTCGAACCTACTATCTCCCGAATACTGGATACTGGCCGCACTTAAGCGACTGCAGCTATCGAGCTCAGTAATTAGGAAATGAAGTCTTAAAGGAAGTAGATGAATATTGTTACTTGGGCAGTAAAATAACTAACGATGGCAGACGTAAGGTGGACATAAAATGCAGACCAGCACAAGCAAGGAAGAGCTTTCTTAAGAAAATAAATTTGCTCACTCCAAACATTTATATAGGAATTAGAAAGTTGTTTCTGAAGACTTACATTTGGAGCGTAGCATTGTATGGAAATGAAACATGGACGATAACTAGCTTAGAAAGAAAGAGAATAGAAGCTTTTGAAATGTGGTGTTACAGAAGAATACAAAAGGTGAGATGGGTAGATCGAATCACGAATGCAGAGATACTGAAACGAATAGGTGAGAGAACGATTTGGCTATATTTGAAGAGAAGAAGAGATAGAATGTTAAGACACATCTTAAGACACCCAGGACTTGTTCAGTTGGTTTTTGAGGTAAGTGTTAGGGGGTAAGAACGGTAGGGGTAGACTAAGGTATGAACATGACAAGCAGATTAGAGCAGATGTAGGATGCATCAGTTACGTAGAAATGAAAAGGTTAGCACAGGATAGGGTGGCATCAAATCAGTAATAATAATAATAATAATAATAATAATAATAATAATAATAATAATAATATAATGGTCCGTTATTGGACATTTTCAGGACAAATATTTTAGGTTCCCTATGGGAATCAACATCTACATCATCAAATCAGTATGTGGACTGATGACTCCAACAACAACATGCCTCTAGAGAAGAGAAGAGCACTCTAGAGAAGTATGGAACCGAACTCAGGCTCCTGGCAAGCAATTTTGTGATTAGGAATTGTGTGCTATCGCTCTCCTATCCTGCAGGCCATCATTCTGATGCTGAATGTCTGCTTTTATTTTATTTTTATCGCCACTGATCTGCAGTTGCAGGTGGCAGCTTCCCTATCAATTAATTGTTAACCTACTCGTGTCTTAAGTTATTTCAAAGAAGTTCGAAATGTATCGAACACTCCCGTAGTAAATTATTCCAATCTCTAGTTCCTATTCTTAAACGAATATTTCCTTCAATTTGTCCTTTTGAATTGCAACTTCATCTTCATATTGAGATTGTTCCTACTTTAAAAACTGCGCTCAAGCTTATTCCTCTACTAATGTCATTCCTCGTCATCTCTCCACAGACAGCTCGAAATACACCTCTTAGTCAAGCAGCTTGTCTCCTTACTCCCAGATCTTCCCAGCCCAATGTATATATGTATATTTTCGTAACGCCATTTTTTAAATTGGAAATCACCCAGAACAATTTGTGCTGCTTTCTCTCGATGTTTTCCTGCTCTGGAATCAAGTAATCCTGTTGAGAGTACCATACACTGGAGCCATAGCAGTGACTTACACATCCTCTCCTTTATATCGTTACTAAAACCCCTAATCTCACCAATACCGGGCGAGTTGGCCGAGCGGTTAGGGGCGCGCGGCTGTGAGATTGTGTCCGGGAGATAGTGGGTTCGAATCCCACTGTTGGCAGCTCTGAAGATGGTTTTCCGTGGTTTCCCATTTTCACACCAGGCAAATGTTGTGGCTGTACCTTAATTAAGGCCACGGCTGCTTCCTTCCAACTCCTAGGCCTTTCCTATCCCATCGTCGCCATAAGACCTAGCTGTGTCGGTGCGACGTAAAGCCACTAGAAAAAAGAAAATCTCACCAACGGTACAGACATCGGATAAGCACGGTATCTGATCATAAAGATTTCACACCTTAACGTTCGTGGCCACCAGAAACTCTAATACTCACCTTCCATTAATTACTTTTGCGATAATCACGTAGGTGGCTTCTATCAATAGTACCTTAGATTTCTACTCAAAACCTGTTTGAAATGTTTTCTTCTTACCGTACTTCTGAAGTACGTACGTATTGTATACGTACGCATACAATAATTTGTAAGAAGATCAACCGTCCCAAATGTATCCATTGGTAATTCTTCCTGTGGACGGCCCCCCAGCGATCTTTAATATCCTGTGTGATACTGTAAACACTATTATGCTTTCTGGAAAACGATGTTCCTCTAGCTCTTCTGTACACCAGTACTCTGTAATAACAAGGAAATGGGCAGTGTTCCAAAGACGACGTTCTTCTCGTTGGAGGGCGCTACACGGAAGTATGGCTGATATCTCTATCGATAACAAGTCTTGTTAACTTCTTAGACTCAAGGCCGTCCGGCAACTCTCTCAACCACCAGCTACATTCTATACATTAGAAAGTGCTCAAACCCAAATGTTATTTTGCTCGGTGCAGATAATGTGCCACGCAGGAGACAAAGATGTTCGAATTATGGGCACCTGCAGGAGAGTAGGAATAAGGTTGTGAACGTCACATGTCTAGTTTGATTACCTGATGACGACACACATTCTTCTTCTTCTTATTATTATTATTATTATTATTACCGGTAGTAGTAGTAGTAGTAGCAGTAGTAGTAGTAGCAGCAGTAGTAGTAGTAGTAGTAGTAGTAGCAGAGGAAGTTGGATGAAAAGCAGTGTGGTATCAGACCACAGAGGGGCTGTCAGGATCAGATTTTCAGTATAAGCCGGGTAACTGAAATATGCTACGAGAGGAATAGACAGTTATGTTTATATTTAGCGGATCTAGAGAAAGCATAGGACAGGGTACCGAGGGAAAGGATGTTCACGTAGTGATGGACTATGGGATTAGGGGAAGATTATTAGAATCAGTCAAAGGCATTTTTGTTAAGAACTGGGCTGCAGTGAGAATTGATGGTATGAGTTCTTGGTTCAAGGTACGTACAGGGGTTAGACAAGACTGTAATCTTTCACCTTTGTTGTTCATAGTTTACATGAATCATCTGCTGAAAGGTATAAAATGGCACGAAGGGATTCAGTTTGGTGAAAATGTAGTAAGCAGTCCGGCCTATGCTGACGACTTGGTCTTATCCCGGCAGATTGTGCCGAAAACCTGCAGTCTAATAGCTTAGAACACCGGGCGAGTTGGCCGTGCGGTTAGGAGCGCGCAGCTGTGAGCTTGCATCCGGGAGATAGTGGGTTCGAACCCCACTGTCGGCGGCCCTGAAGATGGTTTTCCGTGGTTTCCCATTTTCACACCAGGCAAATGCTGGGACTGTACCTTAATTAAGGCCACGGCCACTTCCTTCCAATTCCTAGGCCTTTCCTATCCCATCGTCGCCATAAGATCTGTGTGTGTCGGTGCGACATAAAGCAACTTGTAAAAAGAAAAATTTTAAAATCTTAGAACATGAAAATAAGTGCAATGAGTATGGTATGAAAATTAGAATTCATCATCAATCATCATCTGTTTACCCTCCAGGTTCAGTTTTTCCCTCGGACTTAGCGATTGATCCCACCTCTACCGCCTCAAGGGCAGTGTCCTGGAGCTTCAGACTCTTGGTCGGGGGATACAACTGGGGAGTATGACCAGTAACTCGCCCAGGCGGCCTCACCTGCTATGCTGAACAGGGGCCTTGTGGAGGGATGGGAAGATTGGAAGGGATAGGCAAGGAAGAGGGAAGGAAGCGGCCGTGGCCTTAAGTTAGGTACCATCCCGGCATTCGCCTGGAGGAGAAGTGGGAAACCACGGAAAACCACTTCCAGGATGGCTGAGGTGGGAATCGAACCCACCTCTACTCAGTTGACCTCCCGAGGCTGAGTGGACCCCGTTCCAGCCCTCGTACCACTTTTCAAATTTCGTGGCAGAGCCGGGAATCGAACCCGGACCTCCGGGGGTGGCAGCTAATCACGCTAACCATTACACCACGGAGGCGGACATGAAAATTAGAATTTCCAAGGCAAAATTGATGTTAGTAGGTAAGAAATCCAAGAGAACTGAATGTCAGATTGGGGATACAAAGCTGTGACAGGTAATTTAGGATGTGTGTTCTCCCAGGGTGGTAATATAGTAAGGGCCTGTACTACGACAGCCAGGTATGAGTGTGGTATAAATTTATGTGTCAGTTTGCACATTTATCTGGAAGTTCGGTTGAAAACGCATACTACGACTTTCGTTTATGTGCAATCTGGGAGAATATTCTCGAGTTTAGCTATGCTGAAGTTGAAGAGGCAGTTAACGCTTTTATCTGGGGCTTTGCTCCTATCGGGGTCGCTTCTGTAAGAACCAAGGTGGCTACACATCAAGATGAATCTACATCTGCATGATTCTATACGAAAAATAAGTTGTTATAAAGTAATCTATGTATATATTTATAAAATATATAATGCTTCCTGTCCAGTTATCACAGAATTTTTAAAGATTTTCCAAGCTAGCAAGTTGTTGCTACTGACTATAAATATGAGTTGCACCCAAGCATTTCGACAGCAAACTTCGTGGGTAGCCGCAGTCGTTCCGGCAAAATCGTTTGATGCTGCCACACAGTTGTTTACGGGTTCGAGTCCCAATAGTCCAACATTATTTTACCTTCTAAATGTTCGTCAGTAGGGTAGTAGAGGCGATAGTACACATTCCCTAGTCATTAGAGTGCGTGTCAAAAGCTTGGGTTCCATTCCAAATATATCCGCAGCGCACATATGGAGTAAAGGTATACGAAGTTGTTCATGGTGATTCGTCCGTCGAATAAGGACGTTAAGGTTATATTTCTTTGACTTCATAACAACTTTTAAATAAGTATTTACACTAAAGTGGTGCACGCAAATGTCTGTAATTTTCTGGTGACCGCAAATCTCTCGAGCCTCGACCGATTCAAGCCGGATACAAATACATCTCAGTGCCCGCAAATGTTTGTGATTTTGTGGTGACCGCAAATCTCTCGCGTCTTGACCGATCCAACTCGGGTACAAACACATCTCAGTGATCGCAATTGTTCGTGATTTTGTGGTGACCGCAAATCTCTCGCGCCTCAACCGATGCAACCCGATACAAACACATTTCAGTGACCGCAAATGTTCGTGATTTTGTGGTGAGCACATCTCTCGCGCCTCGACCGATCCAACACGTGTACAACCCCAATCTCAGTGACCGCAAATGTTAGTGATTTTGTGGTGAGCGCAAATCTCCGTGACCGCAAATGTCCAGACACCCACGGATTTGTGGATGAACGGTGCTGAAGCACCAGCCGGAGAAGAGGAAGAACTGGTGGTGATGATGATGATGATGCTTGTTGTTTAAAGGGGCCTAACATCTATGTCATCGGCCCCTAATGGTACGAAATGAGACGAAATGGAACGACAAATTAAAAGTCCAAAATCCTCCACTGGCCAGAATTCAAAACGTGAGGACGAAGAAAGTATGGATGGAGATGAATTTAAAACAATCAGTGGATCTGACCCGCAATGCCTCGCATTCGCAGAATGACGTAAAACAATAGTATTACTGACCAAGGGACAGCTTCTTTAGCACAATACTGAATCGATGATGCTTTCAGTCTAAAGGGGTCCAAAATCCAAGTCATCGATCCCTCATAATGGTACTTATCGCTAGGAAAGTAGAACCATGGTATTTGCCATGGTGCGGTACTAATCAAAAATACTGTAGCGTAGATTCGCGGTACTCCACACATTATGGTACTACTCACAGTTAATGAAATTCGCACATGTAATACAGACCTATGCTGTTTCACACATTGCGCTGCCATTTACAGGCAACGTAAACCTATGGTGTTCATCACATAAGTGTACTAACCACAGGGACCCGCACTATCCCGTGGTGTTCCTCATATAGTGGGTACTAATCATAGGCAAGCTAGAACCATGGTGTCGCTCCTAAAATGGTACTAATCACAGGTACTGTAAAAGCCGGCAACGCACTCTATTGCTACTAATCACAAACCTATTGTGTACCTAACATAGTGGTACTACGCGCAAGTAAAAGCGACCCATGGTGTTCCCTGCGTGGTGGTACTAATCACAGGTAGCTTAATGGTTCTAATACAATCATCCCTTGGTCGCCCCCTTTTAGTCGCCTCTTACGACAGGCAGGGGATACCGTGGATGTATTCTTCGTCTGCATCCCCTACCCCAGGGGTTTGTGTGTTTGGTCCGCGAGAGGTATTTTATTTCCCTCAGGTCCGCCGGCAAGTCGGTTAGGACCCCACTATCCGCCACCTGGGACGCGCCACGTGGAAGTATCACCTCTCCACCTTCTACGCCAGCGTAGTAGGTTCGTGGAGAAAGAACTGGGAAACAAACACTTGTAGAATGCTCTTTGAACAAGATGGTCTGCAAGGAGGACGTGGAAAGGTGACACAAACGTGAGATAACAGTTTGATAAGATAGTAAAAGACCTCCACTGGAATGAAGCATTTGAAACTGAAGATGTACGGTACTCTAAGGTTCAATAGGAGTATCTCCCATTCGTTGGTTCTAACACAACTTATGTCCGCCTCTGTAGCGTAATGGTTAGTACAATTAGCTGCCGTCCTCGGGGGCCCGGGCTCGATTCCTGGTACTGCCAGAAATTTAAGAATGGCAGGAGGGCTGGTATGTGGTTGAAACGGTACATGCAGCTCACCTCCATTAGGGGTGTACCTGAAAAGAGCTGTGCCACCTCGGGATGAGGATACGAGTTTACTTAACACAACTTAGACTGCAAAAGAATGAATGTTCAGTAAAGGATGTACAGTTCAGCTTTTGTTTAGCGGTAGCTGTCTTCAAACAGTAGCGTAGTGAGGATCGACCAATGGGGGAGGGTGTTATAGTTACAAAATTATAATAGAACACAATGATGGTGCCTGTGCGTGTGTGGTGCGTGCATGCAAGACTTGTTGTTATAAGGACATTGACAAGTGAATTATGTTGATACTTCAGTACACTACAAAATCTTACATTGAAATACAGAACAAGAACAATATGATCAGGGTCAACAGTTTTACAGCGAATGATATATTCAGTTTTACAGCATAAAAACCAAATTTCGAAGCTTCTTAGAAAATATATTCAACAGATCTATTGCTCCTACAACGATGTCTCTGAATGTTTATTTAGTTTGTCAGTTTCTGGTTATTTATTTTTTTGTAAAATTGCCATTGGGGTGGGGCGATTCTAACCCCCAGTAACCCCCCACTTGGCTACGCCCCTGTCTTCAAACACGGTGTTATCGAAGGAGTCTGCCTAAATGTGACTCCAAAAATTAACCCCTGTATGTCCATCGCGGTGCCAAGTCTAGAGATTCACTTTTAGGTGAACAACTGGCCGTACATTCGCATACTTCATGTTATTTATAAATCGAACCTTTTCCAGACATCCGCAGATTATTTCTGAAAATTTCACGAGATAGATCCGTACTAATCTCCACACAGAGTTTTCTAATTCTCCCCAACCTGTTAACTAAGTCGGCGCCATGGAGGTTACTAATATGGTCCCATTAATCAACTATTGCCTTCTATAAAAACACATATTGCCTTTATGGACTTCAAAAAAGCTTTTGACAAAGTAAACCGGAATACCTTACTTAACATTTTAATATCTGACCACACCCCACAACAGATGGTACAGAACATAAGTAACCTTTACAAACATAACCTGATTTCCGTAAAGGTCAACGATAAATGATCAGAGTGGAAAACAGTAAACACAGGAGTAAGACAGGGTTGCGATCTTTCCCTTCCCCTCTCCTGTTCATAATCTATATGAATGCTCTCATACGAGAATTTAGAGAAACAAGACATGGTTCCAGCCACATTAATAGAAATCTACAGCTGGACACAATACTATCCGCAGATGACTTGCTGGTCGCCACTTCAGAAGATGATTTACAGCGTTCTATGTATAACCTAAACCTAATCTCAGAAAAGTACTCAATGGAAATATCCCCTGAGAAAACTAAGATAATAGCTTTCTGTGGCAAGGAACCAGTAAGAAGCAAGATCTGCTTAAATAACAACATTTTGGAAAGAGTAAATGATTTTAAATACCTCGGCTACAAACTGTCTTTCTTTGAAGAACTGGACATACCCGAGAAAATCTCCAAATTCAACAGATGTCTGGGAATCATCAATAGAGTTTTTAGACCATCGTTAGTTCAAAAACACAGGCGTACAAGAATCTACAAAACCTTGGCAAGACCTGTACTTTGCTATGGAAGTGAAGCGTGGACCCTGAGGAAATGTGATGAGAGAAGAATAACCCCAGCTGAAATGAAATGTATGCGGCGAACAACAGGTGTCACTAAGCGGGAATACAGAAGTGCTGAATGACCTTAAAGGCAGGCCTATATTGGAATACATCTATGAATACCAGAGCAATTGACTAGAACACCTAAACAGCATGGACAGAAGCAGGATCCCCAAAGCAGTCAAACTAGTGCTAATTGCTTTACTTCGCACCGACACAGATAGGTCTTATGGCGACGATTGGACAGGGAAGGGCTAGGAGTGGGAAGGAAGCGGCCGTGGCCTTAATTAAGGTACAGCCCCAGCATTTGCCTGGTGTGAAAATGGGAAACCACGGAAAACCATCTTCAGGGCTGCCGACAGTGGGGTTCGAACCTACTATCTCCCGAATACTGGATACTGGCCGCACTTAAGCGACTGCAGCTATCGAGCTCGGTGTCAAACTACTGCCCCGGTGGGAAAAGATCTCTGGGACGCCCCAGGAAGAGATGGCGTGAAAATGCAAATCTTTTGTATAGACCGTAAGCCCGCTGTCATACAGGGCATCGAACGATCAAGAGCGACCAACTGGCATCGAGTACTAACGACTAAATTCATTTACCTTGTCACACTGCTCATCGATCGAGAGGGATCGACTGCACGGAAACAGCTGATACTCCCGCCCAGTACCGTACAGGCTACCGATGTATTCATATTCACGAGAGAAAAAGAATGTGTTGTGAAAGCGATAATTCGGGTGGAAATATGATTCTAACCTATGAATATATTAGGAGAAAGGAAAGAACCAGACGATCGCAGTGGACAAGGTAAAGAGCCATGGAGAATTCCACCAAAGTGTGCCTTCGTTGCAGAATGACGAAGAAAAATTCAGGAAATAGTACCGAATGCCCATCAATAATTACGGTATAAGGAATTAGAGGAAAAAATGAAGTCAATAATAAACATCAGGCAAACAAATTACAGGAAAAGTATAAGTTCTGAGGAAAGGCTGACACTATCGTTAAATTCAATATTCACAACGATTTTTTTAGGTTTAAAGTCAAAAGTGATGTTCACCTTCGAAACAACTACTGTATGTCCGTGACAAAATATATCAAATAAAAGATTAGTGGCATTCTGCAGGATTCTAATAAAGTATTGATAAAAAGGACTGAAAACTGTTATGTACATCAATTTGAATTCATAATTTGAAGGTGCTACCATCAACAGTGGAAATATATTTATTTAGGCCTACAGGTTTCTGGACATCGGTGACTCATACAGATTTAGGATTGCTCACAATACATCAGTGGATTTGTTCCTATTATATATGATGCCATTCATAGAGCACTACAGCCAGAATTCTTGACAGGGTGAAAATTCCAACAAAAGCCTCACAAAAGTGGCTCATTGTATTTCAAATATAAGACTAATACCATTTATGCTTATTTGTTTTAATGATGCTGGATCCTGGGGCATAATTACTGTCTTTTCAAATGATATTTTGAGGTGTTTATTAGATGGAGGTTAACAGATTTTTTTTTTTTTTTTTTCATACCACTTGGTGAGATCCCACCTACCAAAATAATAGACATATCAAGAAATGCTTCCAGTCAAAATTTACATTACCTAATGTAGAAATAGTGTGTCAAGTTTCATTACAATCCTGTAAATAATTTTGAAAGAAAGAAAAATGCACATATGCTCTGAATATTGTGAAAATGATAAAAGCAATGGAGTTCCTTACACTGTTTCTCTCCCTCATGATCCTCTGCAAATCTCTTGTCGCCTCTCCTCTTCTTTGTTATTGTGCCATGTTCAGAATAGTATCATATTGCTTTTTTGACAAGCATGTTGCTGAATTTCCAATCCTGTCTTAATTTATATCATTGAAGACTACAGCAGCTTCGAAAGCAGCTAATTTTACCAAATGGCTGTGAAGAAAGGTTGTCTATGGACATCTCTTCCAAAGTAAATTCTCTTTAGGATTCTGTGTATTCACATATGTGTACATTTCTTGAGGAGTTCAGGTGAGGCTAGTGCTCTATACACTAGCTTAATAACTATAGGAAAAGCTTCTGGAATATTGTTCTAATAAGTACGTTGGCAGTGTAATAGACTGATACTTGTCAAAACTACATATAAATTACACACAAGGTCTTGTTTATTATCCTCATCACTAAGCAGAAAGTACTGTCTCCCCAAACTTTGCACTGGCAAGCTGATCTAATTGCTCACTTGGCAATAATAAGCCAATTAATATAAATCCTGCACTTCCATCCAAGTTACTGGTAAACTCCTTGGTACAGAGTAACAACTTTTTCCACAAAGGTCTGGTAGGACTCTCTTTCTTACCTCAATGTTGATTTTGCCTTTCTGTGTATTGTTCATATGTAACTTCTTTACTGATATGAACATGACCAAGCCTATCTATCCATCCTGAAATACTTTCCTTATGAATCAATTCAAGGAAAATGAAAACTTTGCCTTCAATTTCACCAAAAATGAGAACCAACCACTGCAAAAAATAATAGGTGCTAATAACAAGCACCTTGCCTTCTATTTTTAGAATTGAAGAGTATGCCTTTCTAACAACTAAATAGACTACTATTGCCGTCTACAGTAAAATGTTATTTAGGTCTCAGGTGGTAAATGATTTAATTTTGCTATATCTTACATTGCCTGTCAAAACTGTTTGTAAATACCAATTATATAAATGAATGTTTGACAGAGTAGGGTGTATGGGCCTTGTAAGATCTTGGATTGACTTACAGGGTAATTAATCTACTCAACCTTTTATTACAAGCATGTAACTGTCATATGAATATATTTTTTATAAATAATGTACATATTCTGCCATCATATCCCCTTAATATCACATCACACAAAATACAGTTTTTTATGTTGTAGATTAAAATCTACATAACTTTGGTGGAAACATCTGTCAAAATAGTTACAAATGAATTTTTCATCTTTGTTTTTCATTGTTTATATGGATCTACAGCACAAGAAATAAAATAATCAGTCTACCTTGATGCCCTCTGTAGGCCTATATGTTATTAATAAATTATAAGTACAGTAACAGACATGAAAGTAGTGATTGCTGGTGCAGACAGGTACAATGGCAGGAGAGTACTTGGAATGAGGAGATAAAGGCTACCTAAGTTACAAAGTTATAAGGTGGCAGGGAGGGATTCTGTCAGGTATAACAGTAGTAAGAATTTTGTCCTATGCAAACAACTTGGTCTATTGAAACTGTGCAATCTAATATTAATGGATCTACAGTACAAGAAATAAAATAATCAGTCTACCTTGATGCCCTCTGTAGGCCTATATGTTATTAATAAATTATAAGTACGGTAACAGACATGAAAGTAGTGATTGCTGGTGCAGACAGGTACAATGGCAGGAGAGTACTTGGAATGAGGAGATAAAGGCTACCTAGGTTACAAAGTTATAAGGTGGCAGGGAAGGATTCTGTCAGGTATAACTGTAGTAAGAATTTTGTCCTATGCAAACAACTTGGTCTATTGAAACTGTGCAATCTAATATTAATGGATCTACAGCACAAGAAATAAAATAAGCAGTCTACCTTGATGCCCTCTGTAGGCCTATATGTTATTAATAAATTATAAGTACGGTAACAGACATGAAAGTAGTGATTGCTGGTGCAGACAGGTACAATGGCAGGAGAGTACTTGGAATGAGGAGATAAAATAGAACTGAATGTCAGGTTGAGAATACAAAACTGGAACAGGTAGATAATTTCAAATAGGTATTTAGGATGTGTATTCTCACAGAATGGCAGTATAGCAAGCAACATTGAACACAGATGCAGTAAACCCAATGCAATGAGCTTGCAGTTGTGATCAACAGTATTCTGTAAGAAGGCAGTCAGCTCCTGGACAAAACTACTAATGTCTTTACACTGGTCTGGTTTCAGACCACCTGTGCTGTACAAACCTAGTGCAATGAGTTTGCAGTTGCGATCAACAGTATACCGTAAGAAGGAAGTCTCAATACGCTGGTCTGGTTTCAGACCACCTGTGCTGTACAAACCTAGTGCAATGAGTTTGCAGTTGTGATCAACAGTATACCGTAAGAAGGAAGTCAGCTCTTGGACAGAACTATCAATACGCTGGTCTGGTTTCAGACCACCTGTGCTTTACAACTGCTTACTACATACACACAGCAAGGACCTACTACATGTATTTCAAAAACTCCTTTCCTTGTAAACCATACCTGTTCTACCACATAAAATATACAAATTAAGATGTTGTAATAATGCTAATAATTAATAAAAATTGGAGTTAAGGTTCTTTCCCATCAGGTGCTAATACACATAACTCACTGAGTATTCCAATAAATATTGATAGATAAGTATAACAAAAAATGATTTAATTTAAAAAGTAGAACATTTCTCAAGAACATAAATTTTATTAGATTCTTTCTTGGTCTAACACTGTATACAACAGTTTCTGAATTTTAACTTTGAAAACCCTTCGACCTAGTTCACTCATTCTTTCCATGTCATCATGAAGACACTAAAAATAACATTGATTATATTTTCTTTTCAGTTTTCAGTATCTTTTCTAAATATTCACTTAACACATCACTGTCACTTTCACATTTCTGTTTCTTTTATTTTTAACTGCTTGCAGAGCTGTTTGTAGAAGCAGAAGCCACTGGACTGGAAGTTGAAGTCCCTTCAGTAATTTCTGAACTGTAGGAGTTAAACCCCTCCAACACAAAATATTTCTGCTTCCTCCTCCTATATTTCAGCTTGGTGAAAAGGCTCTCATACACCAGGTGCCACTTCCATAGATGTGTTTGTTATAGAACTGAAAAAAATGAACAACATATTAATGCAATTCTTCTAAATTGGAGCTACATTTTAGTCTGGGCACAAGCCTTCTGTTTAAGAAATTGTTACTTTCAATAATTATTTTAGTAAGATGATTGCTAGGTTAGATTATATTATATTACTTTCAGTTATATCTGATAAATTAATGAACAGATGGGTGGAACTTATGGCCTACAGACTGAATCTTCCCCTCACTCTTTCACAACTAGAACACTGGTCTGTAATGTAGGCCTACTTTTAAAAATAAATATTACAGAATTGTACCTTCTTCCAGCAATGAAGAGTTCCAGAAAGTTGAGGGCATTGAAGTAGACCCATTTTATGTTTTCTGTACAGCAGAACCTGGGAGGAGAGGGAGGATGTTATCTCTCCAAGTTCGATATCCAGCCCTCAGAATTTGCCATGTTTTGGCACAACTTTTTCCTGAAACAATGAATCAGCATATTGTGACAAAGAAAATATACATGTAGTAGGCCTACTTATGGCATAGGCCTACACTTATTTGTCATTAAAGCAAACAATGGTATTCATTTCATTAGGTACGAGATGGAGGTTAGGAAAGCACTGCTTATGTTTTCCAAACATTTCTTCAATTAAGTTACAAGAATGATAATTACTACTTCTCCTAGTGTAACCCATTTTACCACTCTATTCCGTATAATATATTTTATGAATAAATAATCTAAGATAACACTATTCATAAGATAATCGTAATAAATCTAATAAGTACTTACCAGTTTTTGTCCCAATTCTCCACACTATAGAATGCCATACAAAATTCACGGTCTCCCTATTACTATATCTAGGGAGTCTAGGATTATACACCACTTTGTTTTCATACACTAAGCAAATTAATGTTTCGATTTCATCAACAGATGACTATGTTGCGTCCGCCATTATCGAACGACTGCGACTGAAAAACGGACACGTTTGTTTTTACAAACCAGTCGATCTTCATCGCTCGTAGTTGATCGCTGACGATCGATGCTGTGTGACTGGTGCAAGACCGACTCCAATCCTCAGACCTTAATGCTACTCTCGATCGTTCAAAGATGGCGAATCGAGTAGCCGAAATTGTTGGAAATGTGGGTTTGTTTTGGTTTGTTGTTATCGTATATAGTCGGTGTAATTTTATTAAATTTGACGATAAATGTTAGTTTCTTTGTAGAATATAAGTGTGCGAGTGTATTTATATGAGGCGGTGGGTACATAGGATCTGTAATTATACGCAGTAAAGTGAGAATGTGCTTGTTTTGATCGTATTTTCACTCATTAAAAAACATGAGTGCACTAGGTGGACCAGTTTTTAGACTAACTTTGGCAATGCCTCTCATACAACTATTCTTAAGTTTCCTACGAAATAGAACATTAGAAGAGACATCGATTAGGAATATATATCGTGATTATTTTGAAGTCCATGGCAAAACCGTAGCGTGCATACATCATTTTGAGAATAAGTCTGAGGTTAGGAAATCTAGTTCTGTACTTCCAAACTATTAGTGTTCCTCGAAAAATATTAACTTAGATAGAATATAATTTACATTGTGTTATTCCGTCAGTGTCTATGTGCTTCAAAGTGTCTAGTGATTTAGATGCAAGTGTATTTTACAATAATCTGTGCTTTGCCTGCGGAAATGTTTGGCTGGATCTTAGAGTATAACAAAAGTTATAAGTGTGACAGATGGAGCAATCTGTATACTGTTACACAAAAGAAACAGTGACTTAGAGGGATTAGCTGAGTTTGTAACGTAGAGTTTTACACTACCAACACCTTCCGATTCATGCTGTGGCTATCAGTTATCAAGCAGAATGTGCCGAACTGAAGCTCGTGCATGTGGTTAAATATCAATGTTTAGTCAATAGAGTTTTTCCACTCATGTTATTTAATGGGTAAAAACTTATTAGGCTATATCTTTAGTGTCTGAACGTTTCATTACTAAGGTTACTATCATTGCGGGTGTACTTGATCTGAGTGACACCGAGCTCGAAAGCTGCAGGCGCTTAAGTGCGCCAGTGTCCAGTATTCGGGAGATAGTAGGTTCGAACCCCACTGTCGGCAGCCCTGGACATGGCTTTCCTTGGTTTCCCATTTTCACACCAGGCAAATGCTGGGGCTGTACCTTAATTAAGGCCACGGCCGCTTCCTTCCCACTCCTAGACCTTTCCTGTCCCATCGTCGCCATAAGACCTATCTGTGTCGGTGCGACGTAAAGCAATTAGCAAAAACTAGCAATGATCTGAGTGACTCAGACGGTTAAGGCGCTGGCCTTCTGATCCCAAATTGCTGGATTTGATCCTGTCTCAGTCCGGTGGTATTTGATGGTGCTCAAATACGTCAGCCTCGTGACGGTAGATTTACTGGCACGTAAAGGAACTATTGCAGGACTAAATTTCGGCATTTCAACGTTTCCCAAACCCGTAAAAAATGTAGTTAGTAGGACGTAAAACGAATAACATTATGATTTCGGGTGTACTTCCCGTTCATTTGGTGCTGAATTTAAGAAATTATCTACCACTTCAAAACTAAGGCAACAAGTTATGTTTGTGTTTCACAGTTCTCAGGAGAGCGAATAAATTGAGGAATTTCGCACCTTAATTTATTTTGAAATATTCAAAATGATGCTGGAAATATCATTTTAACAGTTTTATCACGTATTTTCATCTATCCGGCGAAGTGAAATCTAAGAGAAAACGTTATTTGACGAATTGAAATGTCTAAATAATCAGCCTGTTGGTCTCTTTACTAGTAGAATATATGTGATTCTAGTTGATTATATGTGATGCGTACTTGTTGGCGAAGCGTTTTCATACGTGTAAAAGTGATTTTCCTTGCGATGTTACATTTATCATATTAAATTACAGCCGTTTATATAAAATGCAGTTATATTTTCGTGCTAGCCAATACCAGCAATTCGGCTACTTCAGCCGCCATGTTTTTCTTATATTACGGTCTGAGGATTGGAGTCGGTCTTGACTGGTGCCACTGCCCTCTGTAGGTTTGTTTTCTTAGTCGGTCGATCGCAGTCGTTCGATCGAGCCTGTGTGACAGCCCCCTAACAGTTCTTCTATAAGACTAATACATGAAAGGAGGATGATGATGATGATGATGATGATGATGATGATAATCAACTATTGTCCGGCTCCATGGCTGAATGGTTAGCGTGCTGGTCTTTGGTCATAATATAGGCCCGGGTTCAATTTCCGGCAGGGTCGAGAACTTGAACCATAATTAGTTAATTCCGCTGGCACGGGGACTGGGTGTATGTGTCGTCTTCATCATCATTTCATCCTCATCACGACGGCCAGGTCACTTACGGACGTCAAATCAAAAGACCTGCAGCTGGCGAGCCGAACTTGTCCTCGGACATTCCCGGCACTAAAAGACATAGGCTATGCCATTTCATTTTTTCATTAATCAACAATGTTTTCTTCCCATTTTATGGTCTCAGCATTGGTATGTCAGTACTGGTATTCAAGGGCGCCACCCTAATTTTCATCATCACCATATTCTAACGGCTAAGCCTTGTCGCTGCAGCCACAGTTGTCTATCTTGAGCCAGTCTTTTCAACTCAGCGTAGGTTTTGCACTTCATCCTCGGAAGCAGGTTCTTGAAGTAGGACACTCTAGGTCGTCCTCTTCCTCTTTTTCCAGCAATTCCTCCTTCAATGATATTACAAAGGAACTCCTCATGCCGCAGAATGTGACCAATAAATTTTATTTTCCGTTTTTCAATTTCGATTATCAGACTCCGTTCTTCTCTTATCTCTCTGAGGACTTCGGTATTGCTCTTCATTTCAGTCCAACTTATCCTCTGCATTCTTCTCCAGATCCTCATTTCAATTGCCTCTAGTTTTTCTTTTCCTGCTCCCCTAATGTCCAGCTTTCGCAACCGTACAGAAGCACACTCCATACAAAGGTTTTTGCAAAGGCCTTCCGAGTTTGAATATCTATATGTTTGTTGGCCAGCAGATGCTTTTTATCTTGGAATGCTCTCTTTGCAATTGCTATCCTCTTCGTGACATCTGATATGCTCCGATTATCACTCGTGATCAGGGTTCCTAGTTAGCAAAACTGTTTCACTTGTTCTATTTTATCAGGGCCAATTTTTAAGTGTGTTACAGGTGTTTTCTTGTCTTTACATATTGTCATGGTTTTTGTTTTCCTTGTATTAATTTTGAGGTTCCATTTGCCTATAGTTTCTGCTAATATATTGATCATTCTCTGCATACTTTTACCTGTTTCTGCTAGTATGGCAATATCATCAGCAAATCTTATAGAGTGTACTTGTTTGCCATTAATTTTGATCCCCGTTGTTTTCTCCTTCATGACTGCGATGGCTTCTTCGATGAACATATTGAAGAGATAAGGAGACAGTGGACATCCTTGCCTAACTCCTCTTCTTATTTTGGCATTTTTTGTCCCACTGATTTCTAAATCAGTGTTCTGCATTCTGTATAAATTTAGTATGAGGCGTCTATCCTTCCAATCAATTCCTGCTTTTTTCATGGTAAAGAAAAGTTGTTCCCAGTCTACTCGATCAAAAGCTTTCTCTAAGTCGACAAAGGTCACGTATACTTTCCTATTCTTCTCAATTCTTCTCTCCAGAATTAAACGTAATGCTAGAATTGCTTCCCTAGTGCCCCTCCCTGATCGAAATGCAAACTGGTCATTATCGATACAGTGTTCTAACTTCCCTTTAATTCTATTCAGTGTACACTTTTCTGTACAATGCTAAATGTGGTTTTGACGAACTATAGTAATAAAATATACATATCAGCACCTCATCATAACACTTGCAGGACCTCAACCTGCTCACGGATAGGCCTTCCACAGCCTGTTTCCAGTCATTCGAACGGGCCAGGAATAGCATGAATGAAGCCCTCATCTAGCGTCGAGGATAGAAACTGTGCCGGCTGCCGAAGCCTATCGCACTCTTCTGGGGCAATGACTAATGCCTGACAGATGAAATGAAATGATAAGTGTTGCTGGAATGAAAAATGACAGCGCAAACCGGGGTACCCAGACGAAAACATGTCCCGCTTCCGCTTTGTCCAGCGCATATCTCATATGGAGTGACCGGGATTTGAACCAAGGAACTCAGCGATGTGAGGACAGCGCGCTGCCACTGTATGTTAATATGTCAAAATGAATGACGAAAAACTCACCAATTTTTCATTCACTTTGTGTATGTCTGTCTGGTCGAGGATACAGCTTTACCGTTCAAAATTCTACCAGCATAACTTTTCATTGAGTTCTTGCTCACTTCACGATATTTAGGTGTCAGTTTAATAATGTTACATGTTATCACTTGCGATTTTAATCGAAAATCAACTCTACAAAGCTTTATGAATTAAAATATTCTTCATCTATGGTACATTATTTTGAAAAAGAACGCGAGAGTCATATGAAAAGAAATGTAACCCGTATAAAATAAGAATACCACAAATTGATGTATGAAGCATAACGTAAACACCACTCATGTGTTAAAATAAGCTAAGCAAGCATTAGCGGATTTACCAGCTATGCAGATCAACTCATAAACACAGTACAAATGATTTTATTAAAAATAGAGATATCCAATTGCTTTATTTATAAATATCAAAGTGAAGTAACATAATTTGTTATGTAAACTCAGGGAAAGAGGTACTAGATTTCCATAAAAGTTTCAGTAATATTATTGGCTTTACGTCCCACCGACTACTTTCACGGTTTTCGGAGGAGTTCGGAATTTAGTCCAACAGGAGTTATTTTACGTGCCAGTAAATCTACCGATATTAAGCTGACGTATTTGAACGAACCTGCCAACTTGGGGACAGAAGACCAGCGCCTCAACCGTCTGAGCCCCTCAGCCCCGCTCCACATTTTTTTTTTTTTTTTTTGCTAGTTGCTTTACGTCGCACCGACACAGATAGGTCTTATGGCGACGATGGGACAGGAAAGGCCTAGGAATGGGAAGGAAGCGGCCGTGGCCTTAATTAAGGTACAGCCCCAGCATTTGCCTGGTGTTAAAATGGGAAACCACGGAAAACCATCTTCAGGGCTGCCGACAGTGGGGCTGGAACCTACTATCTCCCGGATGCGAGCTCATAGCTGCGCGCTCCTAACCGCACGGCCAACTCGCCCGGTCTCCACAAAAATACTGACATATTCATCATCATTAGTGTTCGGATGTTCAGGAAATGTATATTGCTTCCCCGTTTTCCGTTTTGGCTATTTGTTTGAATTAACCATGAATTGAGCGCTTCTGAGCATACTTAAACTTGATTTATAGGGCATGTACATGCATATTTTGCAATGTTTTATTGTTTTGATCATATATCGGTCATTTTAGTTGTTTAAGGTAACATTTTGTTTATATTTTGCACGTAAAAACGTACTGTACTTTGAATGGGTGAAAGTTCCTTTTGGGGATCATTTTAAGTATCTAGGTGTTAATATAAGGAAACATCTTCATTGGGGTAATCACATAAATGGGAATGTAAATACAGGGTACAGATCTCTGCACATAATTATGAGGGTGTTTAGGGGATGTAGTAAGGATGTAAAGGAGGGGGCATATAAGTCTCTGGTAAGACCCCAACTAGAGTATGGTTCCAGTGTATGGGACCCTCACCAGGATTGCCTGATTCAAGAACTGGAAAAAATCCAAAGAAAAGCAGCTCGATTGGTTCTGGGTGATTTCCGACAAAAGAGTAGCGTTACAAAAATTTTGCAAAGTTTGGGCTGGGAAGAATTGACAGAAAGAAGGAGAGCTGCTCGATTAAGTGGTATGTTCCGAGCTGTCAGCGGAGAGATGGCGTGGAATGACATTAGTAGACGAATAAGTTTGGGTGGTGTTTATAAAAGTAGGAAAGATCACAATATGAAGATAAAGTTGGAATTCAAGAGGACAAACTGGGGCAAATATTCATTTTTAGGAAGGGGAGTTAGGGATTGGAATAACTTACCAAGGGAGATGTTCATTAAATTTCCAATTTCTTTGAAATCATTTAGGAAAAGGCTAGGAAAACAACAGATAGGGAATCTGCGACCTGGGCGACTGCCCTAAATGCAGATCAGTATTTCAGTATAGGTTTCAATATGTGATATCCAATGTTACTTGTCTAAATGTGTTTGTAACACTGGGACGAAACCTGAAGCCGGACCTCAAAGCTGAAAAGTTGATGCTTGTCCTATCTGACCTGATGGTGGTAGTGGTGATTATTGTTTTAAGAGGACGTACAACTAGGCAACCATCCTCTATATAACACTAATCAGAGAGAAACAATGGAAGAGACCCGACACTTCGAGAAATGAAGAAAGACAAGGACCACGAAAGGCGTGAAAATAAAAGACTCTCTAGGGCTCGCAACCGAATACCGTCGGGGTTATCTCACCTGAGTTTGCATAACTAGTTTTAAAAGAGTGCAACATCAGTTAAAAATATCTTAGATACTGACCACAGTTGAATTATTGTTGATGTGAGCTTGCATTCGCGAGATAGTGGGTTCGTACCCCGCTGTCGGCAATCCTGCAGATAGTTTTCCATGGTTTCCCATTTCTACACCAGGCACATGCTGTGGCCGTACCTTAATTAAGGCCACAGACGCTTCCTTCCCACTCGTAGCCTTTTCCTATCCCCTTGTCGCCATTGGATCTATCTGTATCGGTGCGACGTAAAGCAAAATTGTAAATAATAATAATAATAATAACAATAATAATAATAATAATAATAATAATAATAATAATAATAATAATAATAATAATAATAATAATAATAATAATAAGTAACTGATTATAGAGATCAGCGGAATTAAGTTAAAAGAACTAAGGAAATTACTTTAAGTAGCGCAATAAGATTGTATAATGAATTGAATCGGCCGGAGCTGAAAAAAATTAAGTCAGTTTTCACTACATATCAGGAAAAAGAAAAAATGTTATTACCCGAACAGAACATAACAAAGGCACTATGTTAATGCTCTATATTGTGGGGCAGCTACTCAGGTTATATTCGTGTTATGGAAGGCCACAATTTCCGGAATCAATTTTCTGTGGTTCGTTTATAATGTGGCATAATGAATTTCGTAGGATATATTCTCTAAAAATGTATTTGTAACATTCAAAGCACCTAAATCCTGTACAAATATAATTTATAACATCACTCATGACATGGAACGTTACAAGGAGTCCCTTTCATTTGCCGTATTTGGCCACTTATGGTCACTTAGACTGTCTTTACTAACCTGCAATCTCGGCTTGTTTTCTTCTCATTCATGTTTCTCCTACAGTTGTTTGTGTGTTAAATATTTTCTGTTAGCGTCTTTTATGATTTTTTTGGATACATAATACCCAAGTAACACACGCTTCCAATAATTGGGTTCTCTACAGTACAAGGAACAAACACATGCTATTGAAGTTGTTCAAAATAAGTTATTACGGTATCTCTATTATAAAACAATAACAAATTTTGCCCTTTTGATACATCAACATGGTATTTAAGAAGTAATTTTAACGTCGCATCGCTGCGTAACAGAATTATTATTACTTAGTTAAAAACTTCTTCTTCTTCTTCTTCTTCTTCTTCTTCTTCTTCTTAATCTGTTTACCCTCCAGGGTCGGTTTTTTCCTCGGGCTCAGCGAGGGATCTCACCTCTACCGCCTCAAGGGCAGTGTCCTGGAGTTTCAGACTTTGGGTCGGAGGATACAACTGGGGAGAATGACCAATACCTCGCCCAGGCGGCCTCACCTGCTATGCTGAACAGGAGCCTTGTGGGGGGGGGGGATGGGAAGATTAGATGGGACAGGCAAGGAGGAGGGAAGGAAGCGGCCGTGGCCTTAAGTTAGGTACCATCCCGGCATTTGCCTGGAAGAGAAGTTGGAAACAACGGAAAACCACTTCCAGGATGGCTGAGGCGGGAATCGAACCCACCTCTACTCAGTTGACCTCCCGAGGCTGAGTGGACCCCGTTCCAGCCCTCGTACCACTTTTCAAATTTCGTGACAGAGCCGGGAATTGAACCCGGTCCTCCGGGGGTGGCAGCTAATCACGCTAACCACTACACCACAGAGGCGGACATTTAGTTAAAAACACGAAACAAAATTGTCAACAATAAATTTGATTCCATAGGACTGTTGGATTTCATCTTCTCCTATCATGTTCCACAAATTAAAGCTCGCAACAGCACAGTATTTCGTTCAAAGACCCAGAACTTCTCATCACTTGAATTCACCATTTATTAAAATACTACATTTTTACAACACATTTGCTGCAGGAATAGTTTTATTTTCAGAATCACACACTTTCATTAATAAACATTTAAAGGCCTGTGTTTCTGATTTATAAATTCAGACGGTGCTCCTTAATGTATTTATTATTCTAGTAACTTATTACTTTAGTTATATCTTTGTTTCAATTCCTGTATTTTCATAGTATAAAAATATCCTTAATGTACTTTACATCGTTATTTTCTGTGTATGTGCACCGTATTTTCTTCTTTTCATGATTACTTTCGTTATTTTTGTTTTGTATTTATTCTTTACTTACATATGCATTAGAATTAGTATTGGTGAGTTAAGAAGGTACTGTACTGGGCCTGCTCCCGGTGTACTTTCAAATAAATAAATAAATAAATAAATAAATAAATAAATAAATAAATAAATAAATAAATAAATAAATAAATAAATAAATAAATAAATAAATAAATAAATTAAATAAATAAATAAATAAATAAATATGCAACCAGGATATGCCGCAAAATAATGTAACATGTGGAAATCTTGCAGTGTGGCGAACATTAAGCAAGGAATATGGCGCTGAAAAGCAGCAAGTCATTGATTTAATGCTTTCCTCCTTCGATCGCGCTATATGCAGTAGTGGTTTCTGGAATAAATATAAGGCGGACTTAATTCATTCTTATGCCGTTCGAAAGCCCTTGCTTGAATAC
This sequence comes from Anabrus simplex, assembly GCF_040414725.1. Lineage (NCBI taxonomy): Eukaryota > Metazoa > Arthropoda > Insecta > Orthoptera > Tettigoniidae > Anabrus > Anabrus simplex. The sequence goes on along the minus strand of NC_090271.1, from coordinate 226,193,057 downwards.
TTCAGAATATTGAATGTTTAAAAAAGTGCAGTTTTGATTTAATGCTGGTGAGCTCCGGCCAATTCAGTTGTATCTTTAATATAAAAGAAATAGTGGCAAACATCATTCGTTGGAAGTACGTATGTTTGGTCACACAGTATTTTCCACATTTTTTGGGTCACATTTATCAATTTTTAAGAGCATATTTGCCTGCATATTTGGGGGATTTTTAAGTCCTAACATGCGAACTCTAACATCGCTAAGCAATTTACTAATTTCTGAACGTAGTGACCCAACTGGATTTACTGGTAACATATCTGCTGTAGCATCGCCATCCTGGACAGTCCTCGGTTTTTTCTCGGGGCAAACTAGAAATATAAACCAGTGATAGTCTTCACTGTCCCAACCATCTGGTTGCAGCCCTTCCCCGTGGTTTACTGTCCTCAACCTTCCCTTCCATGATCAACTTCTCTAGATTATCTCCAGTCCGTCTAGCAACGTGCCCGAAACACTGAAGGATTTATTTCATTGATAGAAGAAGATGGGCGTTTTATTAAAATCTTCAGCTCCTGAAGTATTGACACGTTAGTTCTTCTTGGGTCCAAGGCAAACATAACACTCTACGCCAGCGCCACGTTTCAAAGGCATCGATACGTTTCTCGTCCAAAGCCTTTACGGCCTAGCTCTTACAACCATACGAGCAAACACAGAATATAAGGATTTCAACGAGATTGATCTTTGTATTGTTAGTAATTTCCCTGTTCTTACAGATCTTAGTTAATTTCATCACAGCGACTCTAACTACCAAAATCCTCCTCCTAATCTCTTTCTCGGAACTTGGCACAATATCTAATCGTTGATCCAAGGTATACGAAGTCGTGCACAACATCCAGTTCTTCCAAACGGCCTGTGAGCTCGACCTGTGCTACTCCATCAATCACCGTGAGTTTGAGTTCCAGTCCATACTCCATACTCACTTTCTTCACGTTTGTTCGCAAATCAAAAGCTCTTTGTCACTGCTGGCAAGCAAGGTAGTGCAGGCCCGGAACTAGGGCGGGGCAGGGGGAACACGTGCCCCGGGCGGCACATTTCAGGGGGCGGCAAAATCTGAAAAGTTTATTAAAAAATAATAATAAGTTATTTAATGTCCGACTCGTTGGCTGAATGGTCAGCGTACTGGCCTTCGGTTCAGAGGGTCCCGGGTTCGATTCCCGGCCGGGTCGGGGATTTTAACCTTAATTGGTTAATTCCAATGGCCTAGGGGCTGGGTGTTTGTGCTGTCCCCAACATTCCTGCAACTCACACACCACACATAACACTATCCTCCACCACAATAACACGCAGTTACCTATGCACGGCAGATGCCGCCCACCCTCATCGGAGGGTCTGCCTTACAAGGGCTGCAATCGGCTAGAAATAGCCACACGAAATTATTATTATTATTAGTTATTTAATTTTTCCAAAATAATAATACCACAATTAATATTGATTAATTTTATTTAATTTTGTTGCTCAATTCATCAACTTTATTACACGGACACTGTACACCAAGTTATTTTCTTCATTATAAGACACGACACAAGAATTAACGTAATTCATGGGTCTGGAGTGACATGGGCGCCCATATGACAGTTTCTAGAGGGGGCCCAGACCTGGGGGTACGTTGTAATTTTAATATTTTGGAAGATAAATAGCGATTTGTATTTTGCGTTAGAATAACCCACGGTATCCCCTGCCTGTTGGTGGGGGACGGTACTACCGCTTTTACGTAATACTGACCTTTAAATCATTTTCTTGAAAGGAAAACACGTGACTACACTAGATTTTTGCTAGGAGGGGGGCCGCGTCCCCACCTTGCCCCCGGGTATGGGCGCCCTTGTGGAGTGAGTCTTATACTGTTATGTCTACTACTGATACGAAAATTAATAGCATGAGCGCTCGGCAGCGGGGTCGGGCTCGAAAGCAATGCCCGAGCATCTCATCTACCTCACCCCCTTTCTCCGCACGCTCCTCTAAAGAGACACCTGCAGTCATCGTTGTCGTTATCGATGGCTACACCTGTAGCCTGCGCACACTGTTGTCTGCGTGTGTTGATACGAACCGACAGATGTTTTATTTTATTTGCGTTTAGTTATAGTGTTCGGAGTGTTGGTTAGTTATTCGTGTTACCGTTTATCAGCGTTTGGAAAACGGAATTGTTTAGTACACTTTGAGCTGCGTTTTTATCAGTTTCTAAATTATGGACGGTAGAAAACGACTCAGTGGAGCCGAGTATAGCAAAATTGCCAAAGAAAAAAAAGAAGAAAGAAAGCCATGTGCTGTCACAATCACCAAAATTAGGAGCATTTAAAAAACCTAATGTTAATGAAGATGAAAGCTTAAAAGAAAAATCAGGTAAGTAAATATTAATTTTTATTTCAATAATGAAATTATAGCACACTAGGGAAGAGATGAATTAATTGTGCCTTATCGGACTTTACGACAACTGTTTTAATACTTCATTTTTTAATATATCATATTACTGATTGAATTTTAATCCCGGCTTTTAATATTTTAGATGACATTGAAGCTGGAGAGGAAGGCACGCAACATGTCGAACTTTGCAAGAAACTCAGTCCTACTGGTGAAGCGAATGAAGATGAATTATTATCTCGTCCAGACCCTACAATGGGTCTTCAAGAAACGTCCGAGTTTTCCTTTGGTTTTAGGGATCCTGGTTCAAGGCTACAGAATTTTTCAGATTCTGAAAGGTGTTACATAACAAAAATGAGCTTTGAAAATCTGATTGAGCCAAATTTAAGTAATAACAGCAGAGAAGGATGTAACTTAACGAAAGATTGGTTTTATTGGTCTCAAAAATGGAGAAATAGTGAAGAGATCATGGTTAGGCTATAGTGAAAGTAAGAAAGCTCTATGTTGTGTTCCCTGCAGACAGTTTTCACACTTAGCATCAAAACAAGTGCCTTCCTTAGATAAAGAAAAAGGACTTACTAATTGGAGAAAACTCAGTGAAAAATTGCCTGAACATGAAAATTCATCCAACCACAAACTTTGCTTTTGTTCGCGGAAAGCTTTAGAATCCTGTTTAGGAAAGGGAGGTACTGATGCAGAACTCCAAAACCAGATCCATCAAGAAGAGTCTCACTGGAAGGCGGTATTGCGCTGCATTATCGATGCTATTCTATTCCTAGCAAAGCATGGGAGTCCATTCCGAGGAACTAAAGAAGACTGTGATTTCAGCGACCCATCCAGTGGAAAGTTCTTGAACACAGTAGAACTTATATCGCATTACAATGTCCCTCTTCTACAACATATTGAGCGGCATAAGAAAGGGCAAATCTCGTATTTCTCACATAAAATACAAGATGAGTTCCTTGAAATTATTGCCAATAACACAAGACAAAATATAATACAAGAAATTTTGGATGCGAAATATTATTCATTAATATTTGACTGCACTCCGGATATCACCCACAGTGAGCAAATGACTCAATTAGTTCGTTACGTCAAAACAAATACATCGGAAGTAGAAGAAAGTGTTATTGATTTTTCCCCGTTAGTGATAAAACAGGTGAAGGTCTCAACCAAGAAATCGTAAAACACATTAGACAAAGATGGACTAAACTTAGAGAACTGTAGAGGCCAATCCTACGACAATAAGGCAAATACGGCCGGGAAGTACACAGGAGTTCAGTCCAGACTTCTTCAGGAGAAAGAGCCAGCGTATTTTGTCCGATGTGCTGCTCACTCCCTCAATTTAGCTGGTGCTAATGCGGCCAGTGCTGCTATTGAGGCTCAGAATTTTTTAAGGAACTTTGAACCGTATGTATTCTTTCTTTGCGGCTTCAACTGCACGCTAGGAAGTTCTCCGAAAATATGTGCCACTGACATTGAAACCTGAAAGCAATACCAGATGATCTGAAAGATTAGATGCGATCGAAGCTGTGTATAAACATTACGGTAAAGTTGTGCAGGCTCTAGGGGATCTTAAAAACCATGATCTCTCAACACGTCAAACTAAGAAGAAAAATATTGGGAAACTTGAATTCATCGTTTTCACATGTTTTGGCATGCTTTGTTCAAAAGTTCAAGCATGAGTGATCTACCATCTGAGTTCTCAGAAAAAAAGGCAAAGAAAAAAGAAAAAATGTCTGATGAGCTGTGTGGCTATGAAGCTCTGACAAGTACTAAGAATGTGTACCAAGTAGCTACGTTAGAGGTTATTGACCAGATGATTACGGAACTCAGTGACGGGTTTAAGGCTTTGGACAACATAAACAGCAAGTTTGGATTTTTGAACGGAGTTCGAGTTAAAGAAATGCAAACAAAAGATCTAGAAATGAAAGCAGAAGAATTGGCAAATCTACACTGTTAATCTCAACACTGAAGAATTTAAATTTGAAATAGAAGGTTCCTAGCACCACGCTTTATCAGTTGACGAAATTTAAAGGAAGCCACATCAAGAGAAATGTTGAGCCTTATTTATAAAAATAAACTATAGGAAGGCTACCCTAACATTACTACTGCACTGATAATGTTTCTCACGTTGCCAGTTACAGTGTCATCTGGAGAACGAAGTTTTGGCAAACTCAAAATCATCAAAAACTACATGAGAAGTACAATGGGACAGGAGAGGCTCTCTAATCTAAGTATAATATCAATTGAACACAAACGAGCATCCCTTATCAACTTTGACGACATCATCAGTACATTTGCAGCTAAGAAGGCTCGAAGAATTCAATTTTGAGGTACAATACATAACACACTTTTGCGTAGTTACAACTGAGTTACACTATAAACAAATTATTTGTATTAGTCATGTATAAGTGTATTAATATAAGTGTTTTTCATAAATAAAACTTCTTAATAGTATACATATGGTGCGTAATTTCAACTGCCGCATCTAAAAAAATAGCTTACGGAGGTATTATATTTTAGTGGTAGGGGGAGGGAGGAGGATCGGGAGTTGGCAAACTGATCTTTGCCCCCCCTGACAAATATCGTAGTTCCGGCCCTGAGGTAGTGTCACCAGCAAATCTCACGCTCTTAATTTTTCTCCACCAGTTGAGATGCCTCCAACCCAATAATCAAGTTCCCTCCTTATGATAAAGAGGTAAAGTGGGGGAACTCCGATCAAAGAGATTAATTCCGCTCACGACTTTTATTCAGAAATGAGAACAGTGTTCTGTTTAGTGCTGACATCAATAGGGAAGCCTTTCAAGCCTCCTGTACAGCGGCCATGGCAGTAGAGCAGCTTGTGTGGCGGCCGTTGGCCGTTCTGTTTTTTCTGATATTTTCTTATAATAATAATAATAATAATAATAATAATAATAATAATAATAATAATAATAATAATAATAATAATAATAATAATAATAAAATAATAATATAATGGATTAGGAAAAGTAATAACGTGAGTTTATTTGTTACAGTTTCAATATCTAACTTCGAAAAGTGGCGGCAATGTATAATTTCCAATATGACAAGTTGGGGTAAGTGCGGTCATCAACGATAGTTCGTCCGAGGACGATATTACATCTCTTGATCTCTGTGACAATGACGAGAGCGATGACACAGAGCCCACAATTTACAGCGAGAAGGAAATTTTAATTTTGTGTGTTAATGAAGATTAGGATATGGAACGGAGGTAGGCCTATTGGTGCAGTTTATGCACCGATTGGGTCCATGCAGCGTGCGGTGGTTATGCCTCAGATAGGGTTTTGAGCGACAGATATTTGTTTGTTTGTTTTCCTATGGTTCTAAATAGGAGTTGGGGCAACTCTAATCAATTAATTGTAGCAACTGTAATAATCTCTATTTTCTCTGTTAAGATCATAATATGTTCTGTACTTCCATGTGTAATCAAGAAAAGAACATGTTAATAAACAATTATCCATTTCGGTTGATTTCCTTTGCTATTTGCTTTACGTTGCACTGACACAGATAGGTCTTATGGCGACGATGGAATAGGAAAGACCTAGGAATTGGAAGGAAGCGGCCGTGGCCTTAATTAAGGTACAGCCCCGGCATTTGCCTGGTGTAAAAATGGGAAACCACGGAGAACCATCTTCAGGGCTGCCGACAGTGGGGCTCGAACCCACGATCTCCCGATTACTGGATACTGGCCGCACTTAAGCACTGCAGCTATCGAGCTCGGT